>NC_143190.1:7017857-7357500 GCF_051530095.1 Phoenix dactylifera
CCATATCTACATAAGTTATCATGAATTTGAACAAAGTTCTGTTCTTTAAATAGGAGCAATTGTGGCAATCTGGGATCTTCACCAACATATGTACTTTGCAGTTGAAGACAGAGAGAAAAAATATCGTTTAGTTGGTGCACTGCATTACTCTCTTGTTGGAGAACGGGCTCTCTTTAGGGTATGTAATTGGTTTTCTCCCCCAAGTCTCATTTTGCATATACTTCTGAAATATCTGAAATAATGATCACTAACTGGTAACTGGTGTAGGTAATATATCTTATGGAGAATGGAATGAAACTGTTATGATAAATTTTCATAAAAATGAATTTACATTATATAACAGGCTTTTTTTGGCGTGAGTAAATTTCTTTGTATGTTTTCAGCTTTTTTAATTTCTATATTTTGATTTTGTTATTCATGGTAAAACAGAGACCTGCAAAATTGTATTTACTCTATTTTCATACCATTATCTTATTATTAGAAAAGAGACAGATTCTTATATTTTTTTAGTGACGAGATGATGTAACCCTGTTGTAACTGCTTTATTTTGCATCTGGTTTTTAAGGTAATTTGTGATGCCACTCAGTTTATGATATATGGGTACGGTACCGAACCAAACCGAGCCGAACCGGTACTGTACAGATGGGGCTAAAAGCCAAAAAAAAATTGGAGCCAGTACGGACTGGTCGGTTCGGGCCGGTATCGGTTCGGTATGGGCCGATACGGTTTGGTACCGAAATATGTAGCTGTACCGTACCGGTAGGATCCGGTACCGGTATGGGACTATGACAACACTTTGTGCCTTTGTGGTCCCTCATTCCCCTTTTGCTGCTTTATTTTGATTGACAATAAACATATGTTTTTGATAAGTTGGTCTCAAAATCTAACTAGAGGGCATGTTCTAGCATTATTGGGCATTTGGAGTGCATGATGGAGCACCATTGATCCTGTTGAGCTGCTAATTTTAGAGAAATACCAGACAAAGGCCTTTGTTTGGCTTTGGAAGTTGAGAAGGCATGCACTTAAATCAAGGTCGCCCCTTCTAATAGTTAGGAGAAAGGGTAAGGCCAGCTAATTGGGAGTGGAGCACTCCTCTCCTAAAACATAGGATAGAAGGGTCATCCACTATTTTGGAGTGCACCCTCTCTCTCCTGACCTTATTAGCAGAAATGGGCCAACTTTTAAGTAAGCATGCCTTCCTGCTTATGTGTGCCCCCTCCTAATAACATTATGAGATGTTGACAGCCTATGAAGGGGGTCTTTTCTGAAAAAAGAAGGGCTGGTCCTTAAGTGAAAAAATAAAATCTCTTTCCTTCACACTCTTTCTCCCCGTTCCTTCGCTTCTCTCTCATCTCTCCACACAAGCTAGGCCCTAGGGTGTGGAGAAACTCCAGAGGCCTTTCCCCATGGGAAAGCAAGCTAAGTGGTGACTCAGCATGCATAGATAGTCAAGACTATGCTTTGACATCTTCAGGCTTGCAGTTGTGAGAGGAAGCTTGAATAACATAAATCGAACTAATGCAATTAGGTAACACTTTGAAGGTTTGACCCTTGCATCTTGTCCCTTGAGAAAGTCTTTTGCTGCATTTCTTGATCTCAGGGTTTGTGATAGTCTCTTCTGCACTATATACTGCCTTTCATCAGATATCACATAATCATGCCTTCTCAGGAATCAGAATGTAGTCAAGAATTCTTTAGATGCTTGACTTGTTTACGAACTTTCTTAGTTACATATGGTTCAAACTTCAAAGGGTTTTGAATCTTTTGATAGTTGAGGGAATCAGACCTTTTTTTGATTACACGGAGGTTTGAAGCCACAAAATATTTTGCTTCATCTTATGTGGTGATACCTCAGACTACTGACTTGCAAGTTACCAGCAGAAAATTTGTTTTCCTTGTTTAAATATACACTAAGATGTAGTCAAACATTTAATGTGGGTCATACGTTGAACCCGAACAAAATACTTCAACCATAAGTACCACCACATAATTTGCACCCTTTACTATTCAACATCACATCAGTAAGGGGACAGCTTCAAGACCATAAAGTACACCATATTAGAAGGTGTGATAATGAACCAATTCAGTGGTCGGCAAATGCAGCAAAAGAGAAGATATGGCAAAGTAGTTTTGATCAGCTTCCTTGTTATAATACTATGCGGTAAAGATTTTGAGCAATTGATCATAAATGCCTATACGCCTTCTCCTACCTAACAAAGAAAAGTAACTTGTTGGGATATTGAAATATAATTCTCCTTCCAGAATATCTATTAGACATTGGGTGCAGTTAGAATTTTAAACATGAAAGGATTTACCATGTGCACCTTTATCATTTGGAATTTTGTGCTTTTTTTCTAACTGTTATTTACCCATATTAGGAAGTCACAGTAGGGCAATAATGCTACGATTGTTGTAGTGATAAGCATAGTTGTTACTGGTGGATTTCTTATAGCTTTATACTCAGAATCTGAAAATTTAGATGCTGTTTCTTCTGTAAACCTTAGTACTATAATTGAAACATTTCTCAATTGGCCTGTTTTTAGGTGAGGTTCCATAAGACATGGAGAAAAAGAGTATCATGGATTTCCTTGGAATCATTGTACGCCACGAACGAAGAAGGTAAACCACTGTGCCTGAACTATAGTCCAGGATCAGGCTTTGTCGAAATATCTAGCAGCAATGGTAAAAGGTGTGCCCTTTGGCAAACCATCCCATATGAACCTGAGAGTTATGAGGATGATGTCGATGATGATTACATGAGATCTTGCAAAATAGCTTCTGGAAATGCTTTCTATCTAGTGAACCAGAAGAATGACTGTGCTGTTGCTTTTGTCGATGGCCTTCCGGAGTTTGTTAAGAAGCCGGGGAATCCATTCAAGGCAAAGGTGCTCAATGATTTTTCTCCAGCGAATGATGTTGGGAGGTTGCATATTTCTAATTCCTTCTCTGGCGACGTTAGTGGAACAAATGTTCAAGGAGAGTCATCTTGTATGGAAGGAGAGAGATCAAAACTTGATGCAAATCTCCCATCTGTAATTATTACCATTGATAAGGTTGTCTTGACCATCGTTCATGAAGTTTCAGATGCAAATGACAAGCTTCCACTCTATAAAGGCAGCATGAATGATATTCATGTCACCGGACAGATATTACCATCCAAATTCAGAATCATAAGCTCATTCCAGATTGCTGTTAACTACTTTGATGCGCAAAAAAACCTCTGGTTAGCACTCAAATTTAGCATTAGCATGTCTTCTATTTTCATTATCTGTTTGTCTTCCTGTTTCAAATTTCGCATCACAAACTAGACCTTCTTTCTTATACTTATAACTATTTTAAAATATGCAGGAGGGAAATTATTTCTCCTGTTGATTCATCTCTGTTCTTCCGTTCTAGATTCACACATCAGGTTTTAGTTAACAAGTATCAAAAAGTGCCTGTTTATTTTTATTTTGGGGTGAAGCAGGTGAGGAGGTTTATATTCTTGATTTGCCTTTCATCTAGTTTTAAGTTAAATGTGTTATGTTATCAAGGTCAATGCAAACAATTTCTCATGACTTTTTGGCAGGTGGATATATCTCTAACTGAGCTCTCATTGGATGTACTTCTTTATTTGGTTGGGAAATTAAATATAGCTGGTCCTTATGCTGTGAGAAGGTCGATGATATTTACAAATTGCTGCAAGGTTATTGATCTTCCTAAGATTCCTATTGCTGTAGCCTGTAGATGATAATTTTAATTCCATGTAATAAAAAATAAATAAATCCTATATATGGCACATACACATCCTCCATGTCACACACATACAAATATACCTTCTACAGTAACAGCTAGGTAACTGGCTGCTCAAGCATTTGAATGCCTTTTTTAAATAATGCTGGACAATATGATGACAGAAATGTATCCCAAGATAATCTCTCTGAATTCATGCAACGGGGATCTTCTGTGAAAGAGGATGTGTAAATGCAAAAGGGCTTACAAGAAAGCTTAATAGGTGGATGAAACTGCGTGCGATAAGTGAGCTGGTTAGATCTGCTGTCACCGAATGCAAGTAAATTGGAAAAGGCCACCTCAAGGCTAAATACTTGTGGGTGACAAATAGCAAAGTAGTACCACAAGGGAAAGGAGAAAAGAGCCCCCATCAGGGAGAGACCAGACTAGCTACAAGGAAGGGCTGGTGTAGGCTCTCAAGTTCAACAGAAATAGGGAATTGTTAGGCATTTTCTTTGTCAGGACTTCAAATAGGACCACCTGGACATTGTCTTATCCTGTGACAGAAGATAAGTTCTGTTGTGATAACAGATCGAACTGGTCAGACTAGGGAGTGGTTTTGGTATTGACTGGACCTAAGCTAGAGTTTAGATGGGATGGAACAAGGCTACTTGTCGTGAAGTTTTAATGCTGCAGAAAGGTCAGTTGGGTCTTGATAGAAAGGCAATAGTGCTACAAGGAAAAATAAATAAAGTAGTGGAAGACAAAAAGCAAAAGAGAGAAATATAGATAATTAGAGGTAGTGTTGTCAAAAGTGCTGCCTAGGAATCTAGGTGGTCTGCCTAGGCGCTTAGAGAGGCTAGATCGCCTAGGTAGTGACCGACTAGGTGCTGTTACATTAAAAGATACATACACTCCATTTTTTTGCTTGTACTTTCTTTCTTAAGTTTATTTTCATTGTTGCAACTAAAATATACTTTTTTAGCTGAACTAGAAGTGAGACTACTATAATTTATAATTTGTTTCCACTCTGATCATTGCTTCCTGCATCACTCCTAACCCAACAGCTTTCTCATTGATCGATGTTAGGTTAACTAAGCAGCCCTCTACCAGTTGTCATCTACCCATTTGCCTATGCACCATATGTTAGATTTTCTGATCAAGTTCAGCAGCCTTCCAGTAGGCTGTCGACGATTGTCGCTAGTCCAAAGACCCTAGAAGATTTTGTTTTAATTTTTTTAATACTTAGTATTTTCCTTTTCCTCTTCACTTCTCATCTTACTCTTCCTCTTTCCCTTCTCATTTGGAAGTTTTTTTCTACTATTCTTCCTCTTTTCTGTCCCTTTTCATCCATATTTTTGTCAAATCCATCTTTTCTCTATTTTTCTATTCCTTCTCATTTGGAATTTTTTTCTCCTCTTCTTCCTCTTTCTTAATGTGATTATGAGATTTCAATTATTAGCTATAAGCTTTAGGTTTTGTTCTTGGTAAGACTTGTCAAATTTTCATCTTTTCAGATTTAACTTTTAATAATGTGATTTTGTTATCACTTGTTACACCCACATTTGACTTGGCTGATTAACATGTGATGAAATCTTTCCATTGTTTTGATTAATCTTAACTCCTATTATGCTGTAATGGTGAATTTGATTTTTTATATGTATTATTTGAAAGAAAAATGAGGTTGATAGTGTTATTGTTGTCTTTTTATATATTATTTGTCCTTTTAAAAGATGGACTGCCTAGGCACCATAAAAATGAGGTCAATAGTGTTATTGTTGGCCTTTTATATATTATTTGCCCTTTTAAAAGATGAACTGCCTGGTCACCTAGGCGTTGCCTAGGCAGTCAGGCTCCATGCCGACTAGGAGCTGCCTTGCCACCTTGACGACCTTGATTAGAGAGGAACCGTCTTAGGCATGATGAAAGAACCACTCTTTTTGTGGTCTTGTGGTCATCTCATCGCTCACTCTGAAGTAAAAAGAGAGAAGTCTCTTATTGAAGTTTTGTAGCCATACACAATTTTTTATTTCTATTTTATTTTTTTATCCTTGTAGTGGAGAGGGTGTTGGTGGTGCAATTTGATGGATTCTAGAAAACCCCTTGAAGAAACACAAAATAGGCAACAATTTTTCTAAAGTTAGATATCAATATCTGTGCAAAATCTATACAGAGTCACATACCGTACTATAAATAAAAATGACAATCTTGAAATCAGGGAATATTCCCTCTTGATTCCATCTATTTTTATCTTAAAATCAGATTTATCTTAAAATCAGGGGATATCTTAAAATCAGAGTCACAGAATACTTCTCCGATTTATCTTAAAAAATTTGTTCATTGCCCCACTAACTTTAATGTACCCTCTCTCCTTTTCAAATCGAATCGGCCCCCCTTCATAAAACTCTCAAATAGATTGGATTCTATATATTTCTCTAATTCGTCTCCCAATTAAACCTTTTGATTCAACTCCTAAAGCAATTGCACTCTATCACTTGCTCTTTTTTCTCTCTTCCATCAAACATGCGTTGCATGTGCTCTATTGCTAGTAAACTCTAATAAAACATTCCTTGACGCATTCCTTGATGCTAAACAATAACTAAAACTGAACTAGGCTTTAAATATGCCTTCATAACATGATATTAATTTGTGCAAAACATCCATAGTTTGGACGTTCTTCCAACAGCAAATGTACAACTTGGAAGCATGACAATCTCTATCAGTAGTATTCGTGCAGAAGTTCCCTGCAAAAGTTCAAAGGAGGGAAGTTCCTATTGGTAATATGTATAAATTACTAGAAAAGTGGAAATAAATTTTAAAAAGAAAAAACAATAAATATTTGAAATGATACACACACACACACACATATATATATATGTCTGGACCTATTTTTGCTGTAACATGACATGTTAACTAGTAAAGAAATCATTTTCCCTATATTTTATGAAATGACATTGTCCAATCATCATTGCAAACTTGCTGAGCAATTCAAGTCAATGCAATAAGCAGCTACAGCAAATTGAAAAGAATCAATAAAAAAGCTGGGAATAAACATTTAGTTGAAAGCTAGTAAAATTTGTGACTCTCAGATTCTAGATAAGCCAAGAAGTTACAGTACCACTAAGAGAGAAGGTGAGTTGAAACCTACTTATTAGACCCACTTAATATAGTCTCGTGTAGTTATGTCCAAAGTGATCGCGCAAACGCAACCCACCTGGTTTTCCTAGGCCTAAGCAGGCTTCATGAACTACCAACATGCTATTGATTTGCATAAAACTCCTTGGCAACTTGCTGTACACAGGCTAATTGATGGTCCGCCTAGTTTAGGTGGCCTAGGCAGGTTGCATGAGCACTCACTAGATAGTTGAGCTGCATATAGGGCCTGCCTAAATATCCAAGCCCTGGATGGGGCAGGTGCACCCACTTAGGCCTGAGATGGTGCATTTTAGAATACTAGTACGTAACATGCAATAAAGTGAATTGTTTGGTGAATACCTCCTAGGCATTGCATAGTATTTAACGAACAAATGCATTAAAGAATCTGGAAACTTACTTTTTTCGCATATAGCTGATGTTAATTATTCTTAGCTCTGGTGATAATTTAATTTGAATTGCATGATGCAAATGATCTTGGGATGCTTCAAGACAAATCATTTTATTTGCTGCAGCTACAAAATCATTCTGGATTGAGCCTTCTTTGTCATTATGCTGATAATCAAGATGCAATAATTGCTGGAAAGCAATCAGCTTCCATTTTCTTGAGGTATTTACATGCTAATAGTTGAATTGTTGTATGTGTTGAATGATTTGCATTCTTCATAGTTGACTGATCTACAAATTGTTTTTTCACAAATACTAGTTGAAGCATGATTTAATTGTGGTCTAAAACAATTGTAGGAATTTGTTAGGGAGTTGAGGTTTCTTAGCAACTATGCATATTTGAAATGTGATTCATTTGCTAAAAATGGACAAAGATTTTTCAAAAAAATTATACTTATAGAGTGACATCGTTAGTTTGATTGGTTATCTTAGTTATCTATATGTTGCTAATTTCTACATAATTTTATTAAATGTAATACGTGATACAGTTAGTGCTGTATCCTGGTTTTTCTTTCATGCTTGTGATATTTTCATTCAAATTTGTGCCTGGAGTAGTGCTTTACTTCTTAGAGTAATAAGGGAACAGTTTAGTGCATTCAAATGTCACCATAGGCGACATGCCAACAATTTTATCAAATTGGAGGCCGAGAATGCAACTTACTGTTATGAACTTATTGTTGAAGTTAAATTATGAACTTGTGCATGCTTCACATTGGACAATGAAACAAATTTAAATTATTGAAACTTGATATATGGAAATATTTTGTCTCATCAATGTGACAGTGATATAGAATGAAAGCAAAAGAGCAAATAAACTTGTTATTAGTAGTAATCGGGTAAAGTGGAAAGTTTCCTGTACTTTTGTGGCCTTGTACGAAAATGTTATCCATGTGTAAGCAAAGCATTGATGCTGTCATGGGGATATATTTTGCCACATTTATCATGGCTGAACTTATGAATAAGTTCTGGTAACCATGACTCAAAATTTGCATGTTCTTGGCTAGGTCATAGCATCGTATGACTCTGGTTCTTTATGTGTCCCTTTAGGAGCTCTTCCTGTTGCTGACTTTTTGATAAGTTTTCTTAGGCTTTGATCTAGTTTTTTCAAACACACCTCATCGTATGACTCTGATTCCATCTAGTTTTTAGTTCGTTTTGGTTGTAGCTATTGTCTACTCCTATACTGCATATGTAATTTTAGCCATAATTTTTGCCATGTACTCAGGCATGCATCTTTAGCTGATCAGTCTTCTGAAAGTAAATACTCAGTGTCAGTATCTCTCACTAAAAAAGGGGTTTTTTCAACCTACCCGATTCAAATTTCAGTTGCAGCTTCTTCTATCTTTGCATGGAGAACCCGTGCTGTATCCTTTAAAGGTAATTGTTGCATTCTCACGTTCTTTGTATTTTTTAGTATTTCATTGTTATGCCACTGGATTTTGATGGTGAAGTTACAGATGATATTATCTTTTTTCTTGTTTGTCTTTCGGTTTAATTGAAGTGTGTTAATTTCCTGTTGCAGTTTCCTCGAAAAGAAAAGAAATATGGTTTTAAATTTCATGTTTTTCTGCAAGCAAAATCTTATGTTCTCATTCGAAAACAGACCCCAATTTTTTTCTTTCAAAGAAAAAGATCTTTTCTCTGGCATGTAAAGGGATAGGAAACCTATTTGTAAGAGCACTTTGAAAAAGATGAAGGACGAAACAGACCAAACTTCTATCCTGCAATAAAGAAAAAACCTCTACTTGCTCAATTTTATGCAAGCTTGCCACCTGGAAAAATTAGATAAAGGATTGATGGGATGCAATAATAAGTGATCTTTTTGGAGGGGAATTGTTCTGGTGAAATCAGTCTTTTATAACCTGCTAGTCTACTATTTCTCAATTTTTAATACCCTAATTGCAAATCTAATCAAATCTTCATAGTTCTCCAAGATAATTTTTTATCAAATAGAGGTAAATGACTAGGGTCAATAAGGGATTCATCTATTAGGCCTTAATGAGATTTGTTTATCTAGTCCGCAAGAAGTTCCTGGGTTAAGAATCTTGGGAGATACTAGTGGAGTTATTGCATGGTTAGTAGTGTTGGAGGTTGAATTATTTACAAAGAAGTCCTTGTAGATTATTAATCAAAAGTAGATATTAAAGAGAGAATTGTTGTCAGTGGAAAGGTGACATTAACTGTTGCTGGGATCTGAAATGATGTTTTTTGAGAGCTTGGAAGTTATATGATTGAAATGACCTTTAGAGTAGGGGGATGAGAAAATATGTATATTTCCTAAATTAATTGGTGCTGTAAGATGTTTTTCATACATTGCTTCCAAGTTTATTTGCTTTTCTGTGCACTTTTGTTAGTATTGAACAGGCATGGAACCAGTACCATGTCTTGTCCAGTTCAAACCAATTCAGCATTCTCCCAACCTGAAAACATCCCTTCCCTGAGAACAAATAGGAAGGTCATCCCATATTTTGGTTACCTATACCTCAGATATAGGTATCATATTGCTTACTTAGCAGTATTCTCTTCTTTTCATTCAAATTTGTAGACTTTTCTTAACAAGCTCTGTCCATCTGTCATCAAGTGACCATGTAATTTGGCTATGAGAACCGTAGAATTCATGCAATGAAAATTTTCTTCTATATCTAGTTTTGTCTCTTATTATTGTTCTCTGCTACCTTCAGCAGATTCAAGAAATTTCCCTGGGCCATTTATTGTTGCTGAGGTGCTCAAAGCAACTGAGGTATGCAGCATACGTAGCTTTGGCCATATTGGAAATTTATTGAATATATTATACTTCGTAGTATAAAGGAAATCATTTTCAGGAAGGGCTATTGCTTGTCGTTTCTCCTTTATTGAGAATACACAACAAAAGTGAATTTTCATTGGAATTGCGTATTCGGCGGCCACAAGAAGCAGCAGGGGAATCTGCTTCTGTTCTGCTAAGGAGTGGTGACACAATTGATGATTCTATGGCAATATTTGATGCAATCGATATGTCTGGTGGCTCAAAAAGAGCATTGATGTCTCTAAGTCTTGGTGAGTGAACTCAGACTTTGTTCTCTTCTGTTATTGAGTTTGTTTCCTTATTAATTACTATAGCAGTAGCTCTGGAATTGGGCAAGGCTTTTGGGTTTGACAATGAGGGAAGTGGCTAATTCTTGTGTTTATAGTAAAATCAAGCTTAGATTCCTCTCTTTAACACCTTGATTTTTTTTTCTCACCTTTCCTGTTTGTTTGCTCCATTAAAAGTATGAGGTCTTTTCTAGCCAGGGTAATTTTAAACTGCAGTGTTGGGAGGATGCTACTATTTGGCCAACAGACTAGGTGGTAACTTGATGGGCTTTGCAAAATACATCTGGCTTCATAGCCTAAGGCTAATTTGGATATCTGGATCAGAAGGATTAACTCAGTTCATCTTTTATTTTTTATTTTTACTACTTGGGTCTGTCTAAAAGCAATATTATGTATTTGGTTTGAGTTTATCTGGTCTTGAATTCTAAAGGTTTATTTGTTTTCTGTAATGAGGTTTTGGTTTCTGGGTTAAGGAAAGTTTGTTTGCCTTCCTGCATAAATTTAGTCAAGTTAATATTAATTGAGTCTGGCTAGCATGACATCTTTTGGTCAATATTAACATTTTTTTAGTAATTTTTTTACTAATTGGGTGTTTAGAAAAGATGTATGTTGTTTAGGTTAAGAAGTCAACTAGTCCTGGATTGGAAAGGTTGATTTGGTTTCAGCTTTTGGTTTCTGGATCAGTGGTAATTGGTTTTTGTTCCTCTGTAAGGCTTATCAAGTCGATATTAATTGGGCTTGGCTAATTGATTTTTTGTTTGGTACTGGGTTAGGAAAGGTAGGTTGGAAAGGTGGGTTGGTTTGATTTAATTAATTGGTGGACTTGAAGGTTGATTAAACTTGGGTTGAAATAATTGACTGGTCTAAATGTTTGTGTCAAGCTGAATTTATTTAAGGGTTTTTTGAGTTTTGTTCTGGGTGACAATTAATTTTGATTGGACTCTTTCATCAAGGTTAATTATGTTGTGTTTTTTTCCGTATGGATGGAGGAACTTGAGCTGTAGGGGCTGTCTACAATTCTAGATCCTTGGGCATTGTAACAGTGATATGCATAAATATTTGGTTTCCATGTTACCATCTTCAGTACTCATATAAGCATAGCTTAACTACCTCCACTATGCTGAAATCCTATTCCAAGCATCTTTAAGCTTCAAATGGCCAAAGCTAGCCCATTTGTTTCTCTTTTGTGCAGTGCTGTAAGGGAAAGAATGTCACCTTGTGATGTGTCTCTTGTAAACCCTTCCATAAACTAAAGAAAGGCATTTAGTAATTCCAACATCACTTACAGCAAAATTGAAGTCTCTTATCTGATTTTGAAATAAAATAAGACTTGCATGATTGATATGATTAAAATGGAACCTGTTACTTAACCTGAAATATTGAGAGCTCAAAGATGTAGTTGCTGTCTTGTTAGGTCTCAAAATAGGTATTGTAAACTTACATAAATGGAACAACTGCCCAGCACATTACCTTCTCAAGAAAAGGATGCAATACTTGAAGGCAAAAATATTTAAGAAATAAATGCTGGTACCTTTCCACTTCTTGGAGGAGATCCTTACCTTTTTTTGGTAAAAAAGGAGATCCTTACCTAAGTATACGAGACCAGCACTTATATGTTGTAGGTGAAGATCCATACTCTTTTCCAAGTTGTAGAATGCAGACCACTGTGAGGCATTAGAAGTTGCTACAAGATTTTGTGCGCATGTATGTTTCCTGATGTGTTATTGAAGTTCCACATCACTTGACTTTCCTGTTCCTGTTTCTGTGAAGTTGCAAGGTTAATTTAAGGAGGAATTTGACATTTTCCGCTTTATCTTTTGTAGCTGAAAATACTAAATGGAATTGAATCTTAATCATTTTCTTTGATTTGTTTTTTGGAATCTCTACTACTTAAGGACTGTTGTTATATTGAAACAGAAACAATTCTTTTCTGTTATCTGAAAACTTTTGTCTGTCTAATGTTCTTACCAACATCAGTTTAATATTTAGGCATTCTCCATGTAACTTGAGCATTTATGAACATTTGTTCTTAGATGTTGGCTGCAATTTCATCTACATTATTTTCTTAGATATATTTAAGACAGCTAGTTTGTGAACTTACAGGTAATTTTCTTCTATCTGTTAGACCTTATATTTCTGATCATATAGAGAAGTTCGGAGAAATTGTTTCAATAGAGTGGTCAGAAGATCTGAAAGGAGGAAAAGCTGTTCGTCTTTCTGGAGTATTTGATAAGCTGAATTACAGATTCAGGAAGGCTTTTGGTGTTGAATCACTAAAATCTTTCTTCAGTACTCTGCATTGTCCCCTTGTTACTGAAGGTCAGCATGTCTCTAATCTGCATTTTTTGATTCGGACAATTGGAAGAGATGTGCCTGTAATGCAGCCAAATGTTGGTGGTGCTTCTGAGGCTAATACTTCACCAGTTGCCTTGCAAGTACAGAGGGAGATTTTCATATATCCAACAATTCAAGTTTATAATCTCTTGCAATCAGAAATAGTTGTCCTTTTGACTGAGAACCATCCAGGTAAGCCTGATGTTTCGATCAACTTTCTTTAAGGCTGTTATCTTTTTCAGTCTTGACTGTAAAAAGATGGAATAAGCTTTGCTGGTTGTTGCTTTACAGTCTTCACTGTACTTGCAGATCTATGCATGACTGGTGACTGTAAGAACATTGGGAAGCAAGCAGCTATTCCATGCGGATCAAGTTCTTATTTTTATGCAAATCCAGCCTTGATTTACTTTTCGGTTACTTTAACCGCATATGATTCAAAATGCGAACCAGTGAACAGTGGTGATTGGATTAAGAAGTTGCATAAACAGAAAAGCGAGGTCCACTATCTTGATATTGAGTTGGATTTTGGAGGCGGGAAATACTTTGCATCCTTAAGGCTGACACGTGCAGAGAGGGGCATATTAGAGGTGGCAAGAACTACCATTCCATGGTTTTGTTATATAAATATTATCTCTTTTTCATTACCCTAGTCAATTTCCTCAAACTTTTCAAAATATTGTTCATGAAATTTGTTCACGGAGATTGATATTTTGATTATTTAGCTGGATTAACTCAAGAGGTGAGGTCACTCTGCAGTTAACTCACTATAACATGCATGCAGGTTACTGTTTTCACGACTTATACACTGCAGAACAATACTGAACTTTTCTTGTTATGCTTTCCTTCCAATCAGAAGCCTTTTCCTTGGTAAGGTTATAATAGTTGATGCATGCGCTTCTTTATTTGGGTGGTTTCAGATAACATCTTAATATAATTGTGCAGGGTAGAATCTGGAAAGTATAGTTCCAACCTTCCTCCAGAGCTTGGTTGCTTCTTGCCTCCTAAGTCCACCAGGTCATGGTTTTTGAAGTAAGCATCAGAGACATAATTGCATGAACACAAGCTTATTTTTGTAAATGAATGCAGTTTTTCTCAGTTTTGTGAAGTCTTTCTTTCTTTCTTTCTTTCTTTTATTTAAGGATGGGCTGGGGTGTTCTTTCCATGGTTTTGATTTTTGAAGCTTATGGCTGTTGAAAAAACATTATAATTTTTTTCCCAAGGTTATGGCATCTTATTTGTCTACTATGACCAGATCCAATAAAGTACATTTCAAATCATTGAAAGAGAAAACATCGGGAGCATTTCTCGATCTGGATATGTTATCTGGCTTCACTGAGCTATCTGTGGAAGGTGAGGATGATAATGGGGTGAGTTGGATTGAAAAGCTAGGGGTGTCTGTACAGCCATTTAACCATGAACGATGTGTGCCATCACAAGTGGTATGCATTGTCCCAAGATATGTTATATCTAATGAATCCACGGAGGCCATCATGGTTCGCCAATGTTATCTGGAGGTCCTACTCTTTCTCTTTTAGGTTTCATTTATGAGAATTGTGTATTTTGCTTGTATAGTTTTTCTACACTGCACACAAATGGCACATTTTCACACTGACTGTTTATTTTATTAGGATGGTATGGATGGGATTACTACAGTAGAAGGCAAACAGAAAGTGACAGTACAAATGAGGAAAAATATGAGGAAAAGGAGAGACGTAAGTTTCTTTGATTCAATTCTTAGAAGACACAGTAATGGAAATGAGGATTGCCATACCTTTATCCAGTTTTGCATAAAAGAGAATGGATATAGTTGGTCTGGACCAATATGTGTTGCTTCACTTGGTCGATTTTTCTTGAAGTTCAAGCGATTTTCGGTTACACCTGCTGATCGATCAAATCCAACCACTTGGAAAGAAGATAAGTTGATGCAATTTGCTGCTGTCCATACTATACAAGAAAGTTCTAGTCTAGTTCTGCACTTCTATATGCCACCAGATGTTGCATTACCTTACCGCATAGAGAATTGCTTGTGCGGAATATCCATCATGTACTATCAAAAGGTTGTATTAGTATAACTATTTACAGTTGCATATAGGTAGGAGAAAAATAAAAGGATTAACTTTAATGAATATCTTTATACTCAAATGTTGTCTGGTTTTGTTGCTGCCGAACCTTTTCAGGACTTGATGGAATCAGATATCTTAGCATCTGGAAATTCAGTAGAGTATGCTTGGGATGACTTGAATTTGCCTCATAAGCTGGTTGTTGAAATTGTTGGTACGGGCTGCTTCCTCAATGTTTTCACATTATTTTGAGCAATAAATGGAACTGTTTGTCATTTGATATTTAATTCGTATAATTTGTTCTTGCTTCCTTCACTGAACTTTATTATTATATGCCCTCTTCATGTAGAGTCCTTTCAATTTTAGAGGACACATTCGTTGCATGAGTTTGAAGTGCAGAGGAAAAAAATTGGCCTAGCAGAAAACATGCCCGTTTTTCCAAAAGTTGTATTGACTAAAACAAAAATAAGACCAAATTATAGAGGTCTTACTTTAGCTTGAGGGCCAATTGTAGAAATTTGCTTATAGTTAATGGACGAAAACTAGATCTGCGAGTATAAGGTGCCTAGATTCTTAAGGAAGGGTCTAAGCATTAGAAAGAATACTGGACGCTTCCTAGATGCAAGTTGGGAGAAAAATATTTGTAAAAGAGCTAAAAGCAAGTTCATTTTTTTGGAGTTTTCAAAAATATTTAATTGGTAATCACTCTTTTTAAACTTTTTCTATAATTTTAAGTCTAATTTGATTTTTTTTGATATATTTTGATGTTTCTATGATTTCGGTTTAATCTAGATGATGTATCTTATTGCTTTAAAATGATACAAATTATAAAATGATTAGTGATATGTTGCACTCTACAATGAACAACATAAAATATTCTCAAAGCAAGTAGTGACGTAAAAATTAAAAAATATTATAATTAATTACATACATTTAAAGTCCAACATACATACCGATATTTAAAATTGGGTCAAGTGGCCATGCTTCTCGTAGATATCCAGATCATCAGCATAGTCAGGAGGCACATCAACTCACCCCTCTAATCAAGCGGCGTTGTAGTCTTGTATATTCATCCTATAAAAAATGCGCGCTGGGTTATAAGCACTTTCGGATCTCTCGTTGAAGCTCTGGTTCTGAGAGGTATCCTCTAGTCGATAATACTGTTGTGGAGGGGCCTATCCAAATATGCCAGTAGCAAAATTCGACTAGTAAGATACTCCGAGCTACGTAGGATAGTAGCCACCGAAAGATATCTCAGATACACTATATCTATATTCGTATCCGTATGGGTCATAAGTTGGCTATGGCTGTGGTAATAGGATCCAGTATACGACTCGAAACCTGATACGTCTATCGATCATATTCCACGTACGAGGTCATCTGCAACTGCATCGTGTCCTCCTGAATGACCTCGAGGAGCCATCTCCTATATGCAATTGTATCCTCGCGGGATCTACCAAATCGTGCACCGTAGTCCCTATCCTGTGTAGCATGCGTAAACTGAGACTCCCAGGTGAATTGAAGATCACGCTGTGGTTGTCTCATAAATAGTGGTCTCTTGTCCTGCACTCAATCTTTGGTCGACATATTTATGACCACCAGAACTGTCATTGCTGCTGCTCATGGTCTCTGAATCTGAGTATACTGACTCCTCGATACTCTCCATTAGGGCTGCAAGTGTTTTCTGTTTTTCTTTTTTGGTGTGTTGGGCAGCTGTCTTCTTATCCTTCGTACCTCTCTACCTGGCTATGCTAGGAGGATGTATATCGCCCTCCTGACCGAGTCAACCGGATAGCATAGTGGCCTCGTCTAAGCATCTCTCGACCATATCTCTAAGAGGATATCTCAGACAAGGAGTCATGTGGTGACTGGCTTCTCTGTGGCTGATCAGCTGGAAGGATGCGTGAAATATTGCTTTCAACCCATTGCCTTGCATTGACCCCAGCGTCGCTGGCTACGAAACTGGCCGGTCATGGAGGCGATCCTCACTCATCAAGCTCCGGCTCCTGTTGCTGGCGCACAAGCCATCCGATCATAGGATCATCCTCATCATCTACGAAAGCATGATCAATTGGATTGGTATACTTGAGCTTCACTTTCTTCTGAATGTACTTCAGCCTCAACCTCAGATTATAATGAATATTTACAAGATTGTTGAGGCGCTTTTGTGTCAAACGGTTTCTCTGCTTGTTGTGGATGAGGGCGAAGGTGGACCAATTGCGCTCACAGCCACTTAAGGAGACCGCCTAGGAGAAGATTCAGATAGCTAGCCTCTTAAGATTTTGCACGGACAGCCCAAAATGAATCCACCGTTCGGCTGCAAAAATATTGAAGAAAAATAGATATAAGATAGTACATATTAGTAACCATCTAACGCCAGGTAAATATCCTGATGTGTAACATACCTTGATTCATACTTTTTTTATGATAGTTGCCGAGACTCCAAGGTTGTCGCTGCCCTCTCTAAATCTTTTGGCGTGTAAAAAAAAACTGTATTGTACTATGTCAATAATAGAATATACCAGTTAACTTACGCATGTTACTTAAGTTAACTTACCTCTTCTAGGCATAGGGCTGTGACTTCTGGATCAGGCTCCATTTTGTAAATGACATTATGCAGAGCTGCTAGAAGTTCGGCATCCATATCGATTCCAGCTACGTTGTACTAGAATCGACGGTTTAGGTAGTATGTTGTACATAGAATTCGTTATTGTCTTAGTAAAATTATACAAGTACAGGAGTAGTCTAATTTTCAATGTTCTTGCTTATCTTCTAGATGCAAGTTCCTACACATATGGTAGTCCCACTGCCGCTCAATGATGCCGATGTATTCCTAGGCATGGGCTGGATCTGCCTCATGATCTGAGTCTTTGCCCTCTCTATCATGTGATATAGGAAGCCCAGCTGGGGGTACCTCTCGCTGTCCATGGCCCGAAGCACTTCATACAATGGTCTGGTAGCCTTCACTATCACAATGGCTCATTGCCAGAATGTTTGCCTCATCACCAAGTTCTCGGCATTGCTTCCTTCAGTGTCGGCCCTCACATATCTACTTTTTTGCCAAACGAGATGGACAAACATTTGAGGTAGGGCCTTTTTTTCTTAAGAATGCTATCAAGTGCAATATAGTTGGTAGTAAACCGTGTGACTTCTGATCTCAAGATCTCTCCTCCTACATACCTCCTTATCAGTGCAAAGGACCCACATATAGTTATAAATATATCTGATGTAAGTTTGGGTTGTCTCCACTGTCTACTGCACCCTATAAATCTTCGCGATGTCTATCAACATGAGATCAATACAATATGCAGTACATGGGGTCCAGAAAATATGTGGCTACTGCTCCATCAAAATCTCTCCAATGGCTTTATATTGTGGCTCATTATCTGTGATGACCTATACGATATTTTTCTTTTCTACCTAATCAATCACCTCCTCCATCAGTTTGAAGATGTACACGGCATTGTGCACCTGATTAGAAGCATCAACCGACTTGTGGAAGAAAGTCTTCGTATCACAGTATGTCAGAAAGTTGATTCTCTGCATGGTAGGAGTGGTCTAACCATCACACATCACACTCAGTCCATATGTGGGCCATTGCTTTTGTAGGAGGCAACTCATTTTTCTAACTTTTTACTGTTAAGAAGCTCATCGTAGATGTCCTTCGGGTCTGAAGGATCTACACCGGGACTGACAGCTTGTATGGCGGAAATGACAGACCTGGAGTACGTATTGTCTGTCACATTCGTTGGGATGTGGCTGAAGTGGAACCAAAATCCAGTAGCTCGCTATAGATCCTTCTTCTTATCCTTCTTCAGCATTGAGTTAATCCTCTGCTGTTTCGAATCTCTGCTAGGAAAGGTATGTGGATCTAAATCATGGATTGCTGTTGCTGGTGGAATCTCTCTGGATAACTTCTTTCTGCTACTAGCATAGATGCAATCCGGCCACTGCCTCTGCTGATGGCCTCTCTGATTAAGGTGGACCTGCTGAACTCTGGATCTATCCTACTGCTCGTAGAACCGAAGTGCGACTCATAGTACGAGGGCCCAAATCGAGCTTTATGCCTGCCACTTCATCATGCTATCATTGATCATCCAGGCTCGCTTGTATGGCAGCCTGTATCTGTGCCTCATCATCTGGAGCGGAGGCATCCTCTTCTTGGAGTAATAGAAAGGTGACTCTGCCGCTCGACGGTCCACCTTCGTCATTTTGGAAATCCTCTTCCTCGCTACTCTGAAATTAACGAAAGACTTTGTCATCAGCTGTCGAACCTCCTGTGAGCATTTCCGGTACAAAGATATGTCGGGGCAACCAACATCTAAGTGTTGCTTCAAACTGGTTATCTCTCTTTTGAACTCGGTGTTACACTAGTTACACTTTCAATGGAGGCGGCCCAAGAATATTTTTCATGATCCCAGCCAATATCACACTCTAGCTTCTTTTTACTTGATGGCTCTATTCCTGCAGATTTATCAAGTACGACAATTTATCAATTATTTAGAAATAACAAAATTTTGTTACGATGAAGATAATTTTTTTACCTTAGAAAATACATCTGATTTATCTAATACATAAATCTAATTTTTCATATTTTTTTAAATAGTTTATATATTTTTAATAATTTTTAAATTTAAAAAATATTTAAATATCATAAATTCAGAAAAATATGATTTCTACCTCAGAAATTACTTCTTAATTATGTAATCTGTACTACTAATTTTTCGTAATTTTTTGTATTATTTATATATTTTTTTGAGTTTAAAAATAATTTTTAATATTAATATTTAAAAAATTAATTTCAGCTCAGATCCATGTAGAACCCAACAATCGATGCTGCATATATTTTTTTACGTTCTCAGGCATGCATCAAAGGCTACTTGTTTCTCAATTTTTTTCAAATTTAGGCCTAAGCCATTGTGCATGATCGCATCAAAATTTGGATGAATGGACACCAAATTTTTATGGAGAGTTTGCATGCCCCTAAATACGTTTTTGATTTTAATTTATTTTTTTAAAAATATTTTTAACTCAAAAATATATTTTTAATTTTTAAAAATTATATATAATTCAAAAATAAAATTTTTTATGTCAATATGTAGATCATCTACAGATCTACAACATATACAAAAATTAAGCCCAAATTGAAAATTATGGTATGATCTTTCTTTATTTTGTAATTTTTGAGCTATTTTTTCAAGCACCCTCCAAAAAAGAGAAAATGAGATGGAAGAGAGAAAGCACACCTTATGTAACCTTAGATCTTCCTTTTGATAGTCTGAATCAGTGTTGTTTTTGGAGTATTTCGGAAAGAAAAGCGGTGGAGAGAGTCGCTGCTTTCAAATGCTGTTCCGGAAGGCCTTCCCAACAGCCACTTGATGCTTTAAAAGCATCAGATGGCTCCATAGTGTCAACGCTCCACCGCTTTCAAATGGTGTTGGGAAGGCCTTTTCAGGCCTTTCCAACAGCCACCTAATGTTTTAAAAGCATCAGGTGGCTCCACAGTGTCAATCCGATTCGGAACTGGATTGACTCGGTGCGAACCGGTTTGCACTGAACTGACCGGTTTTAGTCGGTAAGGGACCAATTCCGACCAATTCGGTAGGGTTCCGGCTGGTGTGGGGCCAAACTGAAATTATCAGGCGAACCGACTCAGTTGCGCACCGAGTCGGCTCGGCACTGCCCGAATCGGGCGGTTTGGCCCGGTTCAGCAGACCATGGCTAAAAGCTTTACATAATGAAAGGCAAAGTCAGGACAACCATGGCCCGGTTCTAAGTTCTAAATGACAACCATTATTTGGTGTATTTGGCTTTCTAACCACTCCGAGCTATCATTCTAAGAACACATTGAATCAGAGACTGACATGGATAGTTGATTATGTAGTTTCTTAAGCAATTGTGATAGAAAATTTTTCAAGAGTCTAACTCAAGGTCTGTGGAACTGTCCCGAACCACCGGATTCGGGGCGTCTCGGGTCATACTGGCGACGGACCGGGACGGTTCTACCATTGAAACCGAGACGCCTCGCCGGAAGGGAAGAAGGAGAAGAGGAAGAGAGAGAGAGCAGGGAAGGGAGGGAGAGAGAGAGAGAGGAAGGAAGAGAGGCCGACCAGCCTCTTTTGTCTCTCCTCTCCCTCCCCCTCCCTACCCCCCTCTCTTCCCCTCTCGTTCTCCTTCTCCTCCATCGTAGAAGATGTGTCGGTACGGGCTCGGCACGGCATAGCACGGGCCTGTACCGACTTGTCCCACCTGGCAACTGATACGGTGCTTAATACCAGTTCCACCGTCCTTAGTCTAACTAGTTCATTTTTTATAATTTTAGAGTAATTGAGGGTTGAGCTTATTCTCAAACAACTTGATTTATGATCATAGGTTTGATTTCCTTATTAATATTTTTGTTAATATTATTTTTGTAAAATACTGAATTGCTTGTTTCACTTCTGTAGATATGCATCTTTTGCGTGAAATAAACATTGACAAGGTGACTGCGTGGAAACCATTGTTTAAGATGAGACAAAATAAAGGGTTGGCTTTGCAATTACCAATGGATAAGAGATATGGTCTTGAAAGAAAACCTTCTGATGAATCACATGGACTAAGAGTCTTTAAGGTGGGGTATGAGGTGTATGCAGATGGACTCTGTAGGGTACTACGAATTTGTGAGCTTGCTGACAGTTACAGAGAAGAGAAGATGCTTCAGCCTTGTGCAACTTTTCAGTTGAGAATTTCATATTTTGCGGTGCATTTTCTTGACAGCAGCAAACAGGTTTGCCTCTTCATACATCTCAGCCATTTCAATGGGAGAACTGGAGAAGCTTGTGACCGTACACTTGTTTTATAACCATATATTGTTATACCTTTTATTGACTAAAATACCATTTGTAGGGTTCCAATATAGCCAAAAAAAGGAGAACAAAACACAGGTTTGAGAAATCTCTAGAATCCTAATCTAGAAAGAATTCTAGGATCTCAATTTATGGATTTAGAAAATCTTCAGAACCCCTGTTCAAGGGTGAGAATTCCAATTTAAGGAATTCCCAGAATATCACAACATATAATTAAAAAAAAACATGAATGGAAGAAAGCCTGTTTTTGGGAGTACCAGAGTCATGCTTTTGTTCACATGCATAGCACGTGCATGGCACTAGTTTTGTTTTATGGCACTTGTAGCAACCATTGATGCCAAGTTGCTTGATTCTTAGACTTTTATGAGTGGCCAACATATTAGATATTCTTAACTTTATTTTTAATTATTTATCTTAGTCTATATTTAATTTTCTCTGTATCGAACAAAGAAAAAGAATTGTTGTTTAAGAATTTTTAAGAATAAGTTATCAATTCATTCGATTTTTTGGATTGTTGTATAACACTTTTTGTTTAAAAGATACGCATGTTCAACTCTCACTTTGTCATACAACAAAACAACAAGGTAAGCTTTTCCATATTCATATTTATGAACAGAGTATCAGCTTCATTGTTCAGAAGTTCATTTGAATTGTTTATTCTATATGAGACTTTTGTATTCATTTTCTGCCCATAAATGTATCTCATGCATATTTTTGTTAGGTTTCCTGCAGAAACCTCTTTCCAAATTGTCTTTTTGTTATTGGTGTGCGTGTCTAAACCTATTCTAGGAGTGTTCCACAAGAGTTGTTATGTGATTTATCTCAGGTTCACCTATCTCAGTCATTTTGATTTTGATTTAACTAACCAAACAGAAAGGTGTAACACTAGTAAAACTTTTCTACGGTACGATGAGCCAACCTTGTAATCAGCCTAAGTGCAGTTCTAATAAAAATCTTGTGTTACATCTCATTTGTCCCCTAGACATTTTTCTGCCATTCCTTTCGTTGAGTGTGCAAGCAATTTCAAATTTGTGGCATTTTATTTGTTTACACTTGCAGAAGGAAGCAGATACGAGTGATTTGCAAACATATTCCACGATTATAGTTGCAAGGCTTGGAAATTCCATGCTGGATTTGTTGACCACAGATCAGTATAAATATTACCGTGCAAGAATTCAGGTACTTTATGACATTTGAGAAGCTACAGGAAATTTTGGAGTCTTCCTCATATCTCTGATGATGTTATGTAATAAACATAAGAATTGGATTAAACTGTTTATAGCGTTCTCTGTCTCTCTCTCCCCCCTCTCTCTCCCCCCCTCTCTCCCTCACACACACACATGCACGCACGTGTGCGCATGCACTTGCTTGCTCACTTACTCATATTACTGATCCTATTAACAATGCAGTCAATAAATGTGGATGAAAAATGGCAAGGAGCTCCATTCGCATCAATGGTTCGAAAGAGCCAGCTACATGATTCTGGCTCAAATGAGAACATCCTTAAAATTGTTTTCATCCTATGTTCAACCAATTCTAGTGTTAAACAAGTCAAATACTCCTCCATCATTCTGCAGGTATATACTAAATGGTAATGAGGTATTTTTAGGTTTAGGTTTCTACATGATATTCTGTTCTTCTGGCCTTCAAATTCATGATTACATGCATTTAGTAGAGGCCTAAGCTACAGATTCAGATATGCATAATGGCATATCATTTTCTACACACCATCTAAATCATATCATACTAGCTGGCTAAGACATTGCATTTATTTTACAGCCTATTGATTTGAAAGTTGATGAAGAAACATTGATGAGGCTTGTCCCATTTTGGAGAACCTCTCTCAGCGATTCTAGAACACAGAGCCAGCAATACTACTTTAAGCACTTTGAGATCCACCCAATTAAGGTATGCTTCGGCTTTACCTTTCGATATCAATGCAGTTACAAGTGAATATGCTTATGTTTCTGCTGGTGGTTAGAATTGGCATCCTGACCTAGATTTCTATCTCTTTTAAGATCATAGCAAGCTTTCTTCCAGGGAGTCCATATGCGAGTTATAGCTCAGCTCAAGAGACTTTGAGATCGTTACTGCACAGTGTTATAAAGGTGCTGCAAAAAGTTCTTGATGAGATTGTCATCGTCATCATCATTTTTTTGTGAATAGAGCACACCCTCATATGTGTGTGTATGCTTGCACACATCTATATCTACATGTTTACATATATATGAGGCAAAAGAGCTTCCATAAAAAGAAAGGTTTACATTATGGGCAGCCTCCCATGGGTTCCTTTGAATGAGTGAAGAGGGAGTATGACAGAAAGCTATGCTACATTATTGTTCTGTTTGAGCTCCCTCTGCACACCTGGTAAATAAGTTGATTTCCCCTCTTTTGAAGGCCCTGCCCTTGTCTCTGCTGTAGAAAGATTTTTCTGTCTCTGGAGTCCTTGCACCTGTTGATCAAACAGTATCGACTGAAAGACCCCAAGCTGAAGCAACTCAGGGTTTTTCTTTTATGTAGGTGCCTGCAGTTAATAACAAAGTTGTAGAACTAAATGGGGTCCTCCTTACTCATGCCTTAGTTACATTCCGTGAGTTGCTCATAAAATGTGCACAACATTATTCATGGTAAGTTCTTGACATTTTATCTGCCTTACTTTCATAATATTTGTTTGGTCATTTGGTCATAGCCCGAGGCAAAATATCTTATGATTTTCTAGGTATGTTATAAGGGCTGTCTACATAGCAAAGGGAAGCCCATTGCTTCCACCGGCTTTTGCCTCAATATTTGATGACACTGCTTCATCCTCTCTTGATGTTTTCTTCGATCCTTCTGATGGCTCAATCAGTCTTCCTGGACTTACTTTAGGTAAGTAGCTCTAACATATTGGTTTTCTAATTGGTCAGTTACTTGCATATCGAACATGGAGACTGCAACATTCACATCTCAGTCTCATAAAACTCATGACAAAAACAAACAATTGGAAGCATTAAAATCCTCCGCATTTGTATGTTCAATAACTCAACCTTTAAAAGAGATACAGAAGAATCTATTATCACTTTTTTGTATAGGTTGTATCATATCTTATTCTGTACAGCAATCTGGACGATTTTTTTCCTATAAACGAAGTCAAATAGCCCCAGTTAACTAAAACTAATCCTTCACAAGTTAGACGACAGAAGTACTTTTGATCCATCACCCAGAATTTAGACCAATTTCTTATGGTCACAGTGAAAGAATAACCAAATATTACTAACATTAGAGTATTTGGATTGGAATAAGCTTTTGTATAAGCTGTTATCTGTCTAATTTGGATGAGTATATACCGTATTAAGCCCCCCAAAAGAGGAAGGCAGTTCTCTGTATTCTTGATAGAATTTTACATTTATACCGTCCAAAATCTCCCTACATGTTCTTCAAAGTAATTTAACTCAATAATCCACAAAACTGTAGACATAAAATCTTTGCTTAGTTTCAAAACTAACTAAAGAAAATGTGATGGAGGACTAAATTACCTTCTCCTTTCATGGAAAGATCACACTTCAATTGATGCAGTTAGCTTGTCTTGGAAGTCCAATAGTTACTACGAATAGGTGCTTTTAATTTTGCATGGCTTTCCATCTTTTCTGGAAAGCGATTATAGATAATGGAATCCTTATAAACCTTTGTAGATGATACAGTGATTAATCAAACCATTTTTTTCTTTTGGCTTAAAAGAAGTTTGAAAGGCTGAGCATTTTTTGTAGCTAGCTGACATGAACAAATATGATTTTGTTGGTCTTGAATATTGAACCTTAAATGCTCCACCTTCTCAATTTGATATGAAACTGTTCTTGTTTTCCTTCTTTGATCAGCATCAAACTAGAAAATTGTACTGAAATGTTTTTAATAAATTACTGTAGCATGAATGCTTGAATGTTAAGTGATTCTATGAAACTATCAGGGAACTCAGTTCTATATTGAAAAGATTAATCCATGCAAGTGAAATAATACTATATTATTAAATAACTTTCTTGTTAACATCGCAATATACTTGTATCATTTGTTTTTCCTCCCACAGTACTCGGTGATCTGTGCTTTCTACTTTTTGTATAGGCATGTTCAAATTCATCAGTAAATGTATCGACTCTAAGGGCTTTTCAGGGACAAAACGTTATTTTGGAGATCTGGGAAAAACTGTAAGCTTAACTGTTGTAATTTATAGAATACTAAGCTATGATATGCTACTGAATGATAATTACATTGCATGATGTTCTCTGCAGATCAAGATGGCAGGTTCAAATGCTCTTTTTGCTGCTGTTACTGAAATTTCAGACAGTGTACTGAGAGGAGCAGAGACAAATGGTTTTAGTGGCATGGTAACGCTCAAGCTATCTTTGCAATGAATAGTTCTTGTTTGTATGCGAAAACCACATGAACGATTATTAATATGGGATTCTCCACCCTTTTCTAATGCTTTGGATGGATGATTTGGTTTCGTTAAGGTTAATGGTTTACACCAAGGTATCCTGAGATTGGCTATGGAGCCTTCCTTGTTAGGAGCTGCTGTAATGGAGGGTGGTCCAAACAGAAAAATTAAACTTGATCGTAGTCCGGGAGTTGATGAGGTAACCTTTGCTGTTGTTGCCTGATCAGATATAAGTGCTCAGAGTTTTGAATACGTGATAAACAACGGAAAAACAATTTACTTCTTTTAGGACTCATGATTTACTGGTATCAAATCTCATGCAGCTGTATATTGAAGGCTACCTACAGGCTATGTTGGATGTGATGTACAAACAAGAATATCTTCGTGTGAGGGTGATTGATGACCAGGTAATTATTTAACTAGTCACTTTTATCTCATCATATACTTGATATATTGTATAGCTAATCAGTTTTATCTCAACATCTATTTAATGCCTTGATAATAAACAATACTCCGGTTACCAGTTTTCTGGAACATGGACCAATTGCTTGAATTTCTAGGGAACTTGATTTGCTTGCCATTATTAAAACTAAATGAATAACACTACTTACATATTCTTTGGATATATGCAAAATTTATATAATAGGGGTCGTGTCAAATGTTGTTCCACACTTTGGATGGGTTACTATGTACATATACTGAGATTCTACATTTTATGTATTAGAAATGTAGTGTTAGTTGAGGTATTTCTAAATCCCAGTGTGTAATTTTGCCAGTGATCAGCGAAATTGCAACCTCTTCTTTCTTTACTCAGCTGGTTAGTATTTGGACAGGTCTAGTATGCAAAAATTCTTCGATGGTCCAAATCTTGGTTCATATGGATCAAAATTCAGTGTCAAAGGAAATGAGTTCTTTTTTTGTCTCACTTCGGAGGACTTCACAAGTTATCAAATTATAAATGGAAAGAAAAAGAAATGAACACCCAAGAGAAGAATTAATTGAAGAAAGTAGGCAGACTAGCCCTCACTAGATTTGAAGTCATATATCTTTAAAATACCAAGATAATTATGAAAACCAACATAAACTCTAGAGCAAGTTGCACCTCTGCTTTAGAGAGGACAAGACCCTAAAGCTGGCCATGCCTTCACGCTAGAGGTCAAAAGAAAAGACATAATTACAGTAGAGAGGCTTAGAAGCTATGTCCATGTCCATATGTGGGGTGTGTATGTCGTCGTAGTATAAGGGAGAGACCCACATACAGATTTGTTGATCTTATTATAATAGAGGAGAGTAGTTAATTCTAGAAATAACTTCCCTTGGATAGTCTTTAACACAAAGTAACTCCTTATAGTGGTTTCTGTTAGTTTTCACTGTAAGTAACTCCTTTTAATGATTATTTCCATGAACAACTAAGTTTTGTTGCATGACCTATTGCATGAATGGCAAGTGGTAAATTATGATCGTTCCAAGTGTCAAGGACTCAAGATACAACTAAATGAATAATTTAACCAAATCTTGGTTGATTCATTATTATTGACTATTTACTATAGTTGTTCAATTATCAGTTTATTTGGGTATAAATATTTTCATATCTACTTCTTGTTCGGAGGTCCTTTTCTTTATAATAATAACCTAAGTTATCCACTATGAATGATGCACCATTAACTTATCTGTTCATAATGTCTGTTGTCACTAATGCATGGTTTAAAATTAAATACCGACCACATTGTCCCTGTACCAGCAGGGTGCCTGTAACCTGGGGTGGGGCACTCCTTAGTTTTGGCCACTATTTCATCTAAAAAAACTATTCTGCTAGTTTTCCACTATTTCATCTTGACAATCTTTGGTATTATTCATTACTCCGTTGATTTAATGTAAACTAATAATATTCCAATTTTTAATGCACAAAGACAGTTGTTCAATGTGTTCTCATAATAAGTTATTGTGAAAGTATGTATTACAGAAGATATGCTATTCTGCAATAATTTTGTTGTGTAGTGCGTAATGATCTGGGCTGAGCATTAAAAAAAAAGAAGCAGCAGCCATAAAAGTTGGCAATGGTAGACAATCAGATGAAATATATGTTCATATGCATGGTCTGCCGTACTGGTCGGTATGGGCCGGTACCGGACCCTACCTGTATGGTACAGCTACATATTTCGGTACTGAACCGTACTGGCTAGTACCGGCGCGTACCGGCGCGTACCGACCAGTCCGTACCGGCTCCATTTTTTTTTTGGCTTTTAGCCCATCGGTACAGTACCGGTTTGGCTCGGTTTGGTTCGGTACCGTACCGGTACTGATGCCCACCGGTACGTCGGTACAGTCGGTACCGCGTACCTTGTTCATATGTTTATATTGTTGTAGTTTTGGATTTCATTTTGCTAATACTGTTTCTCTAAAGTGGACAACTGTGTACAATCTGAGCGGAGCTTAACCTTCGTCCATAAATTGCCTAACTAAGATCGTACCCTTCATTGGCACTGTTTCAATTAGGAAGAAAATATGTTGCACAAAGTCTTCCAATTACTTTAATTGCCAGCAAATTAGGGCTTAGGGACATGTTACATGCTTCATATTGATACATAAGCACTCATGATGTTTCTCCATTCCTAGAAATTTCTATTCTAGCATTATATTGTTTTTGAGATAATATCGATAAATCTACTTGCCTAGCAGGTTATCCTCAAAAACCTTCCCCCAAACAGTTCTATCATAAATGAAATTGAGGAAAACGTGAAGAGCTTTCTTGTGAGCAAGGCATTGTTGACAGGAGATATTTCAACAGCTTCTCGTCCTTTGCGCCATCTACGAAGCGAAAGTGTAAGTTTCCTTATTATTTCTGAGTTGCTTTGTCTTCTTAGGAGCATCTTCCAGAGTCCTTTGTGTGCTATTTGAAATAATTGCTAGAGGTAGGCATTAGATGCAACTAATCCACATATATATTTTAAATATACTCATTCCTTCAAGTGTCCATATTTTCTGGTCAAGCATAAATATTAGAAAGCCTGACACCTGACAGTTCAAGGCAATGACTATCAGAATAAGGGAGATTAAATTTAACAATTGAATTTTACCTGTTTTTTTGAATGAAAAAGATGAAATAGGAAAGGTGAAACCTGGAAACAGTGTTGTCAGTTATTCAAATCACTAGAAAACAGTTTGCATTTACTCGAAATTTGGCATGATAAAAGTTGCTCAATATTCACGCCTTGGTTCAAGACTGTTGCTTAAGCTCAGAAACAGTAACTAAAAGTAGCGAAGTCAAGCAATGGCAGTCCTAGTTAGTCAGTTAGTTAACGTCAAAATAAATACTTGCATGTGGTATATATAAATCAGCATCTGCTGTGTATCGTGGATCTCAGTCTAATAGCTGCAGTGACATCAATCTTTATGTTTTATTGTGCACTCAAGCATGACCTGTATTTTTGTTGTGGGTAAGAAACTTAATATGGAATAGAATAGATCTAACCGATGACATAAATTCTCCAAGACAATGTAGTTTTGGAAGGAAAAAATCAGTTTTGATTTTTTTAGAAGTATTTTTGGATATATTTCTAGGTGAATTTTTGATGGACCCAGAAGGTTTATGATTGCTTGATTTTAATAGAAGTTAGGGGCTAATAGTGACATATGTTTATAAAAATGAGTCTTCTTGATGCAGTGAAGTTCTAGATCAATTAGGAGTCCTACTGCGAGTCTACTTCTATAATTTATGGGTTGTATTAAATGAGTCTAAGGTTTGCCATACCGACCGATCCATACGGACCATACCATACCGATAATGTACCGGTATAATTGTGAGATTCGGTATAGTATATGAGTTGAACCGGTCGAAACAAAGCAGCTGCCCTATACGATAGCTACCACTCAAGACTAGGTGTGTACCATACTGCACGGACCCATACTGTCTATTTCGGATGGTACTATGATAAAAAATGAGAAAAAGAGGTCGGAAGCTGTCTCAATAAGAGGTGCATACTGTGCCGACTACCGATTATACTGTACTAAAGTGGTAATGTACCAGTTTATTGACCATATGACAAGCTCTAAAGATAGACATAAGGCAGGGAAAATACTTTGTCAGTTTATTGACCAGATGCCTTTATTTTCAGAGTGGTGGAAGCCTTGAGCAGATACTTTCTTGATGCCTTATTGTTCAGCTTTGTACTAGTCCGCTTGACTTTGAGACCTAGCCTTAAGATTATAGAGGCCTTAGTGAGAGATTGAGCCAAGTCTGAGAAGGGCTTGGCTTGCTAAACTCAGCTTACTTACAACTCCACATGGAAGTTATATTTTATCTGATGGTTATGGAAGAAAATCAGTTTTTGGCTGGTAAACTGCAGTAACTCTCAAATAAGTAATAGTCATTTGAAACTTGGTGATCAGACAGAAGGGCTTGAGATTAATGGAAGGATGTAAAATGTGACTTACTTTTTATACACACATTCCGACGTCTTTAGAAATCTCTTTCTTATTGTTGGATTTTTTATTAGGTATTTTAGTCAATTAAATCAATGTATTTTAGTTATTTTCTTAATGTATTTCACCTTGCTAGGGAAATTCTATTCGTTTGCTTCTTCTTACCCTTTTGTCATTGGCACTCCTAATTTTTATATAGTTTGAGTGTGTGAACTGAATTCACAGTATGGAATTTGAGCACTTTCTCTTAATCAGTTTCACCTTGTATTTTTTCCTAGTCAGCAAATTTGTTTCACCAAATTGGTCTTTGATTTTGACTCGTCTTAATTTGATTCGACTTATTAAGACACTGCATTATGCTGGAAATTTCCAACCAAAAAAATCCTAAAACATGACTTGAGGCTAATTCTTGGTTGACTTATTATATTTTAAACATCCATGAATTTTTGCGCCTACTTTGATAGGTGAATCCCACTTCAAATTATTACTATGACAACTGGGCAACATAAATTTGAATTTATGTAAAAACTATAACATGAAATAGGGATCTTCCTACCTTATGAGTTTGGCCATTTTAAATTCTTTTAGTTACTCCTAGGATCTCTAACTAGGTATAAAAGCAGCCAATCTGAACTTTAAACTAATCACTATGCAGTTTATTAACTAAATTTGATGAAATAAATGTTTAGGAGCTTGAGAAATCTGATTATTTTGTTTTTTCGGGTTTTAATTTTTCTAAGATGTGCCTAAAATGAGACACCATGCCCGAAACATACCTTAGGATCTAATTTTGATTTCTTGTATGAGGTAAGGTAAGCCGAATTGACCCAAACCTAATGGTTCGGCCTGTACCAAGCTGAACCGATGCCAATCCGGGATGGTTTGGCTATGTGGGTCAGTTCAGGCATACAAGATGCTCGATCGGTCTCTATGACGTTATTCACTTGAGAGAATGTTCGAGAACCACTCTTCGCCCTCTCGCATTTTCTCTCCATCCTCTCGCCCACTTTCTCCTCTCTCTCCACCTTGCCAGGGCTTAGGGCTGGAAGTGGGCCGGGCCTGGCAGGCCACACTCCTACCTGACCTTGACTCGAAATTTTTCTTTTAAGCTTCAGGTCATGCTTAAGCTTGAATTTTTTTCGAAAACTCAGGCCCGAGCCTAATTGGGCCAGCTCAATAGGACTCAACATTATCCCATTGTATAACATCATGTTCATCCAGGCCCCGACGATAGAGGAGAGAGATCATGGTACCTCTTAAATGAAATTGCAGTAGGTCGATGATAGGGGGGCCGGGGGCTCCTTTTCATGACTTCGCCTTGCTTGGACGGTTGACGACTGCCACTGGTGACCGGCGAACAGGGATGATGGACAAACTTCAGGAAAGACCGACCGGCGATTGGCTATGAGGGACTAGCAGATTGAATTTTGGTGGCTGGCGGCGGAGGCGATGATAGGAATCGAGGACGAGAAGTGAAGAACGGTGAAGGAGAACCCTAGGCTCCGAATTGGATTTGGTCGATCGATCAAGAATCTAGATTTGAGAGTTTGGGAGAATAACCAAATAAGAGAAGAAGCCCTGCGGTTAGTGAAGTAGCGAACCCACCCATCGCTCGATTAAGCCCATTTTGAAACGAGCCTAAATGTTTGAATTGGGTTGTGTTTAGGCCTGCATTTGGGCTCCAAATCGGGCCTCATCCAGGCTCGGGCTCAGGCTCGAGCTGGGCCAATGATATACCCGAGCCCGGTCCGAAAGAAAAATGGGCTTGATAATTTAACCCAAATCCGGCCTAAAATTGGTCGGGCGTAGCCTGTAGCCTAGCTCGTGGTAGGCCCGACCCATTGGGCTTTAGGCTGGCCCAAGCCCATTTCCAGCCCTACCAACCTTTCTCTATCAGGTCATCGCAAGGCTTTGCTCCCCTGCTCATCGATCATTGTGCTTGACATCTCCATCGGGTCACGGTAAGGCATCCCTCCCCCTCTCATTGATTATTGCCCTTGGCATCTCCATCGGGTCACGTAAGACTTCCCTCCCCCTCTCCTCATCGATCGTCGCCCAAGGCATCTTTGTCGGATCGCGGTATGGCTTCCCTCCCCCTTTCCTCGTCGATTGTTGCCCTCGGCATCTCCGTTGGGTCACTATAAGGCTTCCCTCTCTCTCCTCGTCGATTGTCGCCCTCAAAACCATGCCCCCATCGCCGGTGGTAAGACTTCAAGAAGGTCTCTCTCTCTCTCTCTCTTTGTCAGGTCATAGTAAAATCTTCTCCCCCTCCTCCCTCTCCCTCTCTCTCTCCCTCCTTCCTCTCCCTTCCTCTCTCTCTCTTCTTCCCTCTCCTCCTCCCCTCCTCTCTCCATTTTTTGGTACACTCTAGCATGGCACGATATGGACCTGTACCGTACCATACCAATAGCCGACCAGTACGGGTCACTGTACTGATTCGACAAATCTTGTTAAGGAAATAATGGTAAAATTATGTAGCAAGAATCTAGGTGGCATAATATGGAGTAGTTTTTTTAATGGCTTTATATTTTCTTAAACATGTTCTCATTAAGAAATCTAGTTACCATGCAAAGGGTTGTCAGTCTCCCAAAGGTCTGGCAGTTTTCTCCATGAAGTACAAGTGACCACGCTTTTCAAGTCATCTTTGAGAGGTATAGCAGAAGCATTGTTTAGCTTTTTTTCACTCAAGAGACTTCTATAATAGTTCTATCATTAAGAAATCTAGATCACATGCTACTAGAACCCACCCCTTTAGTATATACGAGATTAACTAAACGCTCGAGATTTCATCTATAAGCAATATAGAAATTCAGTTTCAAGAATCATCTAATTCACATTTATACTTGGTGTCTGAACCTATTTCATTTGAAGCCGTCCAATTTCTATCATGACTAAGAGCAGTTGACTGGCATTATTCATGTGCTAAAATATGCTGCAGGAGTGGAAACTTGGGCCGACAGTGTTGACGTTGTGCGAACACTTGTTTGTGAGCCTTGCAATTCAGATGTTGCGAAAGCATGCGAACAAATTTTTGGTTAACATCAGATGGAATGTAAAAGCAGGTGGAGATAGAGGTGAGGCATCTTCTGATGAGAGCCAAGCAAAGCCTAGTAGGACGTGGGCAGTTGGTAAGTTTCTTTTGTCAGGTATGATTGCTTACCTAGATGGGCGGTTGTGCCGGCACATACCCAATCCAATTGCAAGGCGAATTGTAAGCGGATTCTTGTTGAGTTTTCTTCAAAAAGATAATGAATAAGCTTTCAAAGTTTCTATCCTCGCTTTAGGAGGGCAATGTGGTGCATATGAATAGAAATCAAAAACAATAAAGAGGAAAAGGTGAAAGGATTTGAACTTTCACACTAATGTTGAAAGAGCAGCTTACCATAAAAATAGTGGTTTTATGGTAGGACAGTTTTGAGAATGCATATCTTATATTTTATCTTTGATTCTTCCAAACCTGCAACGAAAGAATCAGAAGCGCCTGCTTGTGAGGCAAGAGCTTTTGTTAATAAGTGGCCTTTTATCACAGATAACCCTTCACCAAAAACAAAATTTGTTCTAATGTTTTTTCATTCTTTTCCCATTTGCAAATATCTGCCATTTGAAATCCTGTCAACACCAGTGTTCCATTTCCATTGGTCTCTAGCACCATTGCCAATCTCGTTTCTCACTCTGGTAATTGATATTTAACTTTACGATTTTCAGCCCACAATTCTGTCCTCTTTTCTTTTTCTAATGTATATCCAGATTGGTTAAATTGAAATGCTGAAACTGCAGACAGTATTTAGAATTCGTTGAGGAGAATAAAGGAAATATGAGGAACCCTGATTATCGGGTTCTGTTCATAGTATCCTCTTCTGACTTTATCAATCACTAATCAAAAACTTGATCGGCTCAAGGTATAGGCTGGTTTATGACCAAAAGCAAACGCCAAACGACTGCTGGATCAGTTGTGCTGGATGGTCATTATTGTTAACGTATCACCTTTTCCTTTTTCCCTGCCAGAAGATAACTGTTATGGCCAAAGAAAATCTATAAACACTCCATTTTGGGAACAGGCTTCTGACTGCTGCTGATCTCCAATCTTTCCATCGAAAAGGGTGGAGTTTGAGGTTTATTACAATATATTTACTAGAATTTTCATCATAAGATTGCTCTGTTTTGTAGTATTGTTTCACCTGTATCTTTCTCAGTTCACCTTTTAGTTTTCTATTTAATGCTAATGGTTTCCTACTCATATTCCCCGCTAGTCCTCAGTTGATCTAGCAGGAGGGATTGGTGCCTCTGGCCAGGGATTGATTACCTTTTTTCCCCCTTCTAATCAGCTAATGTCATGCCAGCATGATGTTTGATCGGGAACTAAGTGGCACATTGTATCATTTTCATCTTTGAATAATCTGATTCATCCTTCTAAGCTTCTCACTTGCAATGGAAACGGGTTTGCTTGAAATCCATTATAAGTCTGTGTGGTTGGCGAATTGATGTAGTGATAACGGGAAAAATGCCGGGGGATGCCAATAATGCACGCATGAAAAGGTTTTCTGAAACTATATGCTGATTTGGCAAGTTCATGGTCAATCGGTCCGATGTATGGTGACAAATCCTGCGAGTTACCCCAACCCCCTCATGCCATGTGAAGGAGAAATTATTGGCGGTTATGCAGCAATATTGGTGGCAATAATGTTAGTATAAAGGTCCCAGCGCCATGATGGAACTCTTACTTTTGGCCATCTGTCGGACTTTGCTATAAAATGAATGGTGCCTAATAATCTAAAACAATCTGAAGGTCTCCTTTCAAAATATTTTCAGCAATCAAAAGGGTATGTTTTTGAAATATTTGCAGCATTCTTGCCCTAATGTGCATATGTCGTTTCAAGATCTGTTTATGGGCCGGGCTGGGCTCCGCCCAAAGGTCAAATTTAGTTAGAATCGAACTTGGCCCAGTTTGTGGGCCGACCTCCCATGTCCAAGCTTAGCTCTTACTTGGGCTTCAAGCTTTGAGATGGTCTTGGCTTAATGATCATTTTTTATTTTTTAAATTTTATTAAAAATATTTATTATTTTTGAAAATAATAAATATTGTCAATCTTGTTATATATTTTTTTATTTTTGCTAAAGCGGGTGCGTCATGCTATACGAATACGGACGTACTCAATAAAGTTCACAAATAACATGTCACGGAGTGCCCTAGTCAGCTTTTCCTTTCGGATTCATAGAGTACCACCGGAATGGATGGGCATGTACGCAGCCATCCAATCTGTGGCCCTGTTGGCCTTTCTGAATATATGTTTGGCCCAGAAGACCTGCCCATTCCTACCCATCGTCCAAATGTCGTGGAGCAGGGGGTGATCTCCTCCATCCCGTTCGGGCCTCTCTGAATCCATCCTATCATTGTGACCGAGTCACCCTCCACAATAATAGAGCTGGCCTGCAGGAGGCATCGCGCATATCGAAGACTCACCCATGCAGTCCGCAACTCAGCACTGGGAACCAAGGTTTCTTCTAGCTGACAGCCACTAGCCGCCACCATCCTTGAGCATGGGTCACTGATAACAAAACTGCACCACCTCTACTCCCTCTATCCAGTACGGATCCATTGAAATTGATCGAGAAAGCTCGAGGATAGGGGCTCTTAGGTGAAGAATACCATACGAGACGCTACTTGAGCAAGAGGAAAGTCCCAAATATCTCGAGCTATCAAAGGCCCACTTGAAGAAGTACCATAAATAAGCTCTGCTATCTGTACCCGTGCACGCTCCACCACAAACCATGGAGGTAGGCTGCATTCACCAAAAATCCGAGCGTTCCTGGCCAGCCAGATATGATAAGCAGTACATGTAGCTCCAATGGCCACGGGGCGCTGCTGGGGGCTCCCCGACCAATGCTTGATGACTTGTACAAACTACTCCCTCAGACCCTAAGTGTCCTGTGGTAGCACTAAAAGTCGCCAGGTGCTCCTCGCCCACGCACACTGAAAGAGCACGTGGTCTATCGTCTCGTCGTCCCCACACATCGTACACTATGGGGGTATCCTTGCCCCACGTCTACTCAACACCGATTTTGTTGGAAGGCGGTCCCAAACCACCTTTTATAGGAATAGTGCCAGTCTCGGGTGTAGACCAAGCCGCCGAACCTAAGCACAATCAGGACCTACCTCAAGATCCTGCTGCAGGGCTCGGGCGACATCCCCCACCCTGATTCTGATCCTATAGGATGATCGCCAAGCCCGACGTTCGATCCTCCACACTTTGGTACCGGGAGGAATCGAACACGCTCAGCAAGGGGTTCTCTGAATACCTACCGCAACCTATCGCCATCCCACTCCCCTCCTCCTGGGATGAGAAGGTCACGTACTCGCAGTCCGTCACCCACCTCTGTACTAACCATAGTCGGCCAAAGATTCAGGGATAGGGCATCCACCCATGCGTCCCCCACCACATCGATACTCCTTCCATTACCGATCAGTCATCTGGTATTTACCCAAGTAGTTGGCAGATACCTTCCAATCTCACGCCACATAAAGGAGACAGTTCGTCTGCGCCGGAGCATCTTCGCAGACCTCATTCAACCATATCTAGCAGACAAGACTTGACTCCAGAATCCCTGAGGCTCAAAAATGAACTGCACCGTGTGTCGGGCGATGATCGCCTCTCGCTTCACCCGGAAAGATTGCACCCCAAGGCCACCCTTTCGGAGAGGCCGACAAACACTCTCCTAAGCCACCAGGTGCACCCTTCATTTACTGACAACAATTGTCAAGTATCTTTTGTCATATTTAATTCTCAATATTGATGCTGGCTTGTTTATTAAATGAGTCTAGCTTCAAGCTTGGTTTAGTCTGGCCTAAAACCTAGACTCAAGCCTGTTCAAAGGGCTGCAAGACCGTACTTCCATGTAGGGCCGGCCCAACCCTTAGACGACTTAGGTGGTCGCCCAAGGCTCCGGCCTAAAGAAGGCCCACTACAGAAAAAGCCTCAAAGACAAAGTACAAAGAAAAAAGGCTCCCTGTGAGTTCGTCTTAGGTCGGCCCACTGCAGGGAAGGCTTTAAAGATAAAACGACTTTAGGTCCCTAAATACGTTAGGCCGCTCCTGCCCTATAGATAGGTCTAATCATATGTGATTTGTAGTAAAACCTAATAAATGAATCTGAAAATGATTAGCACGAGGAAACAAATGGCGAGGAGCTAGGATAACCGGGAAGCCATCAACTTTTCCTGAGAGTCTTCAACTCGACTGTATGTGCTACCCCAATCAATGAACCTCTCTATATCAGTCTCTTCTAATGGGATCCCAGCTTTTGGAAATTATGGCACCCCAAGGGTCCACAGAAACTGTGACAACTCTAGTTTTCGAGGGTAGATTGGCAAGAGACGAAAATTTGCGCGAATAAAAGAACGGAAGGTTCAGAAAAAATGTGGATAACAAAAACATTTAAAAGGAAAAAATAATAAAAGGAAGTAAGATTAATGATATATTGGCATACTAAATCATATGAAAACAAAATGATAGAAGAACAACAAAAACAACACCATGATTAATGGAATATATCATCACGAATTCCCAAGTAATCAATTAATTCATATATCTAGAAAATTTGGAAAACCTTTATAGTATGAACACTAAATTAGGAATCCTTACAGACATTTGATTAGGAACCAATCCAATGCCGCATTGGTTATAGGCGCAGGGAATACGTGAAAAAGGATGCAATTAAATTGGTGACATTTGCATTAGATATCACGTACAAGATTAGCTAGTTTAATTTTTTTTTTTTTTTTTTGGTACAACGGCGACTCACACACAACGGATGTGAGTGCAACTCATAAAATTAGAAAAAAAAATAGTGCACAGGAGAAGGGATAGACACGTGGTCTCCCCAAATAAAACATCCGGAGTGATGAGCCGCATAGGATGCCACCCAGTTCGCAGCACTGTTCACCTCCTGTAGATATGTGTAGTCCGATAGGAAGTGCACTCACCCAAAAAACTACAAATGTTGTGGAGCAACCACATCCTATCGACAACGTGCCTCCAACCCTAAATCTACTCGATCACCATGGCTGAGTCCCCTTTAAGGAGAATACAGTCCGTACCCAAAACACGCTTCGCATAGGTGATGCCCTTCCATGCGGCTCTGAGCTCGGCACCAACGATGGACTGATCACAATCTAGTCTCTTGGTCTCTGATAACAAATTCCGCACCTCTGCTAGTCCCTCCCGATGCAGCTGTCGAAGTTTACCTTTAGAAAGCTAGAGGGTGGGGGGCTCCAGGAAATGACACAGTCCTGAATGCTACAGGAGCTAATGGGAACCCCAGATTTTTTTAACCATCCCAAGGGACGACGATGCTAGTTTAACTCTTCTCTACTCAAGCATATGCGAGAATTAACAATGACTCGAGAGTTGAAACAAAAGTAGTGCTTACATTAGAGTTTACACTAGATATCACGTGCAAAATCTGCTAGTTTAACTCCTCCTCTGCCAATGCCTACCCACTCAAGCATTAGGAAGAATTAGCAATGACTTTGAGAGTTTACGCAGTCCATATGGTAGAGTTTGCCACTTACCAATTATGTTGCCCTAAAATAGCAAGAAAATATGTGATACCCAGTAATTGGCTCAGTCCATTTGACCAACCCAATGTATTCGCCCAGTTGGAAGGGAATTGGCCTGCCAAAAAAACCATCATGTGCCGCTCATGTGCCTGGAGAGAAAAGAACTCCCGATGGAAGTCTTCTTCCTCTCGATCTCATCGAACGGAATCTGACCCAGGGTGGATTCTGGTCTTCTCCGGCTCTATTTAGAGCTTCCCCCCTAATCCGTCTTCCACCACATCAGAGAGCCCAAGTCTCCGATCGACGTTGTCTCTAGAATTCTTCAATTTTTCTCCTCGGATGTCGACCACTTCTGACACTATTATCACTGCCAACCGTCGTCAGAAGCAAAGTAAAATTCCTGAAACCTTAAATTTGCCTCTCTCTCTCTCTCCTTCTTCCGTGGTCATTCGAAATTTTGATTCTGGCCGATGATTGTTAGATTGTCGTCAAGAACCAGATGCTCTATTTTTTTGGATTTTTTCGATTTCATTCCTTCTTTTCGACCGATGCTGCTGCCAGATCTTGTCACCAAGGTCTCCGCCTGATTCCTCACAATGCTTTGCAGTCGTGGCCAAGGCTTTGACCGCTAGGAAGCGTTGGTTACATGATGTAATGGGTAAAACCCCCTATTTTTGATGATTTCTGCCTCCAACAACCTACTACCATTGGCCGCCGACCATCTGTTGGCTAGCCGTGGTTTCTTGGGCCTCCCGCCTTCCACTAGTAGCCACCTCTCCTCCTCTTCCTTGTTAAAGAGAGAGTTCTATTCTCTCATTCTCTCTCTCCTTTCTCTCTCTTATTCTCTCTCTATCTAAACTTTCTCTCTAGTTGTTGGACCCCGTAAGTACACCTTTCAGTGATTTTTGGATCGACCTTCATGAATGATTCTAATCTAGGAACGTCGGGTGGCGTGCCATCCCCCACTCTGGTCCATTGCCAAACACTGTTATATTTGATCACCCCTGATCTCTATTGAACCATCTGTGCCCTAATTCGAGTTGATTCAATAAAATTAACCTGATCAGATCAACTAAGATGCCGAGCACTCCTGCTTGGTCAGCTTATGAGGATGTTAAAAATCAGCATTTTTTTTAAATAATTATGATGAAATTCTAATGAAAAATATAATTTTGGAATATTAAGCTCTTAGAAAGATTTTCAGAATTAATTGGATCTATTAGTTCGATTGTATTCGCAAGGTAAGTAATGTAACCTTTTTTCTAAATTTATCGACAAATTATAAATATTTTTTGAATCAAATTATTCTTGATTTATAAATTTAATGCATGGTGCTTTATTATTATATATACTTTTTATTAAAATATTGTATGATTCTTGATTCACCGTACTGATTTTGATATGGATCATGTTTAATTGATTTTGATATCGTATCTTACGATTTGAAACACTAAATATATTATGAGAAAAAAAGTTTTGAATCGAAACGGATTTGGACTTGCAGCTACACTATATTTTGATACCTCACTAGTGGGGATTGTAAGTCGGCACTTCGGTACCTTATTAGTGGGGGTTGTATGTTGGCATTTCGATACCCTACCAGTGGAGATTGTGCGTCGGCATTTAATACCCTGCTAGTAGGAATTGTACATCAGCATTTCGATACCTTGTCAGTGGGGATTATATGTCGGTATTTCGATACCTTGTTAGTGGGGGTTGTAAGTCGGTATTTCGATACCTTACTAGTGGGAGTTATACGTTGGTATTTCGATATCCTACCATTGGGGGTTATGCGGTGGTACTTTGATGCAGCCATATTCGTGGTTGTTGAGATGAATTTCATGATTTGAAAGAAATTAATTTATGAACGACATCTGAATTTTGAGAAAAAATGAATTTAGCATATGCAATCTTTTGATACCTGAATTTGGTTTTAAATTGATGAATTTCATACGCTTATTTTTTGTAGATAATTATTTAATTTATTGGCTGATTAATTTAGCTAAAATATTCATTGTTTATTGGGCTCTCTAGCTCATTATATGGCCTTTTGTTTTTTACGAACTAATCTGAACTTTAGCATAAGTTATTTTAGGTTAGAATTTATTTAAATTAATATATTATTCTAAAATAATATTAAATATGAAATCTTTAAATTTTAAATTAGTTATTGAAATAAAATTTATATATTATTATTTAATTTATTTTGCAGTATGGTTAGAATATTATGTTTTGATGTGTTGAGGTTGTTTAAAGAGTTTTTTATAAACACGTGACAATTGTCGTGACTCTAGCCTCATGGTTTCGGATTGGTTGCGCGACAAAATAATAGGGAGCACTCATTGCCCCTTGCCGGTGGTTTTCTCTCTTTCAGCGTTTGCTTCTTTTTTTTTTTTCTTTCCTTGCAGTATTTTGGGGCTCTAGCATCGGTCCATCACCTGGCCAGTCACTGTCGGAGATCCGTGGAGAAAAGGTGTACGCTTCCGTTGAGCCTCAGCCCATTCATTCGCCGTGAGTTTCAAGAACAGGGAAAATGCTGGAATGAAACATGGGAAAGCTGCCGACGTACGAAGAATACCAGCCTTTTTCAGCGCCCACCAGAGAGAGATGGATAAATACTAGTTTGCGTCAGCCTCCGGAATGGAGAGGATTGCCGGCCCTGCCCACGAAAACGCCCTCGGATTCTGGCATCATCCGCCAAACGGGGTGCCCACTGGTTTTATAGGCTGAGGCCAGCGCACCCGGTTTCGGCTTTCCGCCATTTCCTCGTGAGAGGGTAGGTGAAAAGTTGAGGTCGTGTGGCTCTTATCTTGAAGAACTGCGCCAGCCACTTTCTTCGCAGATTAATTGAAGGTTGATTACTGGAAGAACTGCCGTGTTATGCAGTAGTATTTACTGGAAAGGCGCATGAATCGACTGTTGTGTGATGGGAACTTGGGGGGTGCTCCCACGATGATCGGCCTTTTCTCTTTCGTAATGGCAATTATTGGATTGGACTTCATATAGATCTCGAAGCACTCTGTATTCTTTCACCTCTTTGCATGGAACTTAAAATGACCATTGCATGATCCAATAATAGTAAAAAGGTGAATTATTACACTCGCATCACTTATTTTATATATATATATATATATATATATATATATATATATATATATAACCTTTTTTGTTGTTAAAAATACTCATTGCATTCTTATAAGTCATTTCGTTTAGATTTGCTGAAGTTTTTGGTAGTTGTATGAAATGTTCTAGGATTAGACCTTGTCAAACCATGCATGCATGTTTTTGGTAGTTGTATGAAATGTCCTAGGATCAGATCTTGTCAAACCATGCATACAATGGGGTAACTCTTCGAAACTCAGGAATCAAGAAAACAAATGATTGGAGATAATTTAAAAAAATAACATCCAACAAGCTAATAGAATATTAACCAACTAATTGATCCAAATATATATAGATATATAAGCTAACATGGATGAGATCGATGATTAACTATATCAAGCTTAACATCTCTCGCCTATGCATATGGCCTCCACCACTAGTTACAAATCGCACTGAATTTTTCAAATGAATGTTTGCTAGCACTTATGTTAGCATGCAATTTTCTTTTATTTGTTACGTGATACTTGTAGAACTAAGAGCCAGTAATTTGATCTCAATAGATTAGGATGAATCGTGCTTATTTTCGCAGTTAGGTTGAGCCATGGAGGTAGTATAGAGTTCTCTTCAAAGCCGATTTAACCATAAGCATGGGATGATAGCATCCAAGGTGCAAATACATCTAGACCTCGCTAATATTAATATGTATGTATGTATGTATGTATACGTCTCTTTTGGGCTATAGCAATTTGCAAACATGGGACATCCTGCTCAGTTATAAGATGGATGAAACTACTAGGATATTTTCACCGATCATGATGGAGTACTAATTTCACAACAAGTTCGAGACAGTGGAATGATAGCTGTAATCCGTCCTCTTTTCCGGCGTTTCCCAACATCTAGTACCGCATTATTGTTGTACTATATTGCACTGATGACATCACACGTACCATCTCAACTATTAAACAGCCATTAAGAATCCAAGTAGATCTTGACGCTGCACACTGCAAACTCCAAAATGATACAGCACCCACAAAGCTAGCGTCCAAATCAAGCTCTCTATCAGTGGTCCAGTGGAAGATACCATGTCATCCATCTTCCCTGGCCCATCAATCTGGACCATCCACTACCAGCCACCATCTACAGGACTGATAGGTTTTTTGATACAAACAGGGAGATGCTATAAGAGAATTGGTATATTAATTGATAATTGAATATTTTTATAAGTTTATAATTAAGGTCTCTTCTCAATACGTGAATACTAAACAAAAGAAAGAAAGAAACCACGAGCTTGGGAACCCGGTTTTGGCCCCCCCCAAACCGCTATATAAACCCCCCCGCACCGACCCGTCCAAGCTCTCGTTTTCTCTCCACTCTCCACTTTATTACTGCTATTCCCATTCTGCTCCTCTGGAGGCCTTTTTAGGGAAGAAGATACCATGGCTTTTCTAATTCCCAAAAAGCCCCTGCATTCGTCCTCCTCCGCTTACGACGACAACGGCAAGGACGAGCGCCCTCGGCTGCAGAACTCTGTGACGAGCTGCATCTACCTGAAGCCGGACGAGGGCGGCGGCGCCGCTGCCGCCCGACGGTCTCTGGACAAGGAGATGGTGCTCCGCCGCATCCGCCAGCGGAAGCGCGTCAACCAGATCCGCGCCGCCATCCAGTCACTTCTCCGCGCCTCGCCGGACCTCGGCGAGAAGGACGGCGAGCCCCCCTCCAGTTGGTGGCTCGACGACGTCTTCTCCGCCCCATGATCCAAGCTCGCCAGAGTAGTTCGACTCCAGCCGGCCGGCCGGCCGCCGCCGGTCGGAGAGTCTTATGAGCTCGATCTCGTGCATTCTTCTGTTTTGTTTTGTACATATAACGTAGCGAGAATTTTCTTTGTTTTTTATAATTAAGTGTTGTGGCTTATAATTGGATTCGGTTGTGGTTGGATGAAATTCGTCCTATCGAGTGCGTTGTTTGACAGCTGTCCGTATCCAACGGCTCTGATGTGACCACGGGAACGCTGGACTCGTTTATCGATTTGTGATAGCCAGTGCCATGAGCTTTTAGATGGCCGGCCTGGTCGGTCGGTAGGGAGATATCCTGGAATAAATAAACCATTCATCCTAATCGGATATCACCATATATTTTAAACTTAAGATAATGCTGGATCCTTGTACTGGATATTAATACAGTATTCTAATATTTTTCTCGGAACCTTCCTTCTTGCATTGCTTAATCACTTTGTAGTTTGTAGAGAGAATGAACAGAAAAAGGAGTCAGGGTGCAAAATTTAATAAGGCTGATTAAGAAGTGACAAGAGAGAGCGTTATATTTTATTCGATGCACAAAAGGACATGCTAATGCCGGCCTGTTCGGATAGCAGAACCTATGGATGTGATTTATAGAGGGAATTTATTCTGCTATATATCCCTAAAAAATAGAGATCAGGAGAGGCTCCCATCTGTCCAGCGTCTCCTCATCGCAAGGGCCAAGGAGGGATATATTGGTCTGATTATGATACCACCGTGGATAAGATATCATGTTCCGTTTAACTTAATCGGGGTGATGAGAATTGTTCGCCTGCCGGTGCGAATGCATCGGTGCCTAACGGTTATCGGCTGGTGGATAAGATATTGTGGCATGAGAAGGTGCCCAAGTTATCTACTGGTCTCTCTTGGGATATGCGGCAGCTGGGGAAATACTTTATTCTGGCCTATAGTGGAAGAGAGAATTAGAATCTTGCCAGCTTTGCTAAGTTTCCACGAATAATAACACGTATTTATGTAGACTCTTTTGGGTTCTGACTTCTGAATGTAGGGTAAGCACTTTTTTTGTTTTTTTGTCTTTGAGATTGCAGTGCGAGTAGATAGTATCTCATTCATGCATGCAAGAAGAATAGAAAAAATAGATCTAGCTTGCTGGCTTATTGATCTACTCCATGTCATCCAAGGCCATCCAAGATTTTTTTTTTTTTTTTGCTAAGACAGATAATTTAAATAATTTTAGTATGGACATATCAAAAAAAGATAAAAAAATAATAAATTCCAGAGCGCTCTAGGCAGCTCTCTTTTTTCGACCTACAGAGCACCTCCGGAATGATTGGTCACGTATGAGGCCACCCAGTTTGCAACCCATTCGACTCTCTGTAAACATATTTGGCTTGAACTCTATGCCGCCACCCAATCTGCGGTCCATGGCCTGAATATTTCAAAGTACATCCAAGTGATTGGCTACCACTACAAGAAAAAGAATCTTCGGCGACCTCCTTGGGTTGTAGCTCCTGAAAGAGAAGGTGGCAGGCGATGAGAACCCACCCAAATCCAACGGTCAATACATAAAAGTTAGAACTTACACTAGGCGAACAACCCGGGAGGAGGAGAAGGCTCTCTGGCACGGCGAGGTCAACCAGAAGGAGGAGAAAGAGGGGGAGGAGGAGAATATTTGTAGAATATTGAATGGCTTTTGGTTGTTGCGGACTCAATCCAGGCGGATTTTTTTTGGTCGTGCTCAATTCAGCAGGCATGGTCCTCTAAAGTTTAAATTTCAAAACCAAAACACGTCCTGGGTCCATCAAATTCGGCACTATACATCGGACTTGAGCGCACGATTCCCGTTTAAAGACGGCAAAATATTCCGAATTCAGCACACTTTCATCCATCACGCGTCCTCTCTTAGGGGCTAGCATGCTCTCTTGCGCGTTTCATTCAAGAGAAGTTGCCGACTTCTGCATGCCTCACCAAAGTCCTCGACGAAATTTAGAAGGCTGTGTCCGGCCGTCCTGAACTTCAAGGATGAAAATGATGACTCGGCTACAACAGATGCTCCTGGTCTTCCGATAGGCGAGTTTGCTGCGGCTGTTAGTTAGTAATTGTCCGCTGCAGACTGGGTCGCCTCCTTTGTTGTACGACATTTTAGGAAGATCCTTTGGACATCCGTAGTAGATTTACTGTCTTCATTGTACTTTTTACTTTCTTATGACTTGGCACGATGTACTCATGTTAGAGCTATATGAATTGCCGTTTTCACCAAAAAAAAAACAAAAAAATTATCTGTTGCAGATTTTGGACGGTGGTGGTCAACACTGAAATTACTGCATGAGCATACAGAACTGCTTAGCCATGACCGATAGATCTAGCTATGGCTCCTATGGAGGAGGAACCTTCCAAGAGCTCTGCAAAGAGCCGTTTCAATCCCGTCGCTTCGTCGCTCAGTCCGTTGCTTCTTCCCTCCTCTTCTTCCTTTCCGGCTCTTTATACCAATGTGATTTAATTCCAGGCGCATATTTGAATTACGTCTTCCCTTATTCTGGTTTAGATCCAGAGGTAGCATCGGTCCATCAATAGCAGCATCCCTTCCTCTCGCACCTGGTCTAGTGGCATACCTTGAAGATAGAACACTGACAGACTTCAGCTGAGGAAGAGAAGACCAATTGCGTGGTGCTCCATCGGCTGGGATGATGAGAGTGGATGGGGAATCTAACCCAAAACGGGACTCTAGCGGATCCTGTTGGGTGGTTGTGGTCGCTGCTTATGATTTTCTTGATTTTATGGCTATATTATTACCTACTTGATCAACCAAACATCTAAATATGGGATCAAAACTCTTTTTCTAGCACCAATCTATTACTGCTAGGAATTGTCCCGACCCAAGCATGGAGTTAACGGGGTTGCTGGAGATCAAGACTCGTCTGCCGTCTGAATCAGAAAGATTGGATGGGGTTGCTCCACTCCTCTATGGCAATGATCCGATGGCTGTTGTGCTCGATTAGAGATGATCTCATCACCGTGGACCTCCGAGTTGGCGTTAGATGGTAGAGGAACAGCTTTGACTAGCGCACCGACCTAAAACAACAAAAATAAAGAAGAACTCCCACTGGAGTGTGTTTGGCTGGAGATTCTTCGATGTCTAAGTCAGACACGGCTCTTAGAAAACAGGAGAAAGCCCGAAAGGGGCAGAGAGACAGCATAAGAGAGTCGAAAGAAATTATCTAGAAGGCTCCAGGAATGCAATATATAGACGAGGGCCAAAGCTCACTACTGAGAGTTTGGGGCTATACGCTAGTTTATAGGGTAATAACCCATGTATCCCGCCCATAAATCATGCCAGAGCTTCTCGATCGGAGGGATTTGCTTGGGTACCATGTTTGTTAGGAAACAGTTTGCGATCACAGTCGAGTTGTTGCTAAGTTAAGGGGGGAGAGGGTTGAAATGCAAAAGAGTCTCCGCACACTATGTGGGTTGGCCACGTGGCAAATTTTGAATGGTCAACCTACCTTATCTATATCTAGCGGCCGATATGTAATTTATGAGGTGATTATGATGCTCCAAATGGAGTGGGGTGCGACCTTTTTTTTTGTTTTGGTCAAAACGGTATTTCATTTCATATACCTCTAACGTGAATACAGCCGGCCATGTCAGAAGAAAGTAAACAATACAAAGAGTGTGGAATGCTATCTAGGCTAGTCTAGAGGACCTCCCCAGTATGCCGAGCAACATAAGAGGCGACCTAGTCTGCTGCACTGCTCGCCTTCCGATATACATGAGCTATCTGACAGGAAGTCAACTCCCGCACCAATCTGCATGTATCCCATATCAGAGAGTGGCCATCCCCATACATGTCCACTCCACGGATCCAGTCAATCACCGTGGACGAATCATCCTCGAGGAATAGGCTATCAGCCCCCAGCACCCGTCTCACATACAAAAGGCCCTCCCAAGCTGCCCGCAGCTCCGCTCCCACGGCTGACATACCTGGTGTGCTCTGCCCTCCAACCACAATAAATCTGCCTCCATGGTCCCTGATCACGAAGCCCACGCCCCCAAAGGCACCACCCTCCGCCATGCTTCCATTGAAGTTCACTATAAGATAACTAGGGGATGGGGGTACCCAAGAAAAATAACTGAACCTGGACACTGAGATAGCAAGACAGGTACCCTAGATGTCCCTAGCCCTCCCAGGTGAAGCCGATGTGGCTATCGCTGAAAACTCTACCGCATGCCATATGGCTATCTCCATCACTGCCGTGGGGATGACCGCCTACCCTCGAACAGACGATCGTTCCTGTCCAACCATATGTGATAGGCTAAGTAAGCCACTATGGTACCTGTCTCAGCAGCGGTCGGCCTCCGAATAGACTCGCTTAGATACCGAAGCATATCCTCCATCAACTCCCACAACGTAGGGAATGGCACAGATTTACATCTCCAAATTTGCACGGCTGTAGGGCATCGAAGAAGTGCATGGCTAATAGTCTCCTCAACATCCGGGCAAACCTCACAAAGCGGAGCTATCCTCATCCCCCGCCTGGCCAATACGCTCCTAGTTGGAAGGCAACCCCAAGCCACATTCAAAAGAAAAAGCGCCACCCAGGGATGCACCCTTATCCTCTATATCCAACCACCATCAATCTACCTATCTGGCTCTCTACAAGCCCAAGCATGAATATCTCTGGCACGCACCATCGAACGGCCCGTCGGCAGCCAAACCGATCTGTCAGGCTCCACATGAGATGAGATGGGATCGATAAGGTCATAATCCTCTCAACCAACTGCTCCCCAAAAGCCTCCCAGATCAGATTCTCATTCCATCTCCCCTCACCTGGGACTAGCAGATCACAAACCCTATGCCCCATCAGTCTGCTTGTGTCCACCATGATCGGTAATCTACTGATCGGTAGCTCTGTCGCCCAGCTATCCTCGAGAACGTCCACCGAAGTCCCATCCCCAATGGCCCACTGGATCGCCGGAAACACCAGCGGAGCTCTAGCACATATCTCCCTGCAGATCGGAGAGTGGTGTCGCTCTACCCTCACACCAATCGACAGTGCGCCATACTTAGCCCTCATAAGGGAGGACCATAAACTCTCAGATTCCAACATAAAACTAGCAGCAAGACACGTCACTGACGCCTTCGAACACTGCACTTGCTTCTCATGTGAGGATGGTTTATTCTTGTCAGTAGGTTGTAAAACATTTTACCTAATAAAATAACTGCTCACTTTTGCTATGGAATCGGATGTTACAGTATTTTACACTTCAATAAATTTGGCATCTTCTTAGTTCCTTTTTAATTGACTTATATACGTGCACTTATTTGTTTCTCACTCGTTTTCCTTGTTTCTCCAAACTAAGATAGATTTGAAATAAGAGATTGAAGTGTATTACATTATAGAAGGATGGATGCTAAGAGAGAATGAACAAACGAAGGTGGAGTGCAGAGCGCACAGTGCAAATTTCATTTTCCTCTTCTTGGATTGATGCAAAAATCGCATTTTAAGATAAGAAGAATGCTACACTAACATGGAAGTGGATGAATAACTATTAAATCACAAGAAGGCGCATAGCCTTTCACCCTCTAATAATGAGTGAGTTTGTTGTTTTATATGTACAAAAAAGTTAAATATACGGATTGGATTTCATTATTGTTATAGATAAGATATCATGGTTTTTTTTTTTTATTTAGATCATGGAAATAATCATTCGTTTCTATGTGCATACATTGAGTATTGGTAAAGGAAAATATGCATGGTTTGTTTATTTAGATGGTGGAAATAGTCATTTCTAATATTACTCAAAAAAGAGACAATAATGTTGCTCCTTAATTAGTGCTTGTCAATGGCTGCCTCAGGCAGGAATGGAAGAGGGGTAGTTTTATTTTGATGCAGTAAGAGGTAGCAGAAATTTTTAGGATTGGAGACACTGGCAAAATTGGGAGCCACTCTCTAGAATTGTTCAGTTATAGTTTGGTTGATAGTTGAATGAGATATGCTGGTATGAATAGTTACAATACTTATATATGTAGGTGTTGCTGGAAATTGGACCCGGGGGTGGCCGTCGGCTGGAGAAGAGGAGCTCCACAGCCTGGGTGGCGGCGCGTCGGCGGGCGGCATCCTCTAGGAGACCTGCAAGAAGCCGGTGGCCGGGCTCTCCGGCGCCGGCCCTCCGATGGTTAAGTCAGTCAGGGGTCTGATGGGGAAAGAAAAAGTGAGACGGAAGAAAAAACCCCCTCCCTAAGTGGAGGAATTCTCCTTTTATAGGGAGGATCGGGCTACCTGTGACGTGACAGAGCAAATTGGTTGTCGTACAATTGGTCATTAATGCTTGATCATGTAAGTCAATGCTATCATGGTAGGAGATTAGGCCGGAACCTGTCATCACGGAGTCGCCATCATTTGTAGGCATGCGGATTTGCCGTGAGAGACTCGATGTCTGTAGGCGACGGAAACCATACGCTTTAATTGTTGAGTAAGCCCAGGGGCCTGCAAGGGCCATGCGTTTTGACTGTTGAGTGAACCGGGTGTCTGCACGACCCTTACACATTAATTGTCTGCACGGGCGTGCAGCGGGTGGACGTAATCTCAGTGTGCAACTCAGGCGTCCTCAGGTTGGTAAGACTGAGTGTCCCCAAGCCGGAGGAGGTCTGCTCAGTGGGCCCCTGCTCGGAGGGGTCTGTCCGGTCGGCCCCTGCTCGGAGGGGTCTGCTCGGTCAGCCCCTGCTCGGAGGGGTCTGCTTATCAAAACGTGGCGACACTTTTTCCCCCCAACACTACCCCCCGACTTCTGAGCTCGAGCTGTTCAGAAGTTCGAGCGCGGGAAGTAGTATTAATGTGGTTTAGGAGATTTTGAATTATCGCGCGTTTCGAGACGCTTTTAATGGGCAGCGCCTCTTTCTCCAGAGATGTTTTATCATCCCCTTTTCGTTTTTCGAAGCGTCCTCGTGTCGTGGGCTCATGATGAGACCACACGATCCGACGCGACGCTTCCGTATTCGAAGTGCCGGTTCGGATTAAATGCGGTGCCCTTAACTCTTAGGGTTAAACCTTTACATTTGTACCAGTTTGTTTTGAACTGGACTTGTTTCTCATCTCCCTCTTTTATAGCACCTTCACGAGATCGAGACGCTGATGCATATAGTCCAAGACTACCGGGACCGGGCCCGAAGGCATCAGCGCGGGCAGGAGGAGGCTGAGGCAAGGTGCCTCGCATCCGAGGCCGAGCAAAAAATGCTCCAGACGAAGGTGGAGGCGGCCGAGGACGAGATTCGGGCTCTGACCGCTGAGCTCGAAGAGGAGAAGGGCGCACACGCCCTGGCCAGGTCAGAGGTGCGCGCTGTAGAGGCGCGTCGGGCCGAGGCCACTTTGACGCTCGCTATCTGCGAGCAAGAGGTGAAGGAAGTTCACCTCAAGGCCCAAGAGCTCGAGGCCCGCTTGTCCGAGGCCCAGTCCCTGCTCGCCGTCCGCAAGCAGGAAGTGAGGGATCTGGAGCGGAAGGCCGAGCAACGCGAAGCTCGGGAGAAGGAGGCCCGGTAGCAGGCCCAAAATGCCGTTAAGCACTTCCGTGAATCGGAAGAGTTTCGCGACCTGCTGGAGGAGGAGGGCGTGAACGGGCTCATGCAGGGCTTCAACGACTTCCATAATCAACTACGCCAGCTCTGCCCCGATTTTGATCTCAGTCTACTCCAGCCCGGAGCTGGAGTCGAGGGCCTCGGGGCGGAACCAGCCGAGGCGACCGGAGAGGCAGTTCTGGAGGCCTCCGCGGAAGAGGCCGCTCGGGGAGCCACTCCCGAGGTCGCGCCTAGAGGCACTGAAGGCGGCGAGCCTGGGACTACTGCCAAGGGGGCCGAAGCCGAGGGCGTTGGAGTCGAGCCCGAGGAGATCTCGGCCGGGGACGCCGCGACAGCCGCCTCTTAGCTTTGTGCTTTTTCTTTTCCTTTTGTAACATGAGGTCGGCCCATGTCTACCACACGGCCGAGACTTAATTTTGTACTTGGCCCTCGGGCTTTTTGAATGAGAATATTCTATAATTTTCGCTCTTCCAACTCTAGCGCATTTTCTAGCTAATGTTTCTCCAAGGCTTTGCTGCGCGGATTCCCGAGTTGCTAAGGCGCTTCAGACCGAAAAAATGCCCGAGCTTGTCGAGCTCTTAGATCTGAGTCGCAGTTTCGCGGTTGTAGATCTCGGAGCCCCAGCTGCGGGGCGCCGTGCTCTAATCATTGTATTAGGTAGCCAGCTTGTAGCTTGAATTGCACCCCCCGAGCTCGGGATTAAATTTTACCGAGCGGCCGAAAAACCGACCTAGGGCTCAGATTTCAGTTCGTAGTCGGCTCGGCGGAGGACCCCAATATTGGCCGAGGTGCTTTCCGCTAAAAGTATCCGACATAAAAATGAATGGAACACGCGTATCGAGCAAGACAGACGCCAATCAAAGCGTACCTTTTCGGGGTTATATGCCCCGTGCCGCGAACTGTTCTTCGTGGAGGACGGCCCCGAGCTTAATCCAAAGCATGGGGTCGTAGCCCTTTGAGCTCATACACGGAGCTACCGCTGGCTTCGAGATGCCCGAATCGCGACCTGGGTCTGACATCGGAACCAGGCACCGAGGGTCGGCGAGGATCAAGCCGAGCCCGATGGCTGGTGGAGATCGAGCTAAGCTCGATAGCTGGTGGAGATCGCGAGGGTACTCCCGTCATTCCGAGGGATCGGGGCATCCCGACCATAGTCGAGGTATTTGATGGAGATCGAGCCGAGCTCGACAGATAGAGATCGAGCCGAGCTCGATGATCGATGGAGATCGAGCCGAGCTCGACGGTCGGCGGAGATCGAGCCGAGCTCGACGGTCGGCGGAGATCGAGCCGAGCTCGACAGATAGAGATCGATGGAGATCGAGCCGAGCTCGATGGTCGGTAAAGATCGAGCCGAGCTCGATGGATGGTGGAGACTGCGAGGGTACTCCCGTCATCCCGAGGGATCGGGGCATCCCGACCGTAATCGAGGTATTTGATGGAGATCGAGCCGAGCTCGACAGATGGAGATCGAGCCAAGCTCGATGATCGATGGAGATTGAGCCGAGCTCGACGGTCGGTGGAGATCGAGCCGAGCTCGACGGTCGGTGGAGATCGAGCCAAGCTCGCTGGTCGGTGGAGACCGAGCCGAGCTCGATGGTTGGTGGAGATCGAGCCGAGCTCGACAGATGGAGATCGATGGAGATCGAGACAAGCTTGATGGTCAGTGGAGATCGAGCCGAGCTCGATGGATGGTGGAGACCGCGAGGGTACTCCCGTCATTCCGAGGGATCGGGGCATCCCGACCGTAGTCGAGGTATTTGATGGAGATCGAGCCGAGCTCGACAGATGGAGATCGAGCCGAGCTCGATGGTCGGTGGAGATCGAGCCGAGCTCGATGGATGGTGGAGACTGCGAGGGTACTCCCGTCATCCCGAGGGATCGGGGCATCCCGACCGTAATCGAGGTATTTGATGGAGATCGAGCCGAGCTCGACAGATGGAGATCGAGCCGAGCTCGATGATCGATGGAGATTGAGCCGAGCTCGACGGTCGGTGGAGATCGAGCCGAACTCGACGGTCGGTGGAGATCGAGCCGAGCTCGACGGTCGGTGGAGATCGAGCCGAGCTCGACGGTCGGTGGAGATCGATGGAGATCGACGGTCGGTGGAGATCGATGGAGATCGAGCCGAGCTCGACGGTCGGTGGAGATCGATGGAGATCGAGCCGAGCTCGATGGTCGGTGGAGATCGAGCCGAGCTCGATGGATGGTGGAGACCGCGAGGGTACTCCCGTCATCCCGAGGGATCGGGGCATCCCGACCGTACTCGAGGTATTTGATGGAGATCGAGCCGAGCTCGACGGTCGGTGGAGATCGAGCCGAGCTCGACGGTCGGTGGAGATCGAGCCGAGCTCGACAGATGGAGATCGAGCCGAGCTCGATGGTCGGTGGAGATCGAGCCGAGCTCGACAGATGGTGGAGACCGCGAGGGTACTCCCGTCATCCCGAGGGATCGGGGCATCCCGACCGTAGTCGAGGTATTTGATGGAGATCGAGCCAAGCTCGACAGATGGAGATCGAGCCGAGCTCGATCGTCGGTGGAGATCGAGCCGAGCTCGATGGATGGTGGAGACCGCAAGGGTACTCCCGTCATCCCGAGGGATCGGGGCATCCCGACCGTAGTCGAGGTATTTGATGGAGATCGAGCCGAGCTCGATGATCGGTGGAGATGGAGCCGAGCTCGACGGTCGGTGGAGATCGAGTCGAGCTCGACGGTCGGTGGAGATCGAGCCGAGCTCGATGGATGGTGGAGACTGCGAGGGTACTCCCGTCATCCCGAGGGATCGGGGCATCCCGACCGTAATCGAGGTATTTGATGGAGATCGAGCCGAGCTCGACAGATGGAGATCGAGCCGAGCTCGATAATCGATGGAGATTGAGCCGAGCTCGACGGTCGGTGGAGATCGAGCCGAGCTCGACGGTCGGTGGAGATCGAGCCGAGCTCGCTGGTCGGTGGAGACCGAGCCGAGCTCGATGGTTGGTGGAGATCAAGCCGAGCTCGACAGATGGAGATCGATGGAGATTGAGACGAGCTTGATGGTCGGTGGAGATCGAGCCGAGCTCGATGGATGGTGGAGACCGCGAGGGTACTCCCGTCATTCCGAGGGATCGGGGCATCCCGACCGTAGTCGAGGTATTTGATGGAGATCGAGCCGAGCTCGATGATCGGTGGAGATGGAGCCGAGCTCGACGGTCGGTGGAGATCGAGCCGAGCTCGACGGTCGGTGGAGATCGAGCCGAGCTCGACGGTCGGTGGAGATCGAGCCGAGCTCGATGGATGGTGGAGACTGCGAGGGTACTCCCGTCATCCCGAGGGATCGGGGCATCCCGACCGTAGTCGAGGTATTTGATGGAGATCGAGCCGAGCTCGACGGTCGGTGGAGATCGAGCCGAGCTCGACGGTCGGTGGAGATCGATGGAGATCGAGCCGAGCTCGATGGTCGGTGGAGATCGAGCCGAGCTCGATGGATGGTGGAGACCGCGAGGGTACTCCCGTCATCCCGAGGGATCGGGGCATCCCGACCGTACTCGAGGTATTTGATGGAGATCGAGCCGAGCTCGACGGTCGGTGGAGATCGAGCCGAGTTCAACGGTCGGTGGAGATCGAGCCGAACTCGACGGTCGGTGGAGATCGAGCCGAGCTCGACGGTCGGTGGAGATCGAGCCGAGCTCGACAGATGGAGATCGAGCCGAGCTCGACGGTCGGTGGAGACCGAGCCGAGCTCGATGGATGGAGGAGACCGCGAGGGTACTCCCGTCATCCCGAGGGATCGGGGCATCCCGACCGTAGTCGAGGTATTTGATGGAGATCGAGCCGAGCTCGACAGATGGAGATCGAGCCGAGCTCGATGGTCGGTGGAGATCGAGCCGAGCTCGATGGATGGTGGAGACCGCAAGGGTACTCCCGTCATCCCGAGGGATCGGGGCATCCCGACCGTAGTCGAGGTATTTGATGGAGATCGAGCCGAGCTCGATGATCGGTGGAGATGGAGCCGAGCTCGACGGTCGGTGGAGATCGAGCCGAGCTCGACGGTCGGTGGAGATCGAGCCGAGCTCGATATCGGCGCTCCGAATTTTCGCCAAGGCGTCCGGCTTCTCGATTCAGGCTGTATCCGAGCAGGGTCATATATACGAGCTGGGCCGGGTCGTCTGGGAGTCAGCATTTAGACATCAGGAGAAGTTTAGCACAATTAAGCAATTGTGAGCAAGTCGTTGTAAAAGGTGAGATTTATGATTGAAGCGGGGGACCCTTCGGGGCTCTATTGATAATACACTCGGAGATTTTCGGGCTGTGTGGGATTCTCTGCCGGCCTTCCTGCAGGCCGATTCCGTACGAACCGGTCAAGCACTCCTCGGCGGATGAGTGCTTCAATCTCGTCCCGGAGCTGGAAGCAGTCCTCCGTATCGTGGCCGTGGTCCCGGTGGAAGCGGCAGTACTTTCGGGGGTTGCGCCAGGCCCCGAGATCCCGTCTTGGGGGCGGGGGCCGGAAATAGTCCCGGCCTTCGATCTCCATGAGGATCTCAATCCGAGGAGCAGTAAGGAGAGTGTAATTTTCGTACCTCCCGTTGGGTATGTGGGACCGTGGTGGAGACCTTGGGCGAGGCGGAGACCTCTGGCGAAGTGGTCCCCGCAATCGGGGCGGACTCTTCAGACGAGGCGGATTCTTGGCTCGACACGGGGATGGGCTTCTGGGATGGCCTTGCTCCCGGCGCCTCTTTTGCTTTTTGGAGGCCTGCTCGGCCCCGCCCCGCCTGGAAGCGACAGCTTCCTCGGCCTTTGCGTATTTCCGCGCCCGGACCAGCATCTCAGTGAGGTCAGCAGGAAAATTCTTCTCGATGGAGAAGAGGAATCGATAAGACCGGGCCCCCATCTTCAGCGCTGACATGGCAATTGACTGGTCAAGCTCCCGGACTTCCCATGTTGCGGCGGTGAACCGGTCCAAATATTTCCTGAGAGACTCTCCCTCCTTTTGTTTTATGTCGAGGAGGGAGTCGGAGGTCCGCCGCCGGGGTCGGCTGGCAGCAAAATTGCTGACGAATTGCCTGCCAAGCTGTTCAAAGGAGGAGACGGTGCTAGGCTTCAGCCCGGTAAACCAAAGCCGGGCTGCTCCTCGGAGTGTCGCTGGGAAGGCTCTGCAAAGCATAGCCTCTGAGGCTCCCTGCAGGGCCATTAAAGCCCGATAGCTTTCCAAGTGGTCAAGGGGGTCGGTCCTGCCGTTGTAAGGCTCCACCTGAGGCATCTTGAACCTTGGCGGGACCGGCTCATCTTCAATTTGCTGGAAAAAGGGGGACCTCGTGGTGAACTCGAAGTCACCATCATGTCCCGACTTCCTGCCGCGGAGCGCCTCAATATGGCGCTCCAGCTTCTCGAGGGACCGCCGCAGCGGTCCGCTCTGGCGCAGGTTGCCCTGGGACTGACTCGGCTTCTGACGGTTGTGGCCAGTCACCAGGACCCCTCACCGAGTGTTCCCCCAGGGGGAGGCCTGAGCACGGGGATCTTGGCCTGGGAGGGGCAGTCCGCTCACAGGAGGCACCGGCTGAACTGAGGCCGAGGGAGTGGTGCCGCCGGGATGCCCCTAGGTTGCAGGCCTTGGACAGCGGCGGCCAAGGCCTGAACCTGCTGCACCAGGGCATCAAACTGCTCCGGCCGAACTTGGGGAGTCAAATCGGCCGGAGGTGGCGAGTTCTGGACAGAGTGTCCGGGGCTAGGTGGAGGACGTCGGGAGGCATTGGAAGCTCCCTTGCTTCTCAGCTTCATTGTCGCGACTCGGGCCCCTCCTTCTAGCGCCAACTGTTGCTGGAAATTGGACCCGGGGGCGGCCGTCGGCTGGAGAAGAGGAGCTCCGCTGCCTGGGTGGCGGCGCATCGGCGGGCGGCGTCCTCCTGGAGACCTGCAAGAAGCCGGTGGCCGGGCTCTCCGACGCCGGCCCTCCGATGGTTAAGTCAGTCAGGGGTCTGTATGGGAAAAGAAAAAGTGAGACGAAAGAAAAAACCCCCTTTCCTAAGTGGAGGAATTCCCCTTTTATAGGGAGGATCGGGCTACCTGTGACGTGACAGAGTAAATTGGTTGTCGTACAATTGGTCATTAATGCTTGATCATGTAAGTCAATGCTATCATGGTAGGAGATTAGGCCGGAGCCTGTCATCACGGAGTCGCCATCATTTGTAGGCATGCGGATTTGCCGTGAGAGACTCGATGTCCGTAGGCGACGGAAACCATACGCTTTAATTGTTGAGTAAGCCCAGGGGCCTGCAAGGGCCATGCGTTTTGACTGTTGAGTGAACCGGGTGTCTGCACGACCCTTACGCATTAATTGTCTGCACGGTCGTGCTGCGGGTGGACGTAATCTCAGTGTGCAACTCAGGCGTCCTCAGGTTGGTAAGATTTAGTGTCCCCAAGCTGGAGGAGGTCTGCTCAGTGGGCCCCTGCTCGGAGGGGTCTGTCTGGTCGGCCCCTGCTCGGAGGGGTCTGCTCGGCTGGCCCCTACTCGGAGGGATTTGCTCGGTCGGCCCCTGCTTGGAGGGGTCTGCTCGGCTGGCCCCTGCTCGGAGGGATTTGCTCGGTCGGCCCCTGCTCGGAGGGGTCTGCTTACCAAAGCATGGCGACACTTTTTTTCCCCCCAACAGTAGGCATGCTAAGTTTGATGTAATTGAGTATTTAACATTGTGCTGCAGTGAAGATGGCTTGCCACCAAGAGGAAAGGACAAAGCTACAATGACATGAGAATGACACCTTATCTAATAATTAATCTGCCATAGAATATAAGGAAATTGTGGAAAGTCTTTATGGTGACCTATGGAGGTAGAGAACATTGTGGAAAGACTTCATGGTGACCTAATGTTGTTCAACTTTTCCAAGTTGGAATCCATGAATAGCATGTATTATTGGATTTCACATCAACTTTTTATCTCTGTGTCAGTGTAAGTGGATACCTCACAGCTTGCATGGTTGCATATGGAGACCATTTCGATATGATTTTTTTTTTAATATGCAAAGTTATTTAGTTTAAAACAAGCACTTAGGCGACTGATTCATGCATGACAGAACTCAGAAGAAGGGAATAAAATAAAACAAATAGATATAGCGAGTTGGCCGGCTCATTGGCTTCAATTAAATAGTTTCTAATGTTTGAAAAACTAGCAATGCGCATGGATGTGACAAACGTACTTGATTAGTTCTTTCTTTTTTTGTGTGGTTAACTATACAAGGTTGAGATGCTGAGGCATCATATTCTTCATACTAATTGGCACAGGGAATTGGATGTTAGTGAAGATCTAAAACCCTATCTTGCTAGTATAAAGTTATGCCACTACTTTAAAGGTCATGTAAAGTATATTGTAAATTGAGCTGCCAGTCTTAGTAGCCAACTAAGCCACCAGCTATGGCAATCAACCAAAGTATTAACTTTGGTATTAACCGAGGTATCGACTTGAACCATTAAGCCAAGTAAAGCGGGCTAGTTGACCAGTGGCAATAAGTCACATATCTCCAATTCAAGTATATTTAAAATAATTAACAGCCATTAAAGACATGATCATAATCTCTCCAATTGAGAAGCGATTACTGCTCATCTCAAGTGGATTGACCATTATTGCACGATCAAGGCGGTTAAGCTTCTCGGCGTGCACAACATGGGGGCCGTTATTCAGCAGTTAAGGCTTACTTCCACCTTACTTGGTAATGTACATCAACCCCACTCTATAAAAAGGGACCACTGAGGGACCTTCTGATATGCTTTCTTAAGCTCTCACACTTTTCCACTTTGCAACTCTTTCAAAATTTTCTTAAAACATCCGGAATCTAGTTGACTTAAATATTGAAATATCCCCAACCGGGTAGACTCCGGCAAATGAACTCCCCTTTCTATTTTCAGGTTGGATGAGTAGGCATGCTTCTCCATCTAAGTTCAAGCTCAAGCATTGTCAATACTCTACAACCCAATTGTTCAGCTCGGGGTCCCGGCCTCGCCGCTTCATTTCAAATTTCGTCTGACCTTAGTGATTCTTGTTCCGATTCTTGTGGCAATGCCTTTCATCTGCTTATAGTGAGTTTCCTCGCACCTTTGTTGCCAAAAAAAAAAAAGAAAAAATATGCACATGCATGAACATGTGATGGATACATCATATTTAAACTAAGCCTTAGAGGCTAACAAACTAATCGTAGTTGAATAGGGCTGAAATCAAATCGGATACTAGCATATCTATATTCATATTTGTTTTGTTTGACGAATACAGATATAGATACAAATGTTAGTCAGATGCAAAAATTTATATCCATATTTGTTTTAAACAGATCTGATCATAGATCGGGTATCGAAAGTATACATATAAATCGGATAATTAAACTTTATTACTGCAGAATCAAAAATATTACTAAGTAGGTGATAAATCAAGTTAATAGAATATTAATATGATCATTTATTTTTTTAAAAGTTAATAAGTGCCATATAAAATTATATAAGGTATAGATGAAATCTGATATTCCATATTTATATATATATATATATATATTTTTGATGAATATGAATACGAATACGAATATAGGTATTATACAGATGCTTAAATTTTTTATTTGTATTTAGATAGATTTTGATATGAAAATAAATTCGGATGCTATCCGATCCACTTTTGCCCCGGTAGCTGAAGCCCAAATGGAAGTTGTCTTAGACCAAGCCTGCCCCAAATATGGATTGGCCTGGACGTCGGCTATGTTCGAGCTCAGACCAAAAGGTTTATACACCTCCTCGTCTCCTGATGCCAAGACGAAAGCAGCACTGCTCCAAAACCGAGGGGTGAAACTCGAAGGCAAAGAAGGCCGCTCCGCCCTCTTCTCGCAATGGAAATTACTCTCGAAGAAGAAGGCCGAAGCCTCTCCTCCGATTGCTCTACTCTCCTTCTGGTTCGCAATCCCGAACCCCTTTCCCTTCTTCTTCTCCTCCTCCTTCGGCACGTCCTATTTTTAGGGTTTTAATGGAGAGTAAGGGTCGTTAATTTGGACTTTGCCTGCTCCGATTTGGTAGCCAGGGCTCTCGATCGGGAACGTGGGGCAGCTGGCAATCGATCTCCTGATCTCATCAACCGGAGCCAGAAGGGTTGGGTACTTGGACGAGCCCTCCGTTCTTCCTTGTGTTGGGAATGATGCTTATGGGCCAGCGCCGGAGGGTGATCTCGCGCTGCCCCTCGAAGGTTTGTATTTCTCCTATTCGAATTTATCCTAAAAACATTTCCTATTCAATATTGGATGTGATTGTGTTCGGGAAAATGCGTTTTATAGGTGTAGTTGTCTCTAACTGCTGGCCTTGATTTGGGGCCAATGGTGTTCAATTTATAAAGTGTATCCCAGGGTTAATAATATATAGAAATTGGCTGGTTATTTATTGATTTTTTTGGCTATTTCCTTATTTATTTCAAACTGATTTGAACGACACATGGAGTAAATTTCAAGTTGTTACACATTCAATTTAGAGCATGACCAAAAGCACTGGAATGCAGAGAAAATTAGAGAAGGTTTAGGTATCCTATTTATTGAGGCTTTTAGCAGATAATAATAATCATAAATGTTACTATTATCCTATTTTTATACTTTGCTGGGGGATACGTTTAGGAGCTCAAGCTAACAATCTCTTGCGGTCATAGATATTTTTTCCTATTTTTGGTTTATATGGCCTGAGACACTTTTCATGAAATTGCTTCATTATGCATGAGGTGCACTTGGGGCCCTGGCTAGTGCGTCCAAGTTAAAATGACCTACTTAGTACCCTCCTCGAGGTGTGCATCAAGGAAGAGAATTTAAGGGATGTTGGTAGATTGCTCAGTCTTAAAGAGTAAGAGTGGGACAACACTGAAAGAAAGGCGCCAGATTGAATTCTCAGTTGCCTATAGATGAAGAGTATCTACATGTGACTTCTTGGTGCATTTTGCTGCCCTAAGCCCTTGTTTGAGTAAAAATGACTTATCATTCAAACTCTTTATTTATTTTTACCATCAGTTTGAAGTATATGTATTCCAAGATCTTTTTACCTCATATGTGAAAAGGTGGTTAGCCAAACCTATACCATTGGTCTTCACACATTATTACCAAAAATTACATGAAATTTCATTTTAGTTTTCAGAAACCTTACTCTCTTCCTCAAGCATATCATAATAGTCAAAATAATCTCCTGTAATTATATCAAACATAGGCTGCGGGACTCACCTTTCCAATCACTTTCACTGGTATGATTACCATATATTATGCTATCTTTTAAATATGCCACAAAAAACTTGCATTTGCAGCAACGACAAAAAAAAAGAGGAAAATTTGTGTAAACCATGCTTCTATTTCCAAGGACCAGCACATGTTGGGCCACCTATATTTGGAGCACAAAAACAAACAATTCTATTTCTACGGTCCACCATATACTGCACCAGTCTAAATAATGGGGTGCATAAGATATCAGTGAACCATCAGTACTTAACGAAGAAACTTTTGAAAAGACTGTTTCTAGTTTTTTGTTCAACCAAAAGGAATTTAGGTGGTCCTGCACTACCTGAGGCATATTCATGGTTTTGAAGTACCATATTCATGGTCTTGAAGTACCACCTTTTTTGCCCTATGTTGTTTTCCTAGGTCATTCATATTATTGATCATAAAATGGTTTGTCAAACTTCATTTTTTTTTCGTTTTTGTTAATTTAAATTGATTCAGCTTTTGAAAAATGGCAAGTCATCACCACCTACAACTACCACATGTGAAAGAGCTTTTAGTCGCAGATAAATTATTCATATACACTTGTTAAACAATTGTTTGTGCATTGTTATATTAAGAGCTGATTAAGATGCATGAGATCATTTTGTGCTTTGCATAATTCGTAACTTTCTCATCATATAGTTAAATAGACTTGTTTACAGTTGAATAGTGTTCAATGTCCCATTGCAGCTTATGAAGCTCCTTCATATGCACTTAGTCTTATCCAACAAAGATCTCCAGTTATAAAGGTAAGCCAAACTTGTTATTCTGCTTCAAATTGTGAATGCACCACAAAGACATGTTTCAATTCATTTTTTTATTTCAAGATATATCAAATTTTACGTGCTATGTTAAAATTTTTCCCCTGATGTAGAAGCAGAAGGAGTGCATATTTACCAGTTATTTTCCTCTGTCCTTGTTCTCATGGTCAAGACTTCCTCAGCAGAATTTTCATTTTGTATGGGATGATATTTATGTTTTAGCTAGTTTTTCTCATCATTGTTGTTCCATTTAAGGAGATGTTCCCTAAAACATCCATGCCCACCTTTATTGAAAAATGAATTGACACCTGATAGTACAAGGTGAAGAATAAATCTCATGTCAATTTTTCTGGCCATGTAGCAATATTCTAGACACCATGTTCAAAAGTAAGACATAATAATGCATGGGTGTGTAGAACCCGAAATTCAAGAATTCATGGTTGACATGACTTGTTTGGTGTTTTACAAATTCTGCTCTCCACCATATTTACTTTGTGATAGTTTGAGGGAGGAAGGATTTTTTTTTTTTTTAATTTGATGTCATCTATTCTTTGCATTGTAAAAAGTTGTGTTTTGAAGAAATAAGAAAAGAGCTATACAAATTGATACATGTGCATGATAAATTTTGGCCCATATATCAGTTTAAGCCGAAACTCAAAAGCTGATCTTGATTTCTGCCTGCAACCAAAATATTTTGGTCGTAGTTTTGGAGTTCTCACGGAAACTTTAAACCATTATTATGAGGCTTTCTATTAGTGGTTTCCTTGGAAGACTAATCACTAAGGTTGTACCCATCTGAGCATTTTATTTCTTTTAGTCTTGATGTTAAATCCACAACAAAGGATTTGCATCTTCTAAACCATGAAGCTGTCCACTCTTCATTGAAGAAGGCAACTAGGATAAAGTGATTCTCTGTAGGTGAATTTATTGGTGTCAAAATCATCTCATGTAGAAGTAATTTGTGTGGTTCAACTGGAAAGTTATGCATTGAATTCAAAGGAGGGGAGGAGTAGAAACAGAATCTTAGAGGACGATTGTGCTTTTCTAAAGTTTATTCCTTGGATATCATTAGTTTATTTTATTATGTTATTGCAGGTTGATGATAGTCACTAGGTGCTAAACAGTTAGTCGGATGGAAGAGATTTGATTATCTTTACCATGGGAAATTGTTCTAGTTTTCTTAGTCCAAGTATCAAGATGGTTTTGCCCACATAGAAAAAGGGCATGAAGTGGTGACTGGTCTAGCAAGTCATGCATGCAGCAGATATGAGAGGGCAAGAGATGGCCATGAACAAGGATAGTATGTTTGTACCATGTTTGTTATATGGCATAACATACAGTATATGAACTTCTTAGCTTTTGCTTACACCAGCTGATGGCAATGGATATAGCCTGATTTTTTTCCCTTACTCCTGAGAGGAAATCCATGGTTAGGCTGGTAGAAATTAACTCTTATTCCAGATGATTAGGTTTTGCAAGGATTAATGCTGCTATGATAATTTGATATTAAATGATAAAAACTTATGTCCTTTTCTATATATGATGGTTTTTATTCACAGAATTGATTAATATTAGCCCTAAGTTTAATCATGGAAGTGATCTCTTGTAGCAAGTGCTCTAGTTCTGTAATTTCTTTCAGATTTAAGATGTTTTTCATCAAAAATCTTATTGTTGAGCATTTAGGATAATTAGGCCAAAATCAGATCAATCTGGCCAACTATGGTTGGCTCATTTTATATCCCACACGTGCTAATTCGGATCGGCCTGATTGGGTTTCGATCTAGAACCGAGATTAGGTCAGGCTCGGGCTGGGATTTTGAAAAAAAATTGAGCCTAAGCCTAGCCAAAAGCCCAAAGAATTGTGGGTTGGGCTCAAACAGGAGCATGGTTAGTCAATCCTAGCTCGATTCTAGCCCTATCAGCCAAGTCGACTCGCCTGACCCTCATTTATGAGCCTTGTCAAGTTGGGTCACTAGGTACTCGAACTTTCAAACAGACTATCCACTCAGTGGATCGATCCCTGAACCGGTTGACCCTAGGTGGATCAACTTAGAGTCCTCTTGCCTGAATTATGCCAAAAAATGCTTACGAAAAATAATGGTGGCATGGAGGCCCATCCCATGATCAAGTGTGGGATTGCCAATCTCTTAGCCCGTAGGATAATAGTTGAAATGATTTGATATTTTATTTTATTATGCTTGTGAATTGTGTATCTAATTAGGCGAAACAATTTTAGTAGTCCATTCTTTCAATAAAAAATAAAATACCTTTTTTCCTTTGGTAGAAAATAAAAAAATATTCATTTCTTATCTCGTATATTTTAAAACTCTATTATTTATTATAATTAAAAATGTCAATAAGCTTCAGATATTTTGTTACATTATATAGAATTTTCTTTCTAAAAGTTAAATGACTGAATTATTATGGTACATTTTCTTGTTTCCCCTTTTTGTAGAATTTTAAAGATTTGTTGCTATTTATCAATATTTACTTATTTTTCTATTTATGATGTTATGGTTTAGTGGAATGTCCCGCAATTGACCCATGGTTGAAACGTTGATCCCTGACCCAGCGACTAAAACAGGTTTCTTTGGGTCAATCCATTCCAAACATAATCGGAAATTTCTTTTATAATGCATGCAAGTAACCTGAGACATGTCTTTTACACTTTAGCCATGTATATGTGCATTGCTACACATCCAACAAACACCACATTGTACTATTTATGCCCCATCCTTGTTTGATCAGTGCTCCACCTGCAGGTAGGTTTGTAATGTCAAGCAGAATTATGCTGACAGATCCACTTCCACTGTAAACTAATAATATTTCAATTGTCAATGCACAAATACAGTTGTTTTTTTTTTTTTTTGCTACAAGACAAATACAGTTGTTCAATAAATTTTTTATCAACTGTAGATCCAAGGCCTGCAAGACAGTTTACAGTTAAAACCAGCCTCCTTATAGGCTTATAGACATGGGAGACCCTGAAGCATTTCAGGCTTTTAGTCATCCCTGTTATATTGCTTAGTATTGGCTGATGACATTTTTCTCCTATTTCTCAAAAGCTTAACCAAGTAGTCATAGTTGCTGAATCACCCCATATATGGATAAAATATGCATGCAGCTCGATGATAGCATGTCGGATTCCATCCCAAGCTGCCATGAGTTTGCCTAAACAAACAGAACTAGCAAAATGGTCTTCTGGCTCTTGCAGCTACGATTCTCCCTCTTGCGTTAAGAATTATGAATACTGATCCTGCTAGCACTTCTCCTTCACGTAAGGGTGTTGACATGTGATGATAGAATAACATCTGAAAGCTGTAATAAAGACATAATAAGCCCACAAAATTTCATATTATGTCCCAAGCGAACTTCAGTTGTCCTTTAGCATTTTTCCTTTTGCGAGTAATGTTCACAAGAATTTGGTGCCCTTATCCAAAAATCCCATGCCTATTTACCCAAGATTTTAAGTGTTTTTTTTATATCATTAATTTCATATTTGGATATTAATCCAATCGAGCTATAACTAATACAGGGAATGATGGTTGAATTTGCAAAGAATTTGATGCATTTTGCATCAAGCATCGGAAAGAAACATGTTATTCTTTCAAGTTTAGATTCTGGTAGAAGGAAAAAGATTGATGCATCCAGGTCAGTGAGCAGTACCATTTGCATCTCTTATATCCATGTTATCCATGATTGTTACGCTCATGAGATTTACATGTCTTATTGATGATATGGCTGCCCATTCATCAGTAATATGCAGATATTTTACATTTCAAGTGCCAGTGACGATGGAACTGATAGTGACTGTGAAAAGCTAGGGTGGAAGAAACTTGAGGAATATGATCCATCCCAAAGGCGATGGAAGTATCTTAAACATCTAGCTGAAGAGAATTCTATTCAGGAAGATGTGTTCACATACGATGATGAATTGGTAGATGATGACTATTTCCCAGGCTTGCCTTTTGCTGCATTGTTCTCTTGTTGCAAGGTAGTCCCTTTTTTATATTTCGTGTAAAAAATTGTTTCCTTTTACTTCTCATTGTCGAAAAGATTTACTTATCATTTTGCATGTTGGAACTAGGCAAAAGGTATGAGGGTTACTTGCTTATTGTGCTATTGTTCGGAAGGGGACAACATCTCTGATTCATTTCAGTTGGCTGAGGCAGCTTGCAGACTTCTGGGCCTGAGCCCAGATAAGTTTTGTGGTAAGTTTGGGTTGCATTGCTATGATTTCTGTTTCCTTCTTTATATTTTGAACCAGAAATGCTTGACACCCAATTGAGCATAACACCCTGCGGCTGGTTTGATGACCTTTTCTTTTCCTTGGTGCAATGGATGTCGTTTTTATGGCTCCTTTTGGATGTCTAAAGCATTGTGCTTTTCCTGCTTCCGGATTTTGGTAACCAGAGCTGATCTGCTGTTGATTTTTATCAATGATGTGCATTTCAGCTTTGTTCACGACTCCTGATTTAATTTCAGTGTTCCTTTAAGTTATAATCAGGTAACCATGCATGTGATACTGATTGCAATTTTATGATTGGGATGTTTCAGGCAATGAACATGGTGGATGGATTATTCCACTGTCGTGGAAAACTGTTTATGGACCACCACCTGATATGTCCCTCTTCTAATCTTCATTTCTGAAAATACTCAGGTGAGGCAACTTAAGACGCTGAATGATAACCAAATTCTGGGTAAATTTTTTTTTGACCCCCCACTGGCAAACTTGTTGGGAGCTAATTCTCCATGAAGGATTTCTGCTGTCTGGATAAACTGTTCTGTGGAATGCTGAAGAAAACAAATTAACTAGTTACGAAGAAAGAATTTTTGTTTTTTGTTTTTTTGTGCATTACAGTAGTTAGCTATATGCTCTACTAGTGACATCCTTTTTTTTTCACTTTTCTTAAAGCCTAGTAATATACTTTTTCAAGAATGGCTTTTGATCCTCCGCGTGTGAGACAAATGGCCAGTGTTTGATATCATGGCTCAACACGCTTCAGGAACAAGAAATGTGATATAGATGGGGAGTGGACTACAAGAAAGAGGTGGTTGGTGGTGTTGTCGTTGTTTAATAATTGCATCCACTCCTTGTTTTTTCCGCACAAGTGGCACGATACTATATATTGACAATCCTGTGAAGGAACTCACCTTAATGTATCGGGATAGTCCTCTCTGACGGCCCACCACCACGTCTTCATTTCCATGGAAATAAGATAACAAATTGCAATTAGTCCCCCAACTGAGCTATTTACAAATGTAGCTAACAAGCCTTTTCTCACAATAGTGACTTCACCAGGCTTCCAAATTAACTCATTGGCAACGAGATGATGTTTGATCACAGGAAATAGCTGGGTTTTGAAGGCCCTTCAGGTGAGCCATGTAGTAGGCGACCATTTTGCATGGTTCGGGGCACTTGAATAAGCCGTGGTGCTGGCTGCATCTTTACCCTTATCCAATTTTTGAGTCAATTTTCTCTTGGTACTACCAAGAAATGAGATTCTTGCCGAATTCAAGTTTGCTGCTTCAGCCATTACAAAATTAATATCTATTCAGTTTGGTACTTCTCATGCTTCTCTAGCATGTAATGTAAATTCTGTAGCGAGCCTTTCAAATTAGTATTTTTTGTAATCGAGAACTGGTTCATCGAGGGTCATTGCATGGGGTTGTAGGCTAGTCGGCAACTAATCACTCAAATGTATTTTTTTTTTCTGTATCAGAATGAAGCTCCTTGTCGAAGATCTATGAGGGATGGACTCTCCAAAAACAAGTTTTGTGTCGTGTATGATGAGCAGAGACGCTCATCAGAGATGTATGGTGCTGCACGCCGCATGGTAACATCTCAAACGTCTGTCTTGGAGGTGATTTCGTTTCAAACGTGTAGGAAGGGGGAGTATGAACTGCCAGTTTTTCTAACGAGATGTGGTCGCACATGGACATAAGAAACAGAGTTGTTGAAAGCCTATGCAGTTATTAAATTATAGGGGCCCAAGAATAAAGCGATGGCCGAGTTTGGCTGCTACTGCGATATTGAATTGAGATGGAAAGGGACGTGGAGACGGCACCTTGGAGTACTTCCCAAGCAACTGACGTGATTGGCTTAAGAAAAGTGCCTCAAAAGAACATAGCCTTAGCCTTGGGATAATAGTAAAAATAATGAACTGCTGGCTGTGAAATCTCCTCAGGCTTTGTAAAGAAACGTTTCCAACGACACCGAGTCATGACGTAGGCTGTTTGGTGTCCCTTGCACCTTAACCAAGCGAAAGATTGTTAGATACGTTATCCACTCTTACTAGAGTTGTGGTGGCTATGCACCGTAATTTGTATCTAGGTGTCAGAAAGCGTAGGATTGTGATAATGAATGCTCTATATTTCCACTACTTAAATGGTGCTCACTACAACGTACCATCACGTAAGTTTAAGCAACTGTTGTAAGTTGTTAACTAGAGTTTATCTTACACAGTTGGTACCTCAGTTTTCGGTGTAGAGGTCCCAAGATTTGACTTCCCAATACAGTAGTAATTAGCATCCACACTCGTAAGACGTGTTTATTTAGCATCTGAGACGTGTTCTTGCTTCACGTGAGAGGAGGATGATTCCATGACACTTCCAATTTTGCTGAGTAGACCATCTGAGAAAGCACTATCTTCATCTTCTTCTCGGCTTGAATTGCATTAGGGTGGCAGAAATCTCGACCGAAATCCGGGTAAAATGGAAACATGAATCTAATTCCTCGGTACCAATTCTCCGAGACTTTTTACCAACTACACTAGTTGGCTCCCTCAGAATCCCTACAATTTCATGTAAAGTGATCATATGCCATCCATAAATCACAGAATTGTCCATAGGGAGCGAGCCTGTATTGAAGAAAAAGTATACACATGCAGCAGATTTAAATGTGAACATTAATGTTATTGTAACAGAACCTTGATAAAAATTTATTAACATCCATGTCTTACAAGTTGTCATTTTTTTATCACATATTTTATCATCATTCTTGTTATTGTAATTATGTTTAATTAAAAAGTTATATAAACTAAGGGTAATGCCATCAGATTAAGATACTTTCTCTCATTCTACAAAGTTTAGTGTTCAGACGGAGAAGAGGATATGTCGTGAAAGAGACAAAAGAAACGGGACAAACATGGGTTCCACCAAAGTAAAATTAAATTACTACTGCAACAAGATCATTGCCATGATGGCTTTTCTTAAACTCAAAATAAGCATAAGTACAAGCAATTTCTTTGTTCGTCCAGTGGAATATGCCTGCGGAGTAGAAATGCTAGATATAAAGTAATTTACAAACTGACCATGCTAAACTGTCAGAAAAAAAGAAAGAAATCTTTTTGACTTTGCATCTACGTGCAAGTTAATTTAGATCTAGGAAACATGACCAGCTCAGTCACAGGCACCTCTATGCTGATGACAAGTCAAATCACCTAGAAACCTAGATATAGTATAATTATAAATAGACTGAAGATAGAACAAAAACAATAAAAAAAAGGCACAATCGAGACAATTAAACAATAAAAAAATACATATAAACATTAATTTAATTGTAAATAAATCTAATTGTATCGCTCTAAGGTTAGCTTAACCACCATTTAATATTTAAATCGGTTTCCTTGCAACCCAAACTTAATGAAATGGTGTCTCTCATTAAACTAACATTCCATCTGCATAATAAAATGGAGGTGACTTTCATCATCATTCTCTTTGGATTTTCTTTAAAACAAAAAAAATCTCAAGCATATAATTAAGAAGTTATCTATGATGATATTTTTATTTCGAAAATTTATCACTATATTTTTCAAATCAAGCTTAAAAGAATAATACAATTCATAAATATCCACCGAGTCATACGCCACACTCCAAATTTGCCTAACATTTCAAGGAAATTATCTCCACTTCCTGGATCACAAAACGTGGTCAAATTTCCAACCAAAAGACACCAAATACCTTGTGGAAGGTAATCTAAGAAGAAAAAAGATGTGCCAAACCGTATAGACTTTCCTGAACGTGAAATACCTGCTCCATCCAAAGACTTTGAACCCAAAATTTAAATTTTAACTAGATATTGGCTCCAATCCTCATCAATCAAATTTCATGTAGAAATTTTCAAAGTTTTGGGGTCGATAACCACTAATTTTTTACATTAAAAAAATATATTTTTTTTGTTTTTTGTTTTTTTTTGCTTTAACGGGTTGATCATACTATGCGTGTACGAACACATCCAATAAAATCAGAAAATACAAGCTCACAGAGTGCTCGAGCCAACTTCCTTTCTTCTAACTACAGGATACTTTCTGAATGATTAGCCACATAAGCTATCATCCAGTCGGCTACCCTGTTGGCCTTTCTAAATACTGAAAGCCTCCTCCGTCCCACGTCATCATGTTCTTCTCTGGATTCACCTAATCACTCTGCTATTTCCTTCTACGCTGGAATTCAGAAGTAGCTGGAGAAAACTTCAGTCGGCACTACTAGTATATCATCAATTCCCAGGCATTTATCTGTATGACTATTATGCCCCTCTGCAGCATCAATTACATCCCTCAAGTATCTCCATAAGTCCATAAATATTACCAAGAACGAGGGTCTTCTTGGGAATGGTCTAATTTTTTGACCAGCCGTTCCTCTTGACCAAATTCCCGAATCTCGCACTCCCCAATAACAATTCCGGGGACAAATAGAAAAATACTACCACTATTAACGACTAAAGAAGAAAGAGACTTCGCCGCCCAAAATGATTACTATATTCATCATAATTCCAATTCCATCTCTCCTGCTGAAGACCATGCACTCGCTATTCCCTTCCCTTCCCTTCTTCCACCCCAAATTCTGAAATCTCCCTCTGTTTCCGCTTCCGCTATCCCATCCAATTCCATCCATCTTTTCCCTAAAAAGTATGATTCCGTACCAAAGCGCCCTCCTCCCCTTCCTATTTTTAGCAGCCTTCTCCTCGATCCTCGCCGAAGGATGTAACCGGACTTGCGGCGGGTCCAGCGTCCCCTATCCGTTCGGCTTCTCCTCCGGATGCCCTATCCGCCTCAACTGCAACGGCACAGCCGCTATCCTGCGCGGCGGATATCCCGTCGTGAACATCACATCCGAGACTATCCTCCTCGGCATCCCGGCGAACTGCACCCGCCCGTTCGAGGCCGCCCTAGACCTCTTCGGGGGCAACTACGCGATGACGCCGCGGAACTCGTTGTTCCTGCGGAAGTGCAGCTCCCCTTCCCCGGCATGCGTCATCTCCACTGAAATCATCTCCGAGGGCTTACATCTCGAGAGATGCGGGCTCAAGGGAGATAACATAAGCTGCTACTCCGATCATACGGAGGATAGGTATCTATCCAGAGAAAAGACTGCCGAGATTAAGTGTAGATTGCTGTTTACCTCGCTGAGATACAGCGGGAATAGCACGTCCCAGGCGGAGCTGGTGTTCGGTGAGGCGGAGCTCGGGTGGTGGATGAATGGCGACTGCCGGTGCTCCGCAAATGCGACGTGCGCGCCTGTGAATACTTCGGTGGCCGGGAAGATGGGGTACAGGTGCACGTGTGACCCGGGATTCGCCGGGGACGGGTTCGCCGCCGGCGACGGTTGCAGAGGTTAGTTCGATCCCTTCTCTGGTTTAGTTATGGTGCTCCGCGAGTGCGGTGGTTCGCTTGAATAATTCTAACTTTCTAAGGTTACGTCCCCGTGACTCTGACTGGAGGGGTGCTGGGAGGGTGTTGTTTTGGTTAACGTGTGCCGCGGAGGATCGGAACCAAAAGCACTCATAAAGGGGAACAATGGTGGCGTGGTTGGTTGCGGTCAGCTTACGGCACGCTGGACCGCTACGGAGACGTCGTTTTATTTGGCGATTATTTTAACATTTTAAATAGTAAAATTATTTAAACATCTTTTTTTTCGGGTGATCGTACTTTATATAACGTTTTCATAACGTTACAGCGGTTATTGGAATATTTTGGTTGAGAGGGGTACCGCTTATGCTACATAGACTAGATGTTTAAATGAAAACTGTTATACAGAAGTAGTCTTTGCTATAACTTATAACCTTAGAATGAATGGTTGTTATATGATAAGAATGATATTATTAATATTTTGTTGAGAATAATAGTGATATTATTAATATATGATAAGCGAGTTTAGGTCTGATATAAATGGATTTGGGTTGTAAATGGGCCAACCAGTCTAAACCTGTTTATTAAATGGGTTGGGTTCGGATTTGAACTTTGGACCAGTTTAACCCATTTTGGCCAATTTAATAGCTAGATTGGATTATGACCCAACTCGTTTAACCTGTTTAAAATCTATTTAATTTGGTTGAAACTTGCTTAATCTATTTAACCCGACCTGCTGAACCAGTCTAACCTGTTTAAATCTATTTAACCCATTAAAAACTCATCTAACATATTTAACATGTTTAATAAATGAGTTATATAGGTCGGATTGGGCTATCTGTTTAATAGATAAGTCAAATTCAAATTTAAAATTTTGACCTGTTTAATAAATAGGTTGGATTTGGGTTGATGAATTTTTGACCTAATCTATATCCAATCCGATCCATATTTGATCCGACTCAACCTGATTGCCACCCCAAATTGATAGGGTGGGGTAGTAATTGAATGAGTCTAATGTTATATATAGAACAATGTATAGGTGGGGTCCATCCAATCATGGCATCGCACCCATCATGGTTGGTCATCATTAGAGAACCGGTCCACTTTGGTTCATGTACGAATGGAAAAGGATCCTAACTCGTTAAGATAATCTACTTACAAAATGCTTAGCATGTGTCCAATGTTAAAACTCACACATTATATATGAAAAGATTTTTTTTGTTTATTTTGTTAAAATAATATTATAAAAATGTTTTTAGTTTTCTGAATACCCATCCATGAAGCTAGGGGTTTCATTCTTTACACCAACCATGTGTTGAATATACTTCAATCTCTCTCGAAAAGTACACCTTTTTATTTTTCTATTTTTTGTTTAATTTCAAGTTCATATAGCCTCCAGATTCAATTGAATAATCTACATATAAGAGTATAGCTAATATTTCGTGGGATTTTTTTGTTTTTTCATTGTTTGGGAGTAGGGGGTGGGGATGGTGTCTTGAAATATCTCTCCATTCTGGCTATTGATTTCAAACATTCTTAAGTAAAAGAATCACAACTATTGATTCGAACTCCTTGGAGAAAATCATATGCATTGCTTTGCTGCGATCTTCTTTTCCAAATTCAAGTCCCATGCCAATTCAGAATCCAATATTGTATTATATAAACATTAATATAATTGAATTCTCTATAACTCTTCCATTATTAAATATTACACACTATAACTATTAGCACATTAGGGTAATAGTAAAACCTAGTTTTGAGAAGAATGGAGACATGTTGACATCCACATCCTGCCTTATCCTTATAGAAATATGGTTTGATGCTAGACCCATTGAGATTGCAGTTCAACTACTACCAACCAACTGCAACCATTTATTGTGGCATAGATCTGCTGATTAGATATCCCCAGCTGCCCGATCGCAGTATTTCTTGGACTGCAGTATGTATCTTGTTGCAATTGTCTGCAATTGAATTATTATATAATTCAGCGAGCATGACTTCGATAGATCATGATTGCATGTAATTAGAGTAAAAAAAATAAATAACAGATGTTAATTTTGAGTTTGAAAAACCCTACAAAACCGAGCAATGTGGTGCGAGTAATATAGCATAGATAGCTGAATGAGAGTTCTAACATGTTTTTTGTTATGTTGTTTCCTGTTGGCTTGTTGCAGTTCAGGTTTCTTCATGCAGTGCTTCAAAATACATATCAGGCAGATGCGCCAGATCAGGTTTGCTCGTTGCAGGTAACTATCAATCTTTAGTGCTGCACAATAATAATTCGTAACTAAAAATAGATCACATAATAAAGTAGGAACAAGAAATTTGTTCAGCTTTATGTACAATTGTTCTTATTGCTAATAGTGAAATGTGGTCCTTCTGATATAAGTGGACCTCTTGTCTATTTCATGTCTGACCTAAATATGAATGGTTGTTAAAGATTGAATAGCTTTCCTAGAATCCTATCATGAACAACAAGAAAAAATAAAACAAAATGCAACTACTCTGCCTCTACTATGTTATATAATTAGCTTTGCGAATTTTGGACCGAGCCAACCTACAGCATTAATTTTATGATCCAGCTTAGATGCTGTAATGTGAGACCCACAGATCGAGGCTGCTTATCTCTGTCACAAGACCAGCCCAATCCAAATCATTTTCTTTTGTTTTTTGGGTAACAGAATCCACAAACCCTGTCCTATTATCCAAACATGATCTATAGTCACCACCAATTAGACCTGCTATGTAAGCAGTCTGAGATTTTTTTTTAGAGTCAGCATATTCTCTCACTCGCAAGTGCATCGGAAAGGGCCGGTTCATCAATCACAGCCATTCGCGATTGGCATGGCAGCTGTGATCAAATGCACTCCACCTAGCTAATGTCCTATGTGCTCCATAGGATCTAGTTGATATGTGGAGCTCTCTCTTTTCTTGATTTGCAAAACTAAAGTAAATATGGCTACACCAGAAAAATAGTATCAAAATTTAATTAGCCCCATGGTCGGCTACAAAATTTGCCATTTTTTTCCTAAAAAAAAATGGTTGCATGATTTATGTTCAGCCTCTATAAGAGTAGATGACTTTGAAATTATTCTGTAGGAAGTCCAGGCCCATCATCATCATCCGGAGCCTCACCAACCGAAGATAGTTTTTTTTTATTTGCTAAAATGAATATAGTTTTAGTACGGACACATGTATATAAGGCACCTTTGGAGTGATTGGCTATATATGAGATCATTCAGTCTGCAGCTCCATTGGTTTTTCTGTAAACGTGCTTGATGTGGAATGCTACGTCGCTGCCCGGGTGTGATACTCCAAATTTCAATTTGACAATAAAACGTACATATACCTACCTTACTTTCTTTATGATTCAGTGGCCTGGTAGAACTTACTGATACCTACTTCTTTTCTCAGGGATCATCGCCGGAGCGCTTCTAATGGCTGGCCTTGCTTTCCTCTGCCACCTCTTCCACCGTCGTAGGACCGCCTCCAAAAGCCAAGAAACCATCGAACGCCTACTATCGGAAGCATCCTGCACCATTCCCGTCTACTCCTACAGAGACATCGAGCAAGCAACAGATCACTTCTCCGACGCTAACAGGCGTGGCACGGGTGCCTATGGAACGGTGTACGTCGGGAAACTCCCCGGCAACACCGGGGTGGTCGCCGTCAAAAGGATTCAGCGCCGCGACACCGATAGCCTGGAGCAAATCACAAACGAAATCAAGCTCATCTCCTCCGTCAGCCACCCCAACTTGGTCCGCCTTCTAGGCTGCTGCATGGACAGAGGCGAGCAGATCCTCCTCTACGAGTTCATGCCCAATGGCACGCTCTCGCAGCACCTCCATGGCGAGCGAGGCGAAGGTCTTTCCTGGACGTCCCGCCTCTCCATTGCAGCTGAGACGGCCAACGCCATTGCCTACCTCCACTCCGCCGTCCACCCCCCGATATACCACCGAGACATCAAGTCGAGCAACATTCTGATAGACCACAACTTCGGCGCAAAGGTGGCGGACTTCGGTCTCTCCAGGATCGGCATGACGGAGTCGTCCCACATCTCGACGGCGCCGCAGGGCACGCCGGGCTATCTCGACCCGCAGTATCACCAGGATTTCCATTTGTCGGACAAGAGCGACGTCTATAGCTTCGGAGTCGTGCTTGCGGAAATGATAACGGGGATGAAGGCGGTGGATTTTGGCCGAGCGCCGACCGAGGTGAACCTCGCGGCGCTCGCCGTGGATAGGATAGGGAAGGGGAGGATGGAGGAGATTATAGACCCCTTCATAAAGGTTAATGTAGATGAATGGACCCTGGTTTCGATTCGAAAGGTGGCGGAATTGGCGTTCAGGTGCCTGGCGTTTCACAAGGACTTGAGGCCATCTATGAAGGAGGTGGCGGAGGAGTTGGAAATGTTAAGGGATGGGGAGTTGGATGGAGGTGTCGAGATGGCACAAGAAGGGAAGAGCAGGAGGTTGGTTTTGATGAGTGCTACGAAGGTGGACTCCCCTGTTTCGGTGCAGGATGCGTGGCTCAGCGAGCAGAGTTCTTCTTCAACTAATGTCTCCATGAGCAGCGTAAATCGTTGAACGCAGTTTTCTGTAGGAGTTCTTCTTCTCTTGACCCTAAGGTCGAAGCTTGTTAGGTTTCTTATTCAAGTGTGAAATACTCTGCAATATTATTCTCTCTCTCTCTTTGGGATTTAGATAACTTTGATGTGCATGCCATTGACCACTAATAGGTGGTAATTCTAAATCCTCACTAAGATTAAAAAAAAAATATCGATTAATAGATGATTTCTAAGTCTTATTATCTCTTTTTATGAAAAGTTCGAATCGTGGATGAAGGCACTCACAGAAATCACCGATTTCAAATGTTTGGGTTGGTAAAGAATTAGGTTGAGATCTTAAAGCAACCACTGTATAAACTGATAGGCCTTTGTTTATTTACTGAGAGGGCATCTTCGTTTCTAGATACAAGAACAGCAGTTGCATAGTGCAATCTTTGAAAGATACTGCCATCCTGCCAAAAGATTTCATATGTTCTATTTCCATTTTCTAAAATAAATGTTCCACTTCTGTTATCAGACCAAAAAAAAAATAAAAAAAAATGAAGGAAAGAAAAGAAAAAAAGAGAAAGAAAAGAACGGTGCCTTTTCCACCATTTGATTGCTAAGGAGAACGACATACTTGAAGAGCTGGAAAGTGTCTTGTCTACTTTTGCAGTTCACGGAATTCTTACTTTGTGGGTATGAAGCACTCCTTGGACGCATACAATGATTAGTCTACATTGAGAAGTGGGGCAAAACAAAGGCACGGGACTTGAAATGCAGCTCGTGCTGATGGGAAAGCAAGCCTTTCTTTTGGGTGGTGTCCCAAAAAAAAGAGAAAAAGTTCTGGGTTCAAATCATAAACAGGTAACAGTCCCACCGTCTTTTCATTGCAGGGAAAGAAATCTCTTAGATTAGAATTCTAGCAAATCTCGCAACACGAAGCTAGCATAACTATGAGTAGCGGATTTGTTGTTCTCCGTGGATTTTATGTGATGTTATGGCTTTAATTATATGAAGAAATTTTATATATTATGAAAAGTGGCCTCGTTCTCTCCTTAGCTTTTCTTTTTATTATTGTTATTATTTTCTTTCTATTTTATTAAAAAATGTGATGCAAGTATACTTACGGACTCATTGCACATGAACCAAAACTCGTTCAATATTCAAGATTCAGTATAAACCTCATGGATGTCTCCTGGGAATAGCGTTTGGTATATTTTCAAGGTCCTGCATCCAATAGAATCATGGCTTGGTCCTGGAAAATCCTATTTCTGTGACCTCAAGATACATCTGAGGCTCTTTTATGTTGATCAAGGAAGGGAGATCAAGCGAGGGAGCACAGATTTAACCTCATATACACCTGGCCCAGAGCAGAGAAACTCTCAATTATCATGCCTTGGCCGAAGGACATAAGTGGTTCGTGCATTTGCTGTGGCCGATTTACGTAACGTGAATGCTCTGTTATTGAATACAATAAACACCTTTCCAATGTTTGGTAAACCAGTTCTTGGCCAAAAGTAAGCTGTACTTAAAGTTTCACTACTGAAACCTCAACGTACACCAAGTCAATGCATTGACTTGCCTACAAAATCTAACAAGATGAACCAATCAAGGATTCAATTGACTTAGGAAAGCTGAAAAAAAAGATGGGTCCAATTTGGCTAAGTCAGAAAGCAGAGCAAATTGAATACGTCAACTTAGTTGTTATATATATATGTGTGTGTGTGTGTGTGTGTGTGTGTGTGATGCCCCACTATCTGGGCCAATCCATTTGACTGGCTAGAGTAATTAGCCCATCCAAAAAAAAAAAAAAAAAATCGGCACATATTGCGCACATGCCTCGGAAGAAGAGGCCAGAATCCCGATGGAGTCTTCTTCCTCTTCGAGTTGGTCGGACGAAATCCGACTTCGGGTCGAATTTCGGTCGTGGTTGAGCTCTATTTAGAGGTTCCCTCCCTCATCCCTCTTCCACTTCGCTAGAAAACTCAGCCTCTATCAGATTTCTCTTCAATTTCTTCTGCAGCTGACGACTGTATCAACGTCGTTGCTGTGGCCAACCATCACCGGAAACCAGGTAAGGATCTGGCCTCCCTTGAGCTACTCTTTCTCTCCTACTTTCGGGGTCGTTGAGAGCCCCAATTAAGCCGATGATCATTGGAATTTTGTGGAAATGAGTGATGTCTTGTTTCTCCTGTTTGGGTGGATCGATCGCTTTTCCTTTTAATTCCGGCTTGTTTCATCATCGGCGCTTGTGTCGGCATCCCCCTCTAGCTCCCCATGGTGGCTTATGGTATTGGCCAGAGTTCCGGCTGTCGAGATGCCTCAATTCCGCAATTTAAGGAGGTCAAAACGCCTATTTTTTGATTTGATGTCGCCATCTGTTGCTGTCGGCCGTCAGCCTCCTATTGCCGCTTGTTGGCCGACCATGAGTCTCTTAACTTGATTCAGCATTACAGCCACCCTCTCCCTCTCCCTTCTTCTTCCCTTGGCTAGAGAGTGATCTTGTTCTCTCTTTCTTTGTCTTTTCTCTCTCTTATTTCTCTCTGTAAAGTTTCTCTCTCTTGATTCATGGCTAGACATGTTAATTAATTTAGGTTGAACAATGCCATTGACAACTAAACCCAGACCCCTGATTGAACCCAAATCGAGATTCTCTATCTTCTCCATCTTTCTCTCTATAAAGTTTCTCTCTATTTGAAATTTCTCTCTCTACTCTTGAGAGAGATGACTTGTAAGATACTTCTCTTCATGATTATGGGTCAACCTTAGTGAAGGATCCTAATCCAGGATCATCGGGAGACGTGTCAGTCTCCACCCTGCCACTTGCCAAAAACTGTTAGATTTGATCGTCCTGATCTTTATTGAACCATCTGTGCCCTAGTCCGAGCATGATTCGATGAATTTTACTTTGATTGGACCGACTGGGGTGTCGGGCACTCTCGCTTGATCAACCGTGTGAGGGTGTTGGAATTTTGGATTTTTCATTTTTAAGTACTTTATGAAAAAATTCTAATGAAAAGTGTAATTTTGAAATATTAGGCTCTAAAAAGAATTTTCGGAATTAATTAGATCTATAAGTTGGATTGCATTCGTAAGGTAAGTAATGGAACCCCTTTTTTAGATTTATCAACAAATTATAAATATTTTTCGAATCAAATTATTCTTGATTTATGAACTTCAAGAATCAAGCATGGTATTTTATTATTATATATGCCTCTTTCTAGAATATTATATAATTTTTAATTGAACGTATTGATTTTGATATGGATTATGATCGATTGATTTCGATGTCGTATAATTTTATGTATATTATAATTTGGAATACTAAATATGGAAAAACAAGTATTGCTTCGAAACGGATTTGGACTTGCAACCAAACTATATTTTGATATCCTGCTAGTGGGGTTGTGCGTTGGCATTTGGATATCCTGCCAATGGGGGTTGCACATTGGCCCCCCATTGGCACTTCGATACCTTGTCAATAAAGGTTGTATGTTGGCACTTTAATACTCTGCCAGTGGAGGTTGTACGTTAGTATTTTGATACCCTGTCATTGGAGGTTATATGGTGGCATTTCGATGTGATCATAGTTCTAGGATGTCAAGTTGAATTTGATGATTTGAAAGAAATTGATTTATGAACAACGTTTAGATTTTGAAAAAAATTGAATTTGGTACGTGTCATGTTTCAAAAATGTTGCATATCTGGATTTGGTTTTAAATTGATGAAATACTTATGCTTCTTTTCTGTAAATGATTATTTAATATATTATCTGATTTATCTAGCTAAAGTGTTTATTGCTTACTGGATTGTTTAACTCATTATACAATTTTTTACTATTTTTACAGATATGAAGAATTAGCTCGACTTGAGGATTTATCATAGGAGAGAGATTAGAGACAAGATTTTGACATCTTTATTTAGACTAAATTTTAGTTTAGAGTTGATGCAAGATTTTGAAATATTATTAATTCGTAAAACTTTTAATTTTGTCATCTAATTGGAATTTGAACGTTATTATTTAAATTATTCATGCTGCCTGATTATGATCTCATGACGAGATGCCTTGCATGCTCGTGAGGAGAGTTTCCTATAAGCTGTAGCATTTCCGCAGCCTCCAGCTCACGATCTTGGGTCGGGGGCATGACAATTAATATGGTATCAAAGCATAAGTGGATAAATCATAAGTTATAAAATCAGACATAGGATTAGTGTAGATGGGTAGACACCAGGGATGTTGGGATGTAAATTTATATTAATTGCAGAATATGCTATATGAAGAATTGAGACATCTTATTTATATAAGAACTTGTACGGGCGTGTGTTTAGTCCCACATTGGTTATTTGGTAGATCTTGGATACTTATACAGGATTAAAGAATCCAAATAATACCTTCTCACTAGCTATTTTGGATGAGGTCCTAGGTTGTTACAAATAGTATGGAAGCAACCCAGGTGATAATCTATGTGGACTATGGGATACTGCAGCGCGGATCCATTGGCATTGACCACGGCCCAATCGTAGTGCTTATGATTAGATTTAAACATATTTGAACTCTTAGCCTGATGAGGGCGTTGGAGCTTAAATGGAGAGAGTATGTGAGGACTCATGCGGGTGTGTGTTTAGTCCCACATTGATTATTTGCTGAAGATCTTGAGTACTCAGGATCAAGAAACCCAAATAATATCTTTCGGCTAGATATTTTGGCTGGGGTTCTGAGTTGTTACAATATACTTTTTGGCGTCGCAAGCCCGTGAGACCTTCTTGTCGGCTTATTGCCTATGGGCATCATATATCATCATAGATGGAAGAAAAGGTTTACAAATCCATGCTGCAGTTCTTCCATTTTTCCCATGAATGATCTACTAATCATATGCGGATCAACAGCTAGCTTTGTAATTGATGGTCCATGATATTTTGAATGCCTTAATTAGTCTATGATAGGACTTATTGGGTAAAAGCAGCCATTACATGGTAGCCTGGCTTGACATCTGACTTTCACAAAGTGGCTGTTTTCACTTTCTTTCAGAAAACTTTGCTGCAGATGAGCTTGGAGATGAATTTCAAAACCCCTAAGATGAACCAAGCAATTTAATGAAAGAGCTATATTTTTTTAATAAAAAGAATCACATCTTTCATTCATGAATGAGTGTGACTAATATTAAATAAGCCTATTTGGTTGATAGATAGATCCTTGATAAGTGTTGAATAGGAGGTTTATTCAGCCACAAACCTATTTTTTATTTACTTTTAACCGGTGGATAGAAAATCTTATTTAACCTGCATAAATTTATTTGATGAGGATGGTTTGGATAATTTTATTCAATTTTTGAAATAGCTTTAATTCCTCTTGAATTGCAAAAATGTTAACAATTATTCATTTACTTCAGGTTATCCAACCAACAGCATTTTCAACTATTTCAATTTATTCAGATTTTCCAATCAAATAGAATTACAGATATATTCAATAAAAATAGGATGAAATTGGATGAAAAGGAATACATAGAAATAAAATGATTTTTTTGAATTTTCTTTATTCCCAAAACTAAATGCACGTTGAAGGTGAAGTGCTCAACATTAAAGCATGCAAGTAACACATTCTATTGTTCATACCAATTAAGTTAAAATTATTTGTTGTTCAAATTTTCATATATATCCATTTTTTAATGCCAACCTAATAATTTGCTGCCTCTAAACTACTACATTTTAGTCTAATGGTGGAGGTAGAGGAGGGGTGGGCTTTTGTGATCAAAGGTTATGACTCCAGGCTAATTGCGGTCGGAAGACAATGCATCTTAGATACGACTATCAATCTATCATCAGAGCAGAGCTAAGAGTTGCCTGGAAATGTCTCACTTATGCAACGCTTGTCCTGGGTGTGGATTGTATTTATCTTGAAGAGGATTCTGCCACGACGATCGAATGAATTTAAGGCCAGTATAGGACGACGACGGACAATCGGCTATGGAACATACACAGGCTTTCGAAAGGATGTGGCTCCTTCCGAGCCACTCGTGTCTATCGGAAGGCTAATAGAGCTACTAATTGGGTGCCTCCCTTGCTGCCCAATATTCGGATGGGGTCCTATGGCAGAATTACAAGACTATTCCTTTTTCTATTCATTAATTTTTTTTTTCTGACTTTATTAGCCGTACTCATGTAAGACCAGTGTGAACCACCATTGTATCAAAAAAAAAAAAAAAAAAAAAAAGCCTACTAGACTTTGTAGAGTTAAAAGCTTTGCGGGCTTTAACGGGTGGCTGCTATAGAATGCTCGTAATGAGAAGCTAGATTTCAAAGAATGCCGGCCTCTAGTTTTTGGATTGCTAAATTGGCACTATAGTTTCAAATGTCAAAATATCTTTAAGGTCGGAATTCATCTTCCCTAACAATGCAGGGCATTGGGGTGCTTCTTGCACCTTTCTTAGCCCCTTATTTGATATGGTTCATTAGAAGCCCGCTCCCATATGGCATTGAAAAAAACCAGTTTCCACAGTTCTATCAGGGATAATACATAGGTCTAGATCTGGCATCCAAGACTCTCCTCAAGGCCAGATTCCGTTGCGGAAACTATCCTCTCACACTACCTCTATTTCTATTGCTCAACTACGAGTAGCATGGGAAGGCTATATATTAAGTTATGACAATTTGCAGGAGCAAAGAACTTGGCTTGAGGGGGATCCATGTACGTATTTGTTGTGGAGGAGGGAGGGGGCCTTGAATTTAGTCCCACATCGGCTAGTAGCGGAAAGATTCTGTGCTTTAAATGGGGGGTGGAAATCCTTTCCTCTCGAGGGCCTTTTTGTGAGACAAAACCGTGAGGAGGGCTCCGGGTACGCTCCGGCAGAATGCCGTCCCCGCAACAGATGGCGCGTCAGGTAGGGGCGCCTCTTCTCTCCATTGACTACCCCTCAGGTTGCCTGGGGGGCTGTCGCGGGTAAAATCCGACACAGGACCTTCCCGCTGGGGGGTTATGTTGTGGAGGGGGGAGGGGGCCTTGAATTTAGTCCCACATCGGTTAGTAGCGGAAAGATTCTGTGCCTTAAATGGGGGGTGGAAATCCTTTCCTCTCGAGGGCCCTTTTGTGGGACAAAACCGTGAGGAGGGCTCCGGGTACGCTCGACCCTCAAAGCGTGCAATACCTCGGAAGGAACGCGGTCCTCTTTCTCTGCTAGCTTAATGTGGGCTAGGTTGTTGTGTGAGGCTCCGGCAGAATGCCGTCCCCGCAACAGTATTAGTATTAATTGGACCAAAAATTCCATAGTCCCTGGCAATGCTAGGCCAGCCCAACCCTCTCCTGCCATTAACTACTTGTGATGAGCTTTCCTTTGGTTTTTCTATTCATGCCGGTGCAAAATCTTCTTTGATGAAAGTTTCCCCTTTAAAAAGAAAGCAATATGAGATAATGAAGTTAACAAAAAACATGGAAGCAGTATCTAGTGCAAGATTAGTTTTATCAGAACTAGTAATAGGTCATGTCATTTAGCTCTTGCTAGCACAATAATCAAGAAGCCTGGACAGCCTTGTAATTAATTTGTAATTTGTTTGAAACTGCTTTTGCAATCAAGTACATGCATTGGAGAAGTACAATTACTGATGATTTTTGCCTACTAGCTAGGTCTAAATAATTCATCTTTTGATAGAAGGTGATAGTAAGTTATCATGGAGGGGGCTTGCATGATGAGACTATTCCTCAATACCTAGACAAATTTGCTGGCTTCACATAGTGTGCATCTAAACAAAGCTAGAACTGGGCACACTTGTCTCTATATAGCGACATTGTATTTGATGCCATTCGTTACCTTCCTCTTTAACAAAAAAAAACTGACAGATGGGCAAGAGTGGCTCAATACATTTAGGGGCCTAAGGTGAACTCACTAGAAGGAGCCTTTTTTTTCTTTCCATTTTATTTTCGAAGCCTTCTCTGCAGTGGGCCGGCCTAAGGCGAACTCACTAAGGAGAACTTTTTTTCTTTCTATTTTGTCTTTGAGGTCTTTCCTGTGGTTAGCCTTCTTTGGGCAGGCCCTGCAGATAGGACGGACTGAAATATGACATCTAAATTGTCTACGTGAGGAAAGTTAACAGGATTGTTGGCTATAGGATATGTAATCACATAAATTCTCATACATGATATGCCGTTCCCTTTTAGGTCCGGTTTATCAAACGTCAGGCTCAACGTGTTCGTGCCTCGAGAATTCGGCATATATATTAGAAAGTTCCTCTAATTTAACTTGCCAATCTCTAGCGGCCATACTTGCGTAGCAGGCAGAGGCTCTATGTTTAGATCTTGACAGTACTTTGTAGTATTTAAACATAAATACTTCAAAATTGGATAGGTGACGAGGTGTAGAAAAACATACATACATACATACATACATACATAAAAAAAAATACTATATTTAAAATGCTGGCAAGACTTCATTCAGTTAGTTGGCATTTCGGGCTGCTGGCAATCTACTAAATCATGTCATAAATCTTATTTTAAAAATCCTATATTTTTAAAATAAAAATTAAAAAAAATTGTTATTGATACGTTTCGAAATCAATCACACTGACATGGTTGACGGACCCATCAGAGCTCGCTATGAAACTTTCGATCAATCAATCAAAGTCTGCCAAATGACCTATCTAGAGACACGTGGGGAGTCTTAGAATTTCAAGTTCTCTTCCCAACCGGTGATATCTCGGCCACGATAGCGAGCGGTTTCCATAACCGCATGGGTGAGATGTGCGGAACATGATGCATAGACGAAACGCCCATGCGTGACCTTCTATATGTGTGATGCACTACAAAAAAACAGTCAATCTGCATGCTTGAATTTCTCGACGATGGGCGTCAACCCTCACCTAGATAAACTGTTCATGAAGAACCCTGCAGGTAAAGTGATCTTAAGCCCTTTTATGTCCTTATGCTGTTGCTTTGCTACTCTCACAACACCTTTGTTGTTCATTGAAAATCCACCTTAGGTATCAAAGAATTTTTTAGTCACTCTCCAGCAAGAAAACTTTTTCATTTTTGCTGTTTTAGATTGGACTGGGCGTCGGAACGAAGGTCCGAGCACGGTCTTCTCTTTCCCGCACCATCTCGAGAGCAACTAACATTGGAGCCATTGCTATCCAAACAAGCGACCACCATCTCACCATCTCAAAGGTACATCACAATCTTTGGTCGACTTCTACTAGCCAATTCTCTAGCAACCCAGCTAACTTGACATCTTACTCAGGCCGATTTTTAGCGACAACAGATATAAAATAAAATATTTTTTTTAAAAAAATAATGAACAAATTACTTGTGTTGTAGACGATTTATACGGAAGAAAGCAGCGTTGCAGAACCGCGCGGACCACATGAAAACACACATGTCAAGTGCTGAATAAAAACAATATAGTGCGTGGCATATATTTATATTCGTATTACCCATGACCATTACCACAAACACATGCATTATCCCTAGTTTCATGCCAAAAAATCTTATTAAATACTTTGTAGCGCATGGCTTGCCAAGGTATCATTGAACCATATTACAAAAGGGCACTATTCACATATTTAACCATTTTCCCAACACATATAAGCATTTGCAGAGCTTGCAAAGGGTCTATCTAATATCATTGCAAGTTTAATTATAGAAATCGCATTGAAAAGTAACTAAATTACTTCACAAATTTAATTTAAAAAATCAACAAAAATGCATCTGCCTCTACGGTCACACATGCATGCCAACGATAGACTTTCCATAGAAATGGAGGCGCTGTTTGGGAGAGCTTTTGGAGGGCCAAAAAGCACTTTCTGGCCCTCCAAAAGTACTTTTAGATAAAAAATGGTGTGTGGTAACATTTTCGGAAAGCTGTTTCAGCTTTTGCGGAAAGCTGAAAACAACTTTTGGGGAGAAGCTCCAATTTGGAGTTTTTCGAAAACGCTGTTTTCAGCTTTGTTAGGAAGCTATTTTTTGGACCAAAATACCCCCATTTAAATCACACTTTTTTTCCCAGAACCCTCATCCCGCCTCTTCCTCTCTCACCCATCCTCTCCCTCTCTATCTTCTTCTTCCTCTCAACGCTGCCGCCTCTGTTCCTTCTTCCTCTTCTTTTTTTTCTTTTTTTTTTTGCTTTGGAAGCTCGTGGCTGCCCACGGTGGCAGCCACCATGCCGATCACCACCCATGACCGGCGACCCCCCTATATTTCAATGAAATAAAATAATAAATAAATAAATAAATAAAATAAATAAAAAGAAAAATATAGAGGGGTGGCAAATAATCTAACCTAAATAAATAAATAAATAAATAAAATATTAGTAATTATTTAACCAATTTTACCATCTAGCTAGAAAATTTGTTAGAGAGATAAATGGTCATTAGAAGGATGAAAAATTAATTTACACTAATAATTATAATATTTTATATATTTATTATTTATTATATTATAAATATAATATTATATTGTATTATATCATAATACATTGATATGTTATGTTAAATAATTTAATATTATATTAAATTATTATTCTATAATACATAATGTTATAGTACTATATTTTAATAATATTATATTATATTACATTAATATTATACTATATCATATATTTATGTATTAATATATATTATATTTTATTATGCTCCGTTATATAATACTGGTAATATCTTTTATGGTCATTTTGTCATATAAAAGTAATTTCTCAATTTGTTTACCCAATGCATATTAAAGTACCACAACACTTTAGAAATATAGTTATCAAACAGCAAACAACTTTTTATAAATCCTTTGCTTCAAACAGCTCTACTTCTAATAACTCTACTTCTAACAATTTTACTACTAACAACTTTCCTAAACAACGCCATGATCCATTTTGGAAACCATGCGGCATCGCAGTGCCTTCTTCCATGTCCTTCTCGCGCGGCGGGACACGCCAATATTTTAATTTTACCCCGTCCACTCTATTTTCCCAGAAACACCCCGTAGCCACATCAAATGGACCAGCAACTCGCGCCGCCCACTCAAAAGGTGGCTCTTTTCAACGACGTCAACTTCACCGACGAGCCCAACCTCGATCTCGAAGGAGTCGTAGCGGAGGAAGAGCTCCACCATCAGCATCCGCGCCACCAGCACCACGAAGTCCTTGCCGGCGCACTGCTTGTTCTCCGTCGTCGGCACCGCCGTCTCCGGCCCGTTCGACCATAGCACGTGGCGGAGCATGGCCTCCCCAGCCTCCCCGACGAAGCGCTCCGCCACGAACTCCTCCGCACGGTCGAACACCCTCGGGTCCTTGGTCGCGAAGGGCTGGTACCCGAAGAGCATCTCCCCGGCCCGCACCTCGAACCGGGCGTCGTGGGTCTCCAACACCATGTCCCGCTTCGCCCGCCCGTACTGGAACGGCACGGGGGGCTCGATCCGGAGCGTCTCGTACACCACCGACTTCATCAGCGGCATCGCCTCCATGGCTCGCATGCTCACCTCGCCGCCGTTGGCCCTCACCGCCGACCGGATCTCCTGCGCGAGCCGGCCGTGGAGCCGCGCTCCAGCGCGCCCCACCCACTTGATGAAGCTCGGGAACAGAAATCTCATCCCGCCGAAGGCGTTGAAGCATGTGGCGAACAGGATGTTGTGGACCGCCTCTTCTCTCGAGATCCCCAGCCGCTCCGCCTCGTCCAGCGCCGGGCCGGCGGATTCTCGGAAGAAATCGGCGAGCCGGTTGTAGTCGTCGCGGACCAGCGCCGGCGGGAGGCGGAAGGAGTGGAGTAGGAAGTCCTCTAAGTAGTTGGGGAGGCCTAAAGTCAACAGGGGACCGAGCTGGAAGACGAGCCATTTGGTGATCAATTTGGGGCCGTCGAGGCCGAGCTTGGTCTCGACGGGATCCTTGCCAAGGAGCGATCTTGCGAGGAAATCGAAAGCGGCGCGGTCGTTGGCTTCGTTAAAGTCAGCCTTCCCCTTCTCGGCGAGCTCCGTTTCGAGGGTATCGAAGAGGGAGCCGAAGGTGCGGCGGAACTCGGGGATGATGGAGTGGCGGCGGGAGGAGAGGAGGAAAAAGAGTAGCTTTTTGAGGGGGGCGTGGTTGGGCTCGGAGGGATCGAGGTAGGAAAGGATGCGGAAGCCGCCGGTGAAGTCGGTGGAGGGCATGAAGGTGCCGGTGAAGAGGTCGCGCTTCTCGACGAGGGAGGTGTCGAAGAGGACGGGGAAGCTGGCGGCGTCGAGAAGGGCGACGACGCTGGGGTCGGGGGCAAGGAAAGGGCCGGGAGGCATGTTGACCCGGAACACCGTTGACCGGTGCCGCCGGATCCGGGACTTGAAGAACTCGTCGGGCCCCTCGAAATAGAAGTAGTTGAGCCGGTCGCAGATCGGGCCGAAGAAGGGGAGCCCGTAGTCGCCGGGGATTTTTCGTATCGGGAGTTTCGACGAGGAGGAGGTGGAGGAGGGTTTTGCTGTAACGGGATTTTCCGATATGGAGGCGGCGATACGGGCGGGGATCGGGTGGCGGAGGGTGGTAGCGATAAGAGGGTGAGAACGGCAAGGGATGGTGGGAGAGGAGAAGGTAAGGGAGGCGGAAGCCATTCTAGTATCTTCTTTATCTTCTGTGCTCTCCTTCTCTGGGTACTCGTTTCGTTGGGTGGTTAGTGAGGTGGACTAGTATTTAACCAGGGGAAAAGACGGTGGGCCCGTGGGCTCCAAAAGCCGTGCAACGACCAAGGTCGCCAAATGGGAAACGTGCTTTTAATGGGCTCGAAAAAAAAAGGTTTTACTAGTACACACCCCGGCCGCCCTAAAATCCGTTCTTCTAGCGGTACATCTGCGCGCATTTTGATGCTTTGCGTGGAGTGACCAGGTATACAGCGGAGTAGCACGAATTTTGAAGCTTCACGTGGAGGAGCAGGAGATCTGAAGTGGCGCTAGAGTTTCAGCCGGCTTGGTGGAGGGGACCGATCCGCTGCATAGAGCAAAATTCTTTTTTACCCATATACCCGAATTCGCGGCTGAGTCATGTAAGGTTCGGGCTGTATTTTTCGCACAAGACAATGATTGGCTTTTTTTTTTTTTTTCCCCCGATACAAACCATGGAATTGTAGTCCGTACAGATCTTAAAGTATTTTTTTTTATTGTACGGTGTTACCGCACTTTTGAGACAGCAGTTTTGGAGGCGAAACTCAGGATAGCCTAGAAGAAAGTCTCCTGTGCGAGATAAATTCTGAAGGTGTAGAGCATCATTCTAGAGGAAGATTCAGCGGAGGTGATTGAGCGGATTCTACATAAGGAGACAAAGAGTATTCGACCATTTATTTTTAAAGAACATTTGGCGGATACTGAGAAAGTGTGACGTCTTTCAAATTATGCATGTGTTTCGAAAAGTAAATAGGGTTGCTGATTGGACCATCTTTTTTGCTATTCATTATTTTGGAGATATTCTTTGAACCCGAAGCGAGACGGTGCGATCACGGAATACGGCAGCGTGTGGGTAAACGCGCGACACGTGTCTGAATGTGTTTCGGCATACGGGATGTCGTGGACCGAAGCTGGCCTTGGCAGGTAGCACCGGATAAACCTTAAATTTTTATTTTTTGGACGTGAGTGGACCGATCTGGGAAAAATCCAAATGTGTGAGGGTGGTGGTCTCGTTCGGGAATGGTAAACGCTTGACTTGTGGTGGGTTGTATGGCGTGGAGGAATGATGGGTTCAACTCGTCAAAGTCCGTGCCGGAAAAGTATATGAGCTGGAGGAACCTTTGGACCAAGACCTTTTGTTGATAAGAATATGTCAACCGTGGGAACTATGACGTTGAAAATGCAGGATTTCAAGCATCGCGTGGGAGTGCGATTTTAATTTTTTCTTTTTGGTACACCGACGACTTATACCTCAAGATTGTGAACGTGGTCTACAAAATCAGTAACATAAAGTTATACAGGAGCTCCGACGCGGACACATGGTTTATTCAAATAAATCCTACAAAGTGATAAACAGCATAAAAGATAACTCAGTTAGTGATATCATTTATCTTCTTGTAAATATGTGTGGCATGGTAGGAGCAGTTAAACATATTTTATTTGTTGATGAGATTTCAGCACAAGGTGAATGAGCAGCTGAACACATTGAGCTCATGCATTCAGTCGATGTGGGCTCCATAAGTGACTAGTGATCTGATCTTAAGGATATGCAATTGAAGTGGAGATATGAAGAATGAAGATATGCAATGCGCATGAAAAAAAATGAAGGAATGTTGAGCTAGAGTGTGACAAAACAGCAACAACTTTGACAATGAAACAAGCGCATAATCAAAAATTAAGGCGTGTATTTAGGGAAGCAAATGAGACTGCTGATTGGATGGCTTCCTTTGTCGCCAAACATTCAGGTGATCACCTATAGATGCAAGAAGCGGAGTTGCCTAGTGCTCTCCATGATGTACTATTTTTTGATTTTTTTGGCTGTATCCGTACACATTATGTATGATACTTCTGTTTAGCACAAAAAAAAATAATAAAGAAAAGCTAGTTTGTATTGAGGAAGTAACCAATTTGTACATCAGCCAAAGGTGGCATATGAGCCCCCATTTTGTCATCATATCCTTATTAGCATGATGCTGATCTGTTAGTTGATATTGTAAGTGGGTCCAGCCCACTTTGGAAGGCCCAAAAAGGCCATTAGGGTTTTATCTTTGCTTGTTTTGGCAGAATTGCATGGGAGTGCGCGTGAAGGAAAAGAATACGCGTGAAGAGAAAAAAAAAAGGGCTTCCGGATGATGAAATTAAAAGAAAAAAAAACAGGGAGAAGGCTGCGGCGCAATAAAAAAAAATAAAAAAAAAAGGAAGAAAACAAAAAAGAAAGAAAGGAGAGCGGCGGAATAGCGAGGAGAGCACGTGCAACCATGAATCAGTTTTGCACACCGTACGAAAGAAGAAACAGATTCTTTCTCTGTCTTTTTTTTATTATTATTGGGTATGGTTTTTCACATGAAGATTTAACAAATTGAATTTCTATCTAAAAGTTGTGTTGGATGCTATAGAAAATTGTAGTATTCATTATTAGGCATCTCATTACATTCTTGGGTTCATCACATTGTAGTGGTTTGGGTGAGAACAGTGCTACTCTCAAGGAGGTGATATTGGAGTTTTCTCAATTTATTGAGAACTCAAGTTTTAGGCATAAACTTGACTATTGTAAACTCTATATTTATTATAGTAGATTGATTGAATTTTCCCCGTGATTTTTTTTTTCCAACACTGGAGGGTTTTTCCACATAAATTTGGTGTGTTTTATTTCTGCTCTTTAAGTGTTTGATATATTGTCTATGTGAATATTGTTTCTAGTTAGGTTTTGACTTAGTTTATTCTGCAATATTTCTATTTTGGCCCCAACAGATATAACATCATTGATTTCAATGCTAAGCATATCTTCCTAATATTCTGATTTTTGGTTAATCTTTCATCTATTCTAGTTCAAATAAAATAATATTTATGTTTTTAATATGTATCCATATAAATGATGATTTTTAGGTAAATATCTTGATTTTTCTTTACATCTTTTTGGCATCCACCTGTCATGGAGCAATCAAAAAAATGTTTTAGAATGCCTTGTTTATTAATAACCTTATTTTTTTGGTTTTATGCATGAAGAGTATTAATTTTGTGAATTTTCACCCAGATGCTGATTTTAGTTTGGTGGTGACGAGCCTCTTGCAAGCTTTCTTTTGCATCTTCAATTAAAGAGAGGAGACAGCTCATTTGCCCTTAAATTTATGAGCATTGTTGTATCAATAAAATATCTGGTTAATTATACTTATGATCTTCCAAGTTTAGATTGGTTTTTTCATAAGTCTCTAAACTTCAAAAAGCTTAAATTTGGTCCATATTATTTCACAACTACTTTAATATCACCATAAAGCTCTACCTCCTCTGCCCTCAGCAATAATTGAGCCCCCCGCCTTCGCCATGGTGCTACGCCTGCTCTACCCCGACCTCCACCGTCAATCCTTGCATTTTCTCCATTATCGAGCCTACTGCTTGAGCTTGCTGTCACCTCCTCCCACTCGAGCCTGCAATCACACTGCTTTCCTCCTCCCCCTCCTCACTCTCTCTATCTCTTGTCCCGTCGACAAGGAAAAGAACATTAAATTGTAATAATAGAGAGGAGAAGGAGGAGAAAGGCCACGCGATTGTAGGCTTTAGTGGCAGGAGGCTACGACAAGCTCGAGCGATGGGCTCGACGATGGAAGTAGGGCGAGGACCTAGCGGAGGAGGTCGGGGTGGAGCAGCAGGAGGGCTGGGTCGTCACAAGGGTGGGGGGCTTAGTGGTCGCTGAGGCAGAGGAGAAGGAGAGGGTTTGGTCATTTCGAGGATGGAGGAGGAGGACGAGGCTGAGCACCAAAGATAGAAAAGAGGCCAAAAAGGAGGAGGAAGGGGGCATATGGATCATAATCAAAGGTTTCCATGCATTTCCAGTGTTAAAAATTATGGCTAGAATTGGCGAAAAGGCTATACATTAAATCATACTTGAAATCAAGAGATCTAACATATGCCATGTCATCTACTATATTGCATGTTATCACTTATATACTATGTCATCACCAATCAATTATGTAATCACCTATCTAGAGCGGTTTTTGCTATATACTCAGCCACGTAATCACCGATTAATACAAGTAGGGATTTTCGGTAAGAGAGTAGCCGAAATTGGGCGGAATAACAACATTGAAACAATTGTGAAATAATGAGAACCAAATTTGAGCTTTTTAAAGTTTAAGAATTTATTACAAAACCGACCTAAATTTGGAGGACCAAAAGCATAATTAACCCTAAAATATATATAATAGGGCTACTAGTTAAGTCTACTATATAATTAGAATTCTCCCTCATTTTGACCATATCCATTATCACACGTGAATCCAAATAAAAACTAATGAAACTTATTATCTTCCATCATCGGTTGACATATACTCCCCCACATGATTCACTCTCATTTTCTATTATCATTTATCTATATTAGCTACCTCTTATTAGATTCACCATTCTGTAAACTAAACTATTATCATTAACTAAACCCAGCTAAGGAGGGCAGCATCTAGGAACCAGTGCCTTCATCTTTATTTCAACAATTACTCAAAGAAATCTTCTTGATTTCTTCGAGCCTATTAATTACTAACTTTGCAGTTTTATAACCAACCAATCCTTGTGTTTAGCAACAAATCCTATTCATGAGTTGCACCAATCGCTTCTTGCCGCATGAGGAGAGAATTATTGAATGCACATACCAAGAGGCCCATAGCATTACTTGTTAGTGATCGTAATCACCTTTATTTCTTAGTGTTCTCAAATGTTGTTATAGAATAACATATGGTGTACTACTCACCTCCAGCTATCAGAGAATCAAGCCATCTTGCTTGGACTTAGTGACAAAAAGTTTTCTTCAGCCCCGTGACAGTAGCCTTGTACATCCATCTAAAGAAATGTCATCTGTTAACCTCATGATCAAGCTGCAGGCAAAGTTTTTTATTTTCTCAATATCTTCACCTTAGCCCAATACATATGATTCAAGCAAATAAAGGAGCAACTTTCTTGCTAGCTTTGGAGCTTTGATGCCACTCAGAATCACAAAGTCCTGCATGAAATCTTGAAAATTTGTTACTAGAACACTCTTGACTCTGGACAACAACTTTCGGATGGCCAAGAAACAATTCAAAGTACAGCTTTATTGAACTTTTAAAATCACAGGCCAATTGCATGTGCCCAACACTCCGGAAATAATAAGTTCTAGTCTGAAATAATTTCAAACTTAAGGTTTATATTTAGCTTCAAATCCAACATGTTTCATTCGCATATGATGTGAAGACGAGCTCGTTCCAGGCAGTGCGGTTTTTCCATGCACAATGACTTATTCATGCACGTAATTGCTTGTGGTTCTGCGCTCAGCACCCATGGCATGGGTATGTCATGCATAGCTGAGAAACCACGTCAGCATAGACTCAACGTTATAAAATTTTTTTTTTTACCTTATTTTAGAACCCTAAAACCTTGCATTGATTCTTATGTCCTGATACATATTGTTGAACCACTCTCTAATAATTTAAGTTTTTGAAATATGGTAGCAACAAAGCATGGTATCCGACTGGTTGTTACATTGATGCACTCATACTTGAGAGGGGGTTTTCTTGAATTTTTGTCCCCTTAATTTGTTTTCAATTATTATGTTGACTCATTTTTGATTCGTTTTCTTGATCATTCTTAACAACTTTATTTAGCTCGACTCATTATCTTCAGACATTCTTGACTCAGTTGTGCATGACTCAGAGCACATACAAGGATAAGTCTCTCCTTCCCTAATTGCTTGGCTTTTGATGCTTCGTGGTGATATGATTTAAAAGAAGAAGAAAAAATCTTCAACCTACTCAATTTGGATATCTCAAAATATAGCAGCAACAGCAAAACTATGATTTTATATTGCATTTTCTTTTTTTAACCTCATGATAAAATTGATTATGATTATCCTATTTATACCAATGAGCCCCATCCTTATAAAATTCGGATGGAATTGCTCTTCTAGTTGGAAGGGGTTATATTTTTCTAAAATAACTTTGACTAGTGAAAATAATAATATAAAAAACTAAAATTCTTTTAAAGCTAGATTTTGAATTCTACATCAATTTTACCTAAATTTACTTTATTTAATTCTTCGCATGTTGTGAGTTATAGTCATGGTCTTATGTGAAAAAAAAAATTTATCTCAACTTGCTCGTTTTGAGACCAAATATAATCATATGTTCTCAATCCCTACGTGCGTCGAACCCTGGAGATGCATGTAGCATTATTCTTTCCCAAAAGTTACCCTCCTTTTTTTCATAAAGAGCACATGGAAACTATAGTTTGTCGAAGTTAGGCATGCACATTGGCTTCCACTTGCTCTTGGATCCGGTTTAGACCATCTCGAGGTGGTCAAAGCACTCTAAAATAGGTCTAGGGATTCTCCTGAATCAAATAGTTAGTTAACATGAATCATATGCCATTTTCTTTCTTTCTTTTCTTTTTTTTGCTAAGATGGATAGGTCATACTATCCGAGTCCGAACACACCCAACAAAATCAAAAAACAGAATATCACGGAATGCCCTAGGCAAATCCTCTCCCCGAGTCCACAGGTTGCCACCGAAGTGATTGGCTGCATAAGCAGCCACCCAGTCCGCAACACTGTTGGTCTCTGGAAAGGTGTGTTTAGCCTGACAGGCCATTCCGTCCCTGCCTATCGACCAAATGTCCCAAAGTAGGGAGGTGGTCTCCACTCAGGCCACTCGGATCCCCTGGATCCAACCTATCATTGTGATTGAGTCACCCTCCACAATGATGGAGTTGGCCTGCAAAACCCGGTGAGTATAGCGAATGTCCGCCCAAACCGCACACAGCTCAGCTCCAGGAACCGTGGTATCTGACAGCTGACAACCGCCAGCCGCCACCACCCTCGAGCGCGAGTCCCTAATCACGAAGCCCGCGCCCCCACTATACCCTCCATCTAGTACTACCCATTAAAGTTGACCTTGAGGAAGCTTGGGGGTGGAGGCTCCTAGGTGAAGAATACTATCGTAGTATTACCTGAGCATAATGAGAGTTTCAGATATTCCGAGCTATCAAAGACCCGCCTACAGGGGTAATCCTAAAGAACTCCGCTGCCTGTATTCAGTCGCGCTCCACCACAAGCCGTAGAGACAAGCTACATTCACCGAAAGTCCGAGCATTTCTAGCCAACCAAATCTGGTGGGTGATGCAAGTCACTTCAAAAGCCATATGACGCAACTGGGGACTACTCGACCATCGTCGGATGGCCTGCATGCACTGGTCCCTCTCGCCCCAGCCCCCTTGTGGGAACCCAGATAGCTACTAGGTTTCCCTCGCCCGCCCACTCTTTCTTCATCATCATTCTCTCTTTTTTTTTCTTCTTTTGATACAAATTTCATAAACAATTTTACTGAATCATCCCTTCACAAGTTGAGTAATTCCTTTTCAATTCAATAACAAGCAGAAAAAAAAAAGGGAAAAGGAGATCGTATAAAGTTCATCGATAACATGTTAGCTAGCAAATGGGCAAATGAACAATTATTTGAGATACCAGGAGAGTAAGATATCTAAATAGAATGCAGATCTTGGAGTACATTTTTTCCCCCCCAATTTGTTCCCTACCTAGAAGACGCATCCAGATTTAATCTTGGGTCGCCTTTTAGGGCCCATACAAGGCCCATACAAGACCCATGTTTCTGTGAACTAGGACCAACTGACCAAGCTCAGGTCCACATCAGATCGGGTACGGGTCGAATCAGTTTTTACCCGACCCGCTAGGTCCGGGGGGTTAAGATTTTACTAGGGTTTAAACTTTAAAGGGTGGAAGGCAATCCACATTCCACAGCAACGAAGAGCAGACGACGAGGGGAATGCAAGTCCAGTCCGTTTGCTGCTCTCACCCCATCCCTCATTCTTCCACCAACGTAAGTACTCTTCTCATAACCCTCTAAGCACTAAATTCCCTTTCCGTTTTTAAATGATTGTTAGATTTCTGATCCTTTTCCGTCTTTCTTTTATCTGATTCCAGGTATCTCTCCGTAATTTCGGGTGGAAGAACGTCAGATTTCGACCTGGAAATGCTTCTAAAGGTACCTCTTTTCACTTTGGATTTCTCTCAAGAAGGTTTTTTTTCTATAAAAAACATCCATCTTCATTCATATTTTTGGCAATGTAATCTTGGTTCCATTCTTATTGGGAATTTTCCACTAAAACTCCTCAAGGGGAAAGTAAGGTGTTCTCCCTTTTGCCCGACTCGGAGAATTCTCATGGAGTGAAAAAGGTGGTTCTCTCCATTCCCAATTCAAATGCTAGCTCCATGGTGGGCACTCCGAATTCCGATGTGGTTCGAAGGTCTGGGTCTGTTGGGAGGATCGGTTTGGACCCCTTCCGCGGGAAGTCGGGTTCAGTTTCTTTCTGTGGACTGACCCACCAGCTGTTGGAAGAGAGGAAATTGGTTTCTTCTCCTTTCAAGGATGGTACAGGGTCGTACGTTTGGGCTGTCGGCCCGCTCGCATTGATATCGTCACTGGTACTTCCCCAATTTTTCCTTGGCAATGCTATTGAAATGCTACTCAAAGATGAGATTCTTGCAGGTATTTCATCGTTTCATTTCATTTTTTCAGCATCTACCGAAAGAAATTAAATTCTTTTCTGCAGCCTTATTTGACTACTGGTAGTTTTTTGTTAATTTGGATACTGATTTTATCATCCAGTGCATTGTTGTTTTGGCTCTGATTCTTCTGCTAGAGATTGAATTTTTTATAATGAATAGGTTTTGATTGGTATTGGTTTCTTATAAGTTTTGTTCTGGTAAAGTGTTAGTTATCTTGCAAGTTGTTTTGGTATTGGAATATAAATTTGTTGTTCTGTTGATTTTCCTCTGTGTTTTTCTCTTATGCAGGGGATTTGCCATTTTACCTTTAGGTTTCGCATTATTGGTACATGAATTCAATTGCAATTTAATCTAGTAACCATTCTGCCAATCTTCTGACTATATTTCTAATGATTTCATCATTTTTGGACACTATGCTTCATACTTCAAAGACAGCCAAAAATCTGGTAGCTTAGAACCACCGTCATCTGTTCTTCCCCCACCCCTCCCCTAAATTTGATATTCCACCAAACTTCGAATAGATTTTATGATGGGCAATAATTGTTGTCATCAATTATCAATCCTTGTTATTGAAATATGTAAAACAAAGAATTTTGGAGACAACAACCATCTTTCAGATTGATCTTTGTTGATGAAGCTCAAATCTGTATCATTTATAAATTTGAGTTGTGGAAAGTGAACAGCTAGGCTCAGAGACCGAAAATTTTGGCAGAAGTTGAGAATAATTCAGGGATTAGTGAAATGAGAGGGAATATAAGAAATTTTATCATAATCATACTAATTGTAAAAATATAACTGTTCCAATCTTCCAGAAATATTTTTCAGTCCTATGAGATACTCCATAACTATGCAATAATTATCAGTAATAGATTTCAACTAGAAAATACTTTTCTACTGCTTAAGCAAAAAGTCTCAATTTTTTTTCTTTTTGTGCTTTCAAGAATGTCTTATTTTGATTTTAGTGGCTCACTTAGATATTGTATTGATTTTGATTTACAATTTTTACTGCAACCTTGCAGAAATTGTAGCGTCATTGTCCTCAGAGGTCATATTTTATGTTGGGCTCGCTGCATTTCTATCTATAACAGATCATGTACAGCGACCATATCTTGACTTCAGCTCTAAGAGATGGAGCCTCATCACAGGCCTCAAAGGATACTTGTCTTCTGCGTTCTTCACCATGGGTTTCAAGGTGTTTGCTCCTATTCTTGCTGTATATGTTGCTTGGCCAGTTATTGGTCTCCCAGCTGTGGTTGCAGTTGCTCCATTTCTACTGGGATGTGCAGCTCAATTTGCATTCGAGATGCACCTCAACAGGCGTGGTTCATCTTGTTGGCCTATATTGCCAATTATTTTTGAGGTATGTAACCTGCATATCTATTTGAACCATCTGTGCTTGGTAGAAAATTTTAAGACACGACTCATTTAATTTTGCAGGTTTATAGATTGTTTCAGTTAAATAAAGGAGCACATTTTATTGAAAAATTGATGTTCTCAATGAGAGGATCCTCTGTGACCCCTGCGTTAATGGAAATAGGTGGAACATTGGTTTCCATGCTAGCTGTTCTGCAAGTCCTTGGTGTTGTTTGTTTGTGGTCCTTGACTACATTTCTTCTAAGACTCTTCCCTTCTAGACCTGTGGCAGAGAACTACTAAATGTGTAAGTACAGAATATAATCTCTGCTTTTATATGCACATATGTAAAACTTGTGTAGTACATGACGTTGGTGGCATTAACAAATTACAGAAAAATTACAAACCTAAGTAATATGAACCATGGAGTTTGCAGCCTTCTTTCTCGCAGGTCAGCAGAGCGGAATTCTTAAATTTGTATCCTAATTAGGCTGGGTTTTCTCCTTAGTATGATCTACAGAAACTTGAGCAGCATATGCTGATGCATGATTTCACTAAGGTGTAAAGTCAAACATACATAGTTACAACAGAGTGTTGACTACCTGTGAGTACATCATCATACAGCATGTCCATAAAATCCATATTCAGTGCCTATAATATGAAGATCACATACAAAGTCTCACAAGTAAGGGATAATTAGGTGAAGAATACCACTGACACGCATGTGCTATAATGCATGCAGAATACAATGTCTCTGTTTTGCTCAAGATGGCCAGTGAAGTAACTGATGGAAGAACATTATGAGGGTACACATGTTGGTGGGAGGAAAGTCCTTAGGTTAATGGGCATGATAACAGTAGGAGCTATACTATGAGTGATAGGCATACATTTGTTGCAAGTTTGGCCCAAGATCTAAAAGAGGCCTCTATCTGCATGGCCTATAATCAATCAGATTGTAGCAGTTGTAACTTTGACAATCCATAATTATGAGCTAGTAAGACTTTCATAAGTCTTTGACAAGATAATTGACATTATATCAGGAAGGTCGATTAAATATGTAGTCATAGAATGATGGTTCTTGGTGGGGGCAGCAAAATCTAACCCACATAGCCTGAATCCACCCAGAATAAATTAGTTTAGTTTGTTTTTTTTAGGATTTTTTGCATGAATACCCTTCCAAATTGATATTTGCATATATACTCTCGTAAAACACTTGTTTTGCTATTCTATCTTTTTTTATTCTTGTTTTTGCATTTGTACCCATGTTATCTAACGACGTAAAAAAAATTAACAGTTTCAAATTAAAATGATTAAAATATCCTTAATGGGTAGATGTGCAAATAGATCGCGATCCCAATAGCAGGAGAAAAAGACAAGGACAATAGCATAATTTTAAAATTTTATTTTATGTTTAATTAATATAAATATGATTTTTCTTAACACCGTTAGAATAACTGTTATATTAGGGGCATTTGTACAATAACAGAGTTTTACGAGGTTATACATGCAAATATCAATTTTGGAAGAATATTCATACAAAATCTGATATTTAGAAGGGTATCCATGTAAAAAATCCTTTTTTTTTTTACTTAAAGTTGGCTCGCTTTCCGGTCAACTTTTAATCAACTAAATTATAAATGGTTGGGTTTGGTTTTAGCCCCCTAGACTAGATTGGCCTCCATGGTTGAATTGATGGGGAACTAGCTTAATAGATCTCTAATTTTTTTTCATGTGGCTTGGTTCACCCAAAAGAAAAAGGATTATAGAGAGTGACAGATAGGGTGGACCATGGGGTTTGAGGATGTGAGATTGCATTTTAGTTACTTTTTTTTTTGAGTAAATGCATTTTAGCTAGTTTTATTTTTAATTAGTTTGTGACTATCATATATCTTAAATTCTTCAATTCATTGGTATTATGATGGTATCTTTGAAGTTAAATTTGAACTTGTTTGGGATCTTTGATTACCATGTTTTGCTTTACTTTTTTAGTTTTATATGATTGATGAATGACAAATAGGTTGATGGATGGATACGTGTTTATGTAAAATAAATGGGCTGGCATGGGTTTACTCTTTACACTTTGCAAACTGATTATAGATAGGTCTTATGGCTTGAGATTTTTTTTTAACTCGAACACAACCCCCTATCCGAACCCAACCTTCTTTGACCCATTGTTACCCCCTAGTTCTAGGCATCTCAAATAGCAACACCAATTGGAAACAAATACCAATAGTTGCGATAAAAGTTGAAGAAGGTGGTTGAGTCTCATGACAAGAATTTGGAATTTTGTTGGACATCTACAAAAGGCCAATTCATAAAAGTTCAGTGTATATGAAAAAAATGAAAAAAATGGAAAAAATAAGAGTTCTAGGAAAGGTTCGTCGAATTGATACCAGAACCCGTGTTGGTCGGTGATCAGAATGGGTATGGTACGGATTCGTACCATACCGTTCTAGGGGTGAACTTTTATTTTTTGAATTTTTTGAACTGAAATCGGCAAACCATTTGTCGACTTCAATTAAAAAATTGGCAAAAAGTAAATAGGCCCCCTGTTTCAAAACGAAACCGCGGGGGCATGGGGCTTCTAAGCCCTTTCTCCCTCTTTCCGAGCAGCCTCCCTCCCTCCCCTTCCCCCTCTCCCTCCCTCCCCTTCCCTCTCCCTCCCTCCCCTTCTTTCTCACTCTTTTTCTCTCTCTCTCCTTCCTCGTCCACGCTCGAGTTCTCGAATTTTGGGGTGAAATCGTGTTGGTTTGCCCTTGGTACAGTACAATATGCCTAGAACCAGGAGGTTTGGGGTGGTACATTAAACGTTGGTTTTAGGGGTGCTTCTTGTTGGAGAGTAAGAAAAATTGGACTAGTGAAAGTCATGCTTGTTGTAGTTACTTCACAAGTTATGCTTATTTTTATTTGGCTAGGAATTCTTATTCCTGCCTGGCTTTAACTAATTGTGTTGTTTGGTTGTAGTATGAGTGTATGACAAAAAAATAAGGTTGCTTTTTGGCACAATATGGATAAACGATATTTATACCCTTATCATCTATCACTTACCTATATATCTTTCTAAGTATTTTGTTCAAATAAATAATCAAGCAACCAAGAGACAATAATATGTATATAGAGTCACAAAAATTTATATAATGGTCAAAGTTCAACTCAAAATGATTCCTGAAGATGGCAATTACTTTACCACAATCCTAAATAAAACTAGTGACATGTCTCTCTAATAAGATGGGTAAATGACATGCTCAACTTTGTTAGTTGTCTTTCTTTCTTTCTTTCTCTTTCTTTTTTTTAAAAAAAAATTGAGTTGCATGCAAATATGGTATGGCCAACTGGAGAATTTGTAGTCTCTAGGAAGTGGAGAAAAACTGCTAAGATAAAAGTCAAATAGCAGATGATGGTTCTTAAAACCAGTTCATATTTTGAGTAAAATCAGCTCAATTAAAGTCCACATTCATTAATATTTGGAGAGCATCAAGAGTTTATTAAGATGACTTACCCTGAGCTAAAGGGATGAACTGTAATATGCTGAGCAACATACTGACAAATCATAACACCAAGCTGATTGAAAATTGTTGATAAGTAGTCTTGCATGTGGAATCTTAAAGGGGCAAGGACCAAAAGATAGCAAAATCCACCAAGCAAAGAAATATTAAACCGTAATCAAGATGGCAAGGACCAAGGGCAAATTCATAAGCTTGTGCAATGAAGCATGGAAATTAACCTGTGTAAATAATCCAAAAAAGTGGTCCTTGCAACATATTTGCAAATGTTATGTCGGAACACTCATCAATGGTCGGACCATTTGGATTATCCGTCATGGATTTTGAAATCATTAAATCCTTTATCAAAGATTTAACACAAAGCGCACTTAGAAATTATTTTAATTGTCAGAATCAAGTCAAAAAAACAGGCTCTATTCAAGGTTGTCTTAAGGCCTAACAAGTTCGATTTCAGCTTGACTTAGGGATATCAAGATAATTGAAATAGGACTGTGTTCAGTTCAATTTGGAATCAGAATATCTTTAAAAAAAATGGCATTCGTGAATCAAACTACTGTGCGCCAATGTAATGAAAAAGGGGGTGGGGTTGGGAAGAAAAAAAATTAAAACTAGTTATTAGCACCATTCGCTGTGCAGTTGCTGATCTTTTCTTTATATCATTTTGCATGACAGCAGGGCCATTGCTTGGTGCCATGGTAAAAGGCTAGGGCTGGCAAATGCAATGGTGCAGATTTGAGTCTTTAGGTAGCTACTTTGTGCGAAAAATGCCAAAGGTTAGATCTGTCTCTAGTTTACCCTCCAAAACCCTAGATTGCTGGGATCATAATTGGTAATGTCCTTTTATATTCGTGACAGCATATCGTTGACTTTTTCCAATCTCTTATTTATTTATCATTTTAGATTATACAATTTTTATAAAGTGAATACTAAAATGTGCATGCTTTTGATTCCTCTGATTTGAGATTGATCTTGTTCAAACAATAAACGAGACAAGCTTGACACTAAACTTCATCCTTGAAGTTAATTCCAAGTGGAGCTTGCAAAGATCCAAGCTTGATCAATCTTGGTTTGGTTATAGGCATGCGAGAGAGAGAGAGAGAGAGAGAGAGAGAGAGAGAGAGAGAGCGAGCTTATTGTATTATACTTTTGTTGGCCATTTTTGTCTTCCCCACCTCTCCAAGGATGGAAAGCCTAAGTCACTAGGCAGCCCACCTTGTTGCCTAAGCTGTTAGGATCTCTACCGACCAGGGACTGCCTGTCTTAATACTCCTGTCCAAATGTATACCTGGTTATGTCAAAAGCAACATGTTGATGGGAAGATATCTGCTACTGATGGATTTGTCTTGAACATGTCCAGCATAGGGTTTGTTTGGAAGACATAAGATAAACGATGACAGGAATCAAATTTTCTTATCCTTTTTAAAGCAGCATCCTTATCTTTCTTTTTTGTGTGGAGAAAGATGACCAAAGCTAAGATTCTTCCATAGGTTCGAATGCGATGGCTTATGCTCTCTTTGAAGTGAAGCATTGAGTAGCTTATTCTTTTGGGGTCTATTTTCTGCTTGGGAATGGGCTACCTTTGCTGGTTATTTAGTATTGTAGAAAGAACAGAATAGATAGTTGTATTGTAGTTGTCGCCTAGCTAAAAGGGGCATAGAGAAATGTTTTCTTCCATCCAAACTGGTTTGGTTGGGGCAAATGACTGAAGAGAGAGGCTTTTTACCTTTTTCCAATATAAAGGAGAGTTCTTTTGTTTCCTAGTAGGCTCTGTTATTGTGGGAATAACTATGCTGATATATTTTTGCAACATTGGATCAGATAGGTGCTACAGATATTAGAGTATAGGTTGCATAGTCTTTGGTGTCATAGTTGGTTTGCATGCAAAACCCAGGATTATTGAAGCTCTTGATTTAAAGAAGATCAATTAGCTTTTATCGTTAAACTTGTCCCTTTCAATCAAAATCCATAATTTGCTTTATTGATATGTTTCTCTTGCCTGTCGAATCCTGAAAATCATTTTTCACTGGGTTTAAGCCAAGATCTGACCATCATTGCATTTGATTAATTTTCAGCTCTGGACCAGTTTCCCCACTCATCAGTATACGAATCATGCATATTATATGGTCCTTTCTATGGTTCACATTTTTCCGAACACTAGCTACATTGTTTGTATCAACCTGTTTCTTTTGGTCGAAGATGTGATGATATAACATACCCAATTAATGAGTCCAGATCATCTCCAGTTTGTGTCTGAACTGGAGGGGTCTTGTCTCAATGCTCCAGCTGTCTGTGCAAGGTGGAAGGGCTGGTGACCGGATCTGGGGGAGTCTTTTTTTTTTTTAAAAAAAAAAAATTGTTCTTTTGGGGATAGGGAGTGGAGTTGGGTTGGGTTATCATCCTGGTCCTGTTTAATCACCCACCGTCCAAGTATTAACATGAAACCATGAACTGGAGGCAACCAAACTGCTAATTAGTATTGCAGATTATAGCCATTGCCATTCCATTGAAACTTCAGAAAAATTACGTACATCTTGTGTGGACCCGATTTATTTTTTTTTTTAGGATGTTTTTTTGAAAATGAAGCTTAGTCTTCCTTCATAAATCTGCAAACCTGCAAAATTTCTATTGGCACAAATTGAAGTGTCAAAATTCTTGATGTGTTAAGTATGCTCTCTAAAACGTAGAAACATTTAAATTTCAAGTTTTCATCCAGAAAAGATGGCGTTGAAATTCTGATTATAACCTTTTTGAACTTACAAATTAATATTTGACCAACTTTCTGACAATATTTATTTTCACCATTGTAATTGCTTGTTCACTTATGGGATTTGATTCTGAGTTGATTTCTAATGATACTTATTGCAGATTGTTGGCTAACTTCACTTGTCACGGAGACTGTCAGTCCTGAAATGGAACTAATTGGAAGCGAAAAATGGTTCTCAGTGTCATTCTTTGCCACTTTGCCTTGGTCCTCAACAAGAGAGGTTACAGCCAGCTGCAAAATTATGGCCTCAAGGGCCCCTTGATTTGTATTGCAGCATTATATTTGCCTTTGATGGTTCTCATATAACCTGTGCTTTGTAAAGAACAGAATTTTAATTATCATCTTTCTGATAAAAAGATAGCCTTCATATCTACGAAATTAGTCCATTTTCTCCATTGTACATCACATTTTTTATCTGACTGCCTGTCCTTGATCTTGTTTATGTACTAGAAAAGTTAGTTTTTATGCACAACAGCAAATTTTGCTTATGCATGGACTTTGCGGGCAAATCATTTTTTTTTTTCTGAAGAATGGGGAAAAAGTGGGTGAAGGGTGTTTTCATGAACCCAGTTTCGCTATTATGACTTCACCCCCTGCTTGAGTTTTCACTAGATTTCTTTCAACATAGATTGCACGAGCAACCACCTCATTGCCAATATGTAAACTCCTCCATAGATTGCACATTTGTATGCTATTTTTGGGTAGGGATGTGCCATTTTCTTTTTGAAAAGGATACTATAGCAATCCAAGCAGTTGTCTCCTCCACACATCACCTGGCAACTACATGAAATCCACAATTGATAGCTTTTGCATTTTTGAAGATGTTTAGATTGCGGGAGCAAAGGACTTTCCTCCTCGTCCCTTGACCTCTCAAATCAAATGCAAGCCTGAGAAATCAAGTTAAATTTGTATTTGTTTATTTATTTAGAGTACAAGTTGTTAGCTTTAAGATCATGTGCATTGTGCCCCCTATTGCATGCACTTATCTGTTTGGCAACAATCAAGCCTAACTATATACCGCTGCTTGCTTGGGGTGATGCAGTGTACAGTACCTTACAATTTAAGCTAAAATGTGTAGAGAGAGAGAGAGAGGGATGCAGTTTTGTAATGGAGTAATCTACCGTTTGACACTGCTAATAACTAAGAAGCAATTGTTAGAGAATAAAGTTTAGAAGGAAAATACATTATAGGTTAATAGAACATAATTGCAAATATCATATCGACAACGGTGAGCATACAACTAACCACCTAGTAATTCCTTGATGACGATTTATACTTTTCTTAACCAAATTGTGCAGTGTTTATTTGATGCAGCTCTCAAGGAACTAGTTCAACTCAATGTCCATTATTTTCACTGGTCTTATCCTAGACCGTTCTTTTAGCGCACACAAAGCAGTGACACCTGCCCTGCTTCACCACGCTGCCTGCTATTACATATAAAACTTGTGAATCATCACATTCCTCATAGAACTTAGTCGGTGCTTTTAACATTTCAATTACCATTATGAACAGACTGCTAGTGCAATAAAATCTTAATAGAACAGAAGGTGTCACAACAAATGTTAATAAGGTGAATTGTACAGCAAATGAGTCTGTTCTCTTCCATAACAGGAAAGCATTTCCCGATTTCGGCAGCAAATAGATCTAGAACTGAAGCCTGTGGAAACAGGACATTTTAAATATAGTCAAGCATAAGAAGCAAGAGCTAAGAGCTAAACATCATAACTAGAGGAATTTCTCAAAAAGCAGTTTATTCCTAAGCATCCTAATAGGACAAGATACGAGGAATTTCTCATAAAGCAGTATAACTTCTTATTAGGACAAGACATGGATGGAAACCATTGATGCCACCACTCGCAAAGGAACTCAAAAATGATTTCAAAAGATAGATGGCTCTAGAATTCTGTATTTTATTTATTTTATCTTTTGACTCTAGGATTATGTATTTTATTTATTTTTTTAACTTATCAATCGATTCCTGCACGGAGATAATCAAACGGTGCGATTTAGAGTCTTTTATCAGGATCTCAGTGGATATGATCAGCTGTTCCACAAAGATTAAAATATGTAAATATCAGGCTCTATAAAAATAAAAAAAAACCTCTTATACTGCTTGATTCTTAAATGCTCTGTAGAACTGATACTGTGCATACTTGCATTCACAGTGACCGTATAGGAGAAAGCAACAAAATACCTGTATCTGAACTTGATATTCCAACTGGCGCTGAGCAGCTATCAACAATGTAAAGCATACCTAACCATGGTTTCTAGGATCAACAACTTGATGCACTTTTCTGGATTCTGCACTAGAGTACTGACCGACAACTCGGGCATGAGGTACTGTGGGTTCACCATTGGCAAGGGCAGCAACATTCTCAAGAATATATTGCTTTGGAAGTCGGCCCACAACATTCCCCTCCTCATTGCCATCTTTATCCAAGAAGGCAAAATGGGGGATGCCCTCCACTCCAAACTCATCAAGCTCCTGCTCCCACTTTGTGTTATCAACATTCAACATAACAAAATTCACGCGGTCTCTGAAAAACAAGGTCATGTTAATATATTTCAAATGAAGATGAAAAATGTAAGATCTCAAACAAGAAAATAAAGCCACAACTAATATATTCATAGTCTACTAATTTGCACATGGAAAATGTTATGTTGGAGTTTATCTTCTACAGTCATTGCAAAGCTAGAAACTCAAAGCTGGGAGACAGCAGAAAGTCGGTAGTACAGAAATTAGAACTCGGATAGAGTTAGCGTACAATTTAATACCAGAAATTAAGTTTTAAAAAGACAAGCACTTTAGCAGTTGCAATGTCTATGTCAATTCAAGTATTATACAATAACGAATACTATGCCATCTTTAATGTATCACGACTTGACATGAAAAAAAAGGGTTAAAAAAGAAATTAAAAAATAAGTCAACATTTGCACGTGGAAATTTTTTAATTGAAGTTCGTCTTCTGCAGTAATAGCAAACGTAAAAAGTCAATGCTTGGAGAATGGAGAGACTTGAATACAGAAATGATAACTCAGGTAGTGTTCAGATACAAGCTCATATGCAAATCAAGTTTAAAAAGGCAAGCAGTTAATCAGTTAAATGTCTATGTCATTCAAGTATCATACTACTACTACTACGATTTGTACTGCTGCTGAACTCCATAAATATCTGGAGCTATAGTCCCAGAATTCAAAAGATTACTTGTACTGCTGCTCAACTTTATAAATATCTGGAGCTAATTCGCGACAAACTTCACACCAATCTGCATAAAACTCGACGACAGTGGGCATTCCATTTGAAAGAGCCTGCAAACAAGCAGAAAGTAACAGCTATTACGAGGAACAAAGACAAATTGTATTTAGGAGATAAAACTATGGAACAAGCTTCTTGATTATAGTTATGTGCTTCCAAAGGAGACTAAAAGCACTAGCAGAACCCTTCTGATATTTTGCGAGCACTAGCTTAATTCCTTGGAAAATGACCAAGCTCTAGCCCTTCTGCAAGTGCATTCTGGTGATAGAATAGTTTACTTTTGGTAAACATGCAAAAGCCATACATATAAAAAGAATATTCTTAATGTTTCAGAAAGTAAAAGAAAAAAGACACATGGAATTTTGGGATTCACATGAGCAATCATCCAAGAAGCAATTCTCAGGTTCCTCTAGGATTGCTTGTGATGGCATTCATTTCCCCAAGGTTTCCCATGCATTGTCTTAGCATTTCCTAGACTTTGGAGACCTTAAAGAACACACACAAAAGCGTTCAAGAAACCACATTGGTAAGAATGCGAGCTTGCACACACAAGATACATTCTTGGTTTCTATATAATGAGTAAACAGAAGTGGCAAACACTGCATAGGCATCTTCCTCTCCCAAGGTCAGGTGCTCAAATCATTTTTTTCTAGCACATGCATCTAAATCTTCTTGGTCTCCCCTAAGGCTCTTTAAGATGTAACTGAGATCACCTCCTTCTTGGTCTCCCCTAAGGCTCTTTAAGATGTATCTGAGATCACCTCCTCACCGAGGCTGCCACTTGACCGCACTACTCAACATAACTATCACAAGCAGTTTTCCTCGTTCTATTGTCTATAATTACTCCTAACTTCCAATACCACTCTCCTTTATAGATATACCTTCCTGATTTACCACACACTACGTCAATATCCACATTTATGCTAAGTGATTATCTTATGCTCATTGCCCTCTATACTACCTTACATTTTGATACATATTAATTAATATCTTACTTTTGCAGCATCATGTAAGTCTCAATGGTAAAAATAATCATGCAAAATAATAAGGCATATTTTCACTTTATCCAATATGGTACAGCCCTAGCAAAAGACATCTCAATCCCTCTCTCTCCATCCTTTTTGTAGAACTACTACTAAGTATGGCTAGAAACAGTCTTGGGCCAGCCTGCAGGATAAGCAATTCAAGGCTTTGAGTCTAGCTGGGCATAAATGTTAAGGCTTGAAATGTTTTATGCAAGGTACTGCTCATGTAACCCAAAAGCCCAAGAGTTTTTATTTAACTTAATTTAATATTATATACATTGATAATTTAATATTAAATTTAGTTAATTAAACACTCTTGGGATTTGGGTTGAATACATTGATAATTTGAGGGCAAGCATTGTCGAAATGGTAAGATTTCTCCATTATGATCTGGGTATCATTGACAACCTCTTCGCATGCAGGGGTATGGCAGCGTACATCTGACTCTCACTAAACCCCGCAATAGTGGAAGCCTCGTGCGCTAGGATGCTCTTTTTCTATTGATAATTTATTTTGGCATGGTTGATACATGATATTTTCTTGTTGATGTCTCTCTTAGTGTTAGAGTGATAAAAACCAATTAATTTTAAAAGGAGAGAATTGTTTCTAACTGTTTTAAAATCTCTAAATCAAAAAAGGTCGTATACACAAGTAGATCCCTCCTTCAAACCTCTTTATTCCTTTTCCTCTCCATCATCTTCACAAACCTGTCAACCACGAGCAAGCCATTGTCCTGTGACAAGGTAGCCATCCATGGGAGGCCACACATTCATTGTCATGCCACCAGGCACCCATATGCCAAATTTCAAATGTCCCTAGTGCCAACACCAAGGTATAAATAATTTGGTCAGGCCCCAGCCTGGCAGTGGGCCAACCTGAAGCTGCCATCAGTAAGCTCAGTACAAGGTATAAAAGAGTGTTGTTTGGATAAATCTATTACCTGGCCAGGTTAGTTATATTTGCCTTTGTTGCATTGTGCAAATCTGAAACTCTGGTTACCTCTGATCCAAGAAATGTCAGTATAACTAATATAATCCAAGATGCTTAAAAGCATCAAAATAAAGTCCAAACTACGCCAAGTATTGTTGTCAAGCTGCACACTAACTACCTAAATGAGGCAAAATACAAAAGTCATGATATGTTAGTTTCTGATGCAGAAATCAGATGTGCTTTCTTTAATTAACTATCATGTAAAAATTCCTTCATCTTGTTAAACATCTCATCATATGGTAATTCCTGACCCTACATGATAATATATGCATCGATTTCATTTATGTGCATGTATTCATGGTGCAACATCCATATTTTCTAGGAATGAAGCATGTTGGACGGACAGAATCCTTCATCCCTGTCACCATTTGACATCATGCACATGTAGCCATAGCAAAGATCTTAATTTGATGCCACACCAACATAAAGGAAAACAACTAGAAACATTTCAGCAGAAAACACCAGATTGTTTAATGCAATGAAAACATATTGTACTAGCACTCGATACCTACTAACTGCCGAAGAGAGAAACTCCAGGCTATGAATTTTATACTAAACTGGAGGTCAAATATCATTTAATTGCTGGTAAGAAAAATAAAGCAACGAGAATGCTTAACCATGTAAAATAAGAAACTGGAAGATGAACTGACCACTTCATAGGGTACAGCAGCAGCAGATAGATCTTTAAGAGAGACTCCAAATTCTAATCTTGTTGATAGAAAGAGTCCTACTGCTGCAACAGTAGAGCCCAAAGCAATCCGCCTATTAATATCTTTATTTGGAAACTCTGCAAATTCAGTCTTTTGGGAAACACTAGCGGTTCGTCCTTCATCCTTGACCACATCAGTCTGGAAAACTGGCTCATCCTGAGGTGCTAAAAAGTTGCAATCAAGTGACTGAAAGCAGTTGATATCAAACCAAACAAGTATGCCATAGTTTTGAAGAAAATTGAAGATGCACATCTTTTCCATAAAGCAAGAATTATGTTAGCAAAAAAACTGAAAAAACAAAAGCATCATTGTCTTGATTGATAATAACATTGTGTTGCCATTGAATAAATGAGACTGCAAATCAAAAATAGGTAGCTAGATTTTTGTTAAAGAAAAAACAAACATGTTTGGAACACTTCATGTTGGCTTATTTGGAAAATTTCAGGATTGAAGAAATAAATTAAAAAAAAATCTGGAAAAAAATAAATGAACACTTACTCAGCATCTTTCTTTGTTCAATGCTGAGCAATGGTAAGTGTAAGGCATGCTTCATAGCATGTTTCTTTTCTTTCTTTTTTCTTTTCATAATCTGGTCCAAATTCATACTGACCAAAAAAGTTGGGATGGGGTTTACAAATTACAATGTAGATGCTTGTGTAGCCATGACTGAGGTACTTCTGTGTACTGCATGGTACAAATTTGCCAAGATAATAAAATCCTTATCACTCTCAGGGAAACTGAACTCAAACCAAAGTTCAAAATTTTGACACAGTTTTACCAACAAATAAGCTGTTGCTAACATTTATCCCAAGATAGACTGCACTATGTAGCATTCTCTAAAGTTGTATTTTTTGATCTTGAGTCTTTGAATTCATAGTTTTGAACTGTCTAAGCTACTGGGAAAACTATCCCATCATTTGAAAATGCAGTCAATAAGCATGTTCACCTCTCTTCTCCTATAAATAGACATATTCAGCTCAAGGAGAACTTTAGCTTAGAAATGCATCTTTGAATGATCATCAATTTTCTATAGAGTGATGACATCTTAGCATGAACCCGAACCAGGCACAAAATCTGCATGAGACACCAGAACTAAAGGGGAATTTTACCATGAAACCAGTGGCATGACAAAGAAAAATGAACAATGCAAAATATTTCTCTTTAAAGTTTAAAATCAAGATCTTGTATGGAGAAACTTCACAAAAATGTTATAACCTTAGAGCTTTTTCTATTCTTCTGAAATAACAACTTGACCAGAAATGTTTTTTGTTTCAAAGAAATGGAAAAAAAGCTACTGAAGGCTGATCTTGATGCAACATTTTGGTTCATACTCACTGACACCATTGCTAAAAAAAATATTTGAGACAAAAGGCTAACTTTGAAGTTAAATAGTAATTTATGCACTAGGTTAACATGCACAGTCTCACATCAACTCTAGGACACTGAAATGAGCTCCACTTTTCACTATATGCAGAATGCTTTTCACTAACCGAAGTCATTGATCTTCCTGATATGTACAGAAAAATCTGACCTCCCATGATGTTAAATTATGGTCTTGGAAAGAAACTCTGGAAATAGATGGATTTAGAGAGGGTTAAAATAAGGGTGTAAAGTTGGAGAAATCAATTGTTTGGTAGGCCATGATGGGGTTGCATTGTTACTATATGAAAAATGGTATTTTGCTTTGAAAGTCATCAATCCTCCAGATATGTACAGAAAACCAAATTGGATCTCCTACAATGCTAAATTGTAGCAGAATGATCTTTGGAAGAAATTCCAGAAAAACATGGATTTAGGGAGAGTTAATTTCAGCATGGAAATTTGGAGACATCTACTTCGTGACCTTATCAAATAATCATCATTGAAAAAGGAATGCTTGAATTGTTGGAAGGACTTCATAGCCAAAAGGTATGAGGTTTCTTTTTTCCTGTGTGTGCTTAGGAGTTGGCGGGGATGTTTCGCATAGCATCACTTGGCATATGACCCCTTGGATATCTTCTCCATGCACACATACACGGATATATGTGTGTTAGAACTTTGAAGCACAATTCAGTAAATCAGTAATATTTTTTAATAAAAACACTGGGGAGATGTAAAAAGGATTTGAAAATTATGCTGATCATTATCCAATATCTCAGCAATTCAATGTGTTTATAAGCCCTTCCTCCAACAGTGCTGACCACCACTTTCTGTTCTTGATGCCTTTCTGAATACCGAGAAGCATAAATTTACCCTTCCATCCATTAAATCTCAGTGCAATTCCCTCTTCCCTTTCCACTCCATGTTTCCTGTCTGCAATCTGTCAGTTTGGACTAAAATAATGATTTCAAGGTTCAGAAAAACGAAAAAAACCAAGTCTAAGTTTAAATATTGAAAGCACCTCTCTCTCTCTCTCTCTCTCTCTCTCTCCCTCTCCTGTGAATAAGGATAAAGGTTCGGCAACTCCAACTTATACTTTATAATGATGAAATTCCACAAAAAATTCTCAAATACACACTGCGAACATGTCAGGATCATTTAATAAAAAGATCAAATAAACAACCAAAGTGAAAGCTTCATGCTCTGTTATTTTGAAAACAATCTCTCTTTCACTTTCTCCCTAGATTTTCTCTCCTTCAATTGAAAACCTCATAAAATTTCCTGCTCTTTCGTTCGGTTAATTGACTCCAGACAATAAATTCTGCAAGCCAACTATCCGTCCCATGCAGAAAGAATTCATATTAAAACGAATTTTCTCGGCACTTTGTTGACTACTTAACGTAAAGACAACTTATAATTCAATATCATGCATGAAGGAAACTAGTTGCCAGCCATCATCAAAAGCAAACTGATCCGGCTCAAGAAAATGACTGACCACCAAAACTCAGAAAGAAACCACATCACACGGCCTGAACGAAATCAAGCCCACCACCAAAGCCATGAGCCTCAAATGACATGCTACGAGCGATAGGCTTCAGACACATCGTGCAGATATCACAATAAAAACAGCAAACGAACTCCACCTCCTACCAATTTCCCGAGAAAATTATCAAGACCTGCACTAACAGGTCAGGGCAGTGGAAGATATAAATCTAACCAGTTAACAAGCATTTGGATACGATTTCAATATTTTTGCCTCTGGCAGCAAGCGAAAACTCGCGATTAAAGAGGTCCATGACCGATAATTCAACAACTCATTTGCCGAGAGCACAACGATCCTTCTAAGACGAATAGGAACTAAAGTAACTGGGATTATAGCATGTATCTTGTATATAAATTGGTGGTTGAAGTTTCTTACCGTGGAGGGGGTTTGGATGGGGGAATCGATCGGGTCGGTATTCGCTTGGATTCTGAGGCTTTGGAAGCGATGAGGTTTAGATTGGAGGCGTAGAGCGGCTCTCGAGCGTTGCGGGGGGTTCGGGTCGAGGCGGGGTAGGGGCTCGTGAAGAAAGCCGAAAGAGTTGGAAGCGACCCGCGCCATGGAGACGGTTGGTGTTTCTCAACTCTTTGGAGGGGGCTTCAGCTTCGAGGAAGAAGATGATGGCCGCCCCTCGCCGTGTGCTCTATAAAATTACTGGTTATTACTACAAGATCTTAAAAGGGGTCTCGAGATGTCCACGGCACACCTGGCCAACATGGTCCAATCAATCCCAAGACATGTGATGTGGTGCAATGTTGGGATGTTGGGCTGATCTTGGGAAGTGAAATTTAGGCTGATCAAACTAGATTGGGTTAAACCCTAAAAGATATGACCTGCAATTTGAGGTGAATTGTTCATAATGGAAATTCTAAGTTGGGATAGGTAACTAAGATTTTAACAACCAAGCATGGTTGGGTCGGTTCGCGTTTTTGGATTAATCTAGTTCAAGTTGCATGCTAGCATGAAGCAAGAAGAGATTATAAAGATGGTGGTAGCTACTAATTGCCGGGTCAAGCAATGGTGCTTGCAATAGCATTGAAAGGGCGACGAAGAAGAGATGAGAACAAGGAGATATGGTTATCGAATACTGCTATTTCCATTGATTTATATAGATTTAGGCTATCTATATAGCTTGGAATTAATTCAGGGCCTTAAATTACACATTTTATTTTGATTGAAAGACTAGTCTATGTTGCTTCACATTTAGTCTATGTTATTTTGTTGAAGAAAACAAAAAAAAGAGGAGGAGAACAGACTGAATGAGCCTTTTCTTGGTTCGATCTTCCTTTCCAAACTTATTTTTATTAGTGTTAGATATGAATAGCACAAGTAAAGGAAATGAGGATAATTATGATCGCATGCAAGGAAGCATCCATAGCTATAAAGGAAATGTACATACATGCATCATTTCAACATGAAGAGGGGTTTGATACAAGTTCACATACTCAAGCAGAATAGTTGAGAATAAGGTATGAGTGTTTATAGTTGCATTTAGTGTACATTACTGCATGGCAATCAAAATACAGGGAACCGCAAAAAAAGAAAAAAAAAAAAAAGTGTGTTTGTACCTTCTTCTAAGGAGAGGGAAAAACATGAAACCATGGTCATGGTCATGGTCATGGTCATGAGTCATGACCAAACAGGGTAACAAAGCCCAATCCAAGGCACATCTTACGGAGTCATCGTCATAGTTAATTTCCCGGCAAACAACTCCCCCAAAGATTGAAACCCCCGGTCCGAAAAAAATCGTGCATCACTTGCACGTAACTCGACGTAAAATATCAGCCGTCCGATCTTCCAATATCCACCTGCAAGCAAAGACAAGCCCCGCTCTCTGGTGTTGCCAGGTACTCCCCCAGTTCAAAGCCAGTCTTCCGCCTCAAGGAGAACTCAGAGGGTTTCGAGGGTTTTCATTCCGCCATGTCTTCCCCCGACCAAGCTCCCGCCTTGGAGCCCCCTGAGAAGGAGGAGAAAAGCCTAGCGGCGGATCCGGTCGTCCCCGAGGCTGAGAAAACCCCAGCTTCGGAAGAGCAGGGGAATGGCCCGAGTGTCGACGGCAAAGGCGATTCTTCGAGCGGCGGAGCAGCTGGGTCTTCCGGCCCTGAAGAGCAGAGTGCCGAGAAAGCTCTAGCTCTCGCGGATGAGTTCTTCGAGGAGGGGTCGAAGGCAATAGAGGCCGGGGATTTCGTGGATGCCGTGGATTGCCTTAGCCGCGCCCTAGAAATTAGGTTAGGTTTTTTTTCCTTTTTAGTTATTTATTATTGGATTTATTTTTGCGGCATTCCTTTTGGTTTCTTACCGTAAAGAGTTCTATGCTCTCGCCCTTTAAGTGCGATTCCATTTTTATTTAGTTTGTTTTCTCTAAATATTATTTATTATTATTGATATTTTTGTCGAGGGACTGATGATCATAATTTTGATGCGAAATGTTTTCTAAAGCTGCAATGAAGTTCTTATCGGACCAAATTGACGGGGTAAAGTTTGTATTTTGAATCTGTTCTTTAAAGATTCAAATAATTATGAAAGTTTTATTATTTTATATTTTTTTAAATATCAATGTAAGAAGGGTCACCAATTTGTTGGCGTCTGTCTTTTTCCGGTTAAGTTTGCTATGCGTTTTCCCTTGATGATGTTGAGGTGGTTAGAAAAGCCAAAACTTATAGGATCCGATTAGGTGTTTGTGTTTGGTTGGAGTCAGTTTGTGAGTAAAAATGGGAAGATATATGGTTTGCTGTTTCTTTGTCTGGTTCTGCTTTGAACTGGTTCACAAAAGGGGCGAAGCTTGCTGTTAGAAGGGCGAATTTACCTACAATTAGCACGATTAAACCATCATTATATCCTTCATTATTGTGCAATACTCTAGCCGCAGGTGCATCATGTATATTTTTCAATTGTTTTTGTGATCAATGTTCTTTTAAAGCTTGCTTCTTTGTTGCTTTGGACTAACTCAACTGCATTATGTATTTCTGGATATTGTCTTGTTGTTTGGCTGACTCTTGGTTCAGTAATTGTGGCCTTCGAGCTTTAATTTGTATTCACCAATGCATGCTGGAGTTTCAAATGAGTCGACCCATCCTATCATTTCCTAGGTTGAGCTGGAATCCTCTTGGTTGGATTAAGCCTTCATTCCTTGTAATAGGATTCTCTCTCTGTCTCTCATGCATGCACCCCCCTCGCCTCTTGCCGTGTATATGGATGTGTAGATGTATTGTACGTATGCATGTGTGTTTATTTTATCAACTTGCTTGAGTGTGCATAGGGTGAGTTTGTATTTCTCGATGTTTGTGTATACAACATATGCACTTATATATGTTTGTACATTTTGATTTCTTGTAGATTGCTTGAGTGTCTACATGTGAGTGAGTTGGTGTGCGTGCATGAGTGCGTGCGCATGCCTGTATCTTTTAGCTTGCTTCAGTATATGCATATGGGTGGGTGTCTACATGTATTTATTGTGTTTTGTGCATTTTTTCTTTTAGCTTGCTTGAGTGTGCTTATGAGCGCATGTCATGTATGTGCACATGCATATATATATAAATGCAAACCTAGACAGCTTCGTATGATTTACTATAATTTGTTTATAAATACACATATGATCGTTGTGCTTGTGTGCGTGCTTGGACATGTATATATATTTGTACAGGTACATCCTTTGCAAATGACTGCCTACTATAGTCAGTGTCTAGCACAAAACTCAGTGTTCTGCTTTGAACTGATTCACAAAAGGGGTGAAGCTTGATGTTAGAAGGGTGAATTTGCCTCCAGTTAGCATGCTTAAACCATCATTATGTCCTTCATTATTGTGCAATACTCTTGCCGCAGGTGCATCATGTATATTTTTCAATTTTCCTTGCGATCAATGTTCTTTTAAAGCTTGCTTCTTTGTTGCTTTGGACTAACTCAACTGCATTTTGTATTTCTGGATATTGTCTTGTTGATTGGCTGACTCTTGGTTTAGTAATTGTAGCCTTCAAGCCAAGGTCCGCCGTACCGGTACCGGTCGGCGTACCGGTGGCCGGCCCGGTCCGGTACGGTACCGGCCCGGTCCGGTACGGTTTCAAAAATCACAGTGCGCGACGCTGTGGTTCTTAAAAAAAAAATCGTACCGATGCGAACCGGCCGGTACGGGCCCGTACCGGCCGGTTCGGATAAAAAATCGGGAAATACCGATTTTTTTGTCGTTCCGGTACCGGTCTAGGACCGGACCGGTACAGCATTTCATGCTTCAAGCTTTAATTAGTATTCACCAATGCATGCTGGAGTTTCAAATGAGTCGGCCCATCCGATCATTTCCTAGGTTGAGCTGGAATCCTCTTGGTTGGATTAAGCCTTCATTCCTTGTAACAGGATTCTCTCTCTCTCACTCATGCATGCACCCCCCCTATCTTCTTGCTGTGTATATGGATGTGTAGATGTATTGTATGTATGCATGTGTGTTTATTTTATCAACTTGCTTGAGTGTGCATAGGGTGGGTTTTGTATTTCTAGATGTTTGTGTATACAACATATGCCCTTATATATGTTTGTACATTTTACTTTTTTTTAGATTGCTTGAGTGTGTCTACATGTGAGCGAGTTGGTGTGTGTGCATGTGCGTGCACATGCCTGTATCTTTTAGCTTGCTTCAGTATGCATATGGGTGGGTGTCTGCATGTATTTATGTGTTTTGTGCGTTTTTTCTTTTAGCTTTCTTGAGTGTGCTTATGAGTGCATGTCTACATGCGTGTCATGTATATGCACATGCATATATATGTTTGTATAGTTTGTTTATAAATACACATATAAGCATTGTGCTTGTGTGCGTGCCTAGACATGTATATATATTTGTACAGGTACATCCTTTGCAATTGACTGCCTACTATAGTCGGTGTCTAGCACAAAAATCGTTATGCAATATCTCAAGGCAAAGATCAAAATTATATCCTATGGATGCTGCTTTATCTTTATCTTCCAAACTTTTTAGAGGTGCATGTTACTGAAAATTTGACTTAGAATGTACTATTATCATACACTGGTTGCGATGTACAATGTTTCTAATGTGTACATATCATTTATGCCTCTACATCTGAACGTGCTTGTGTGCATGTGCATATGCGTTATAAATTACTTTCTGATGATCATTATCATTGTCTTGTTCTAAAGCTATTCAGCTTTCCACGATCATTTGCTCTACAAGATGCCTCTTGTATCTTTGCCGCAGAAAAAATAGAGAAGTAATATAAACCATGCTGCAGATTAATGCTTATCATCATCAGGAGAAGTTAACACACATATTCTATTATTCAGGGTTGCGCATTATGGAGAACTTGCTCAGGAATGTGCTAGTGCTTATTATAAATATGGCTGTGCACTATTATACAAGGCTCAAGAGGAAGCTGATCCATTGGGTAATGTTCCTAAGAGCTCTCCCACAAACCTGCAGAAGGATAGAACCACTAGTGGTGCAGAAAATAGTGGAAGCTCAAAGGCTTCTGCTTGTGATGATAAAGAAGACATTCCATGTGGTAATAATGAGGAATCTGGAGAAGGTATGCATCTCTATGTAAGCCATGTCATTGTTATTATTCTGGGGTTGAAAAGGTTATGTGCTTTTAATCAGTTCAGATAAGTCAATATGATGAACGCAACTGATCAAAACCAGTAGAGTATCTAAGTCATGCATGTTGATTAGTTTATCTGTCTCAGAAAAGTAAATTTATTGTAAATGCTATCACTGAGGTCTCATAATAGTAAATTCATCATAAATATTGTCAGATAAGTGAAATATTCTTTATTCAAAAATGCTTTTGTTAGAATTGAAGTTTTCATATGGTCTCCAATGAAGGGAATCAACTTGCCTATTCTAATCAGGGAGAACAAATCACTGAAAATAGGATGATTCTGATTGTGGACGTTTGGTCCAATCAGTTGTCTCATTTTTGACTTGGAGATTGAATCTATCACACCAGATCTTTGGTTCTTATCCAATTTCAGCTTGATTAACTCTGGAACTTGCTAAGTGCTTGTTTCCCTAGATCTTGGTTTCACTCTTTTCACTTGATGCACTGATTCTCTTCCTGGGTTGATACCAACTTACCCACCCATTTTGTAGTTGCCTTGGTTTGGAAAAGGATAGACCTGCATCATTAAAACTCAAAGGTTGATTACACCTTGCTTGGTCCTTTCTTCCCATTTGTGGCAACTGCAAATAGGGGTAAGAAAGAAAAGCTAAGCTAGCTGTAATATTTCACTTAAACAAATAGGAGACTGATTCATCTTTTAACACATTTGCATCCTTATACATTTGTTTTAACATCTTTGTTGATTCATGTTCAACATTTTTCATTAAGATACATTTGAAAAACTATTTGTTGCTTAACATTATGGAAGTGCATCTACTGATTATACATATGCCATTTTGATACATGTATAGTGTGTGCATGCTTAAAATATATGCATAATAGTTACAGGTGGATGCAAACATATATAAGTTTACATGTAGACTCTCTAGAAATAGAGATACACAAATGCATCCGTGGACCGCATCTATGTTACGTGAATCCTTTAATTTACACCAAAATACCTACACCTAACACTTTTTTTTTTGCTTAAGATGGGCGTTTCATATAGTATGAGCACGAATACACCCAACAAAATCAGAAAACAGCAAATCTTGGAGTGCTCTAGGCAACTTTTCCTCTCTGGCCCACAAAGTGCCTCCCTGATTCGCAGCCCCGTTAGCCTCCCTGAACACATGTCTTGCCTGAAAGGCCACTCTATTGCTCATCATAGCCCAAATATTCCGAAGCAAGGGAAGTCCCCCTCCACCGCCGCTCAGGCCACCCTTGATCCAACTGATCATGGTGGCTGAGTCCCTCTCCAAGATCACTGAGCTAGCTTGTAGCACACGCCAAGCATGGCTCAGACCGGCCCAAGCTGCCGTAACTCTTCCCTACACCTAACACTTAGCAATGTGTATTGGTATGATACTTAGGTTGGACCCACGAGAAAAATATTATAATGTTAGATGGATCCTATACAAAGACATTTATGCTCATCACCAAAACTTGTACCGCACATATGCCACAAGGTTTTAAATGTTATGGGATGGGGTCATTCTGAATTTTTCATAGAACGAGAGCCTTTGCCCTCATATCTTATCCCGCACTTGGGACGAAGGATGTCCTAGGATGCGTCGATCAGGATATCTTGACACCGGCATCCAGCGGGTCGTCCCATGGGATTTGAAACCATGTAACATGCCATGTGTTGATACATATTATATGGGCATGCATAGATTATAAACACTAGTATTCTGCACTTGCCGTGCACATGTTTTGCAAAAAAGGAGAGGATGGCATAGAGTAGTATTAGGGGGAAGTTGTATATGGTTTGGAGACTGTCACACTTTCCACTTCATGCGGAGGCTTCACTTTTGAAGTCCAGCTTTAGCATGCCCCAACTCAGGCTCTCTTATTATAATAGACATAAAATTTACAGACTCATCAACATAAACAATCCAACTATAAGTTTTGTGGAAACCTGCTTACAACTACTTGTTTTTCTTTTAGAAGGTCTAACGACATGAATTAAAATTTTTAGCTAGGGATATTTCATTAAATGATAACTTGCAGTTAAGCCTTAATATGCTGAGATGTGGTTGATTGCAAATACTGTATTTGTCTAGAGAATGTGGAGACATTGGTCATCTTTCCTCTCAATATGCTTTGGTGAGAATTTTTTGGCCTAGTATGTGTCGTGTTAATCTTCATCACTCTACATTTTTGTATATAAGCAGTATACATGCAATAAGCACCTATCATTGGTTTTACTTGTAGATACATGTGTAAATTTGGTTTTTCGGTTGTTTGACTTGAAGGAATATTGGGATTTTTGTGAGTGAGTCCTAGGAAAACAAGAGGATTGGCAAAGAAATGGTCTAGGTCCTAACTGCTTTCTCTTAGGAAAGGTGGCTATGTTAGTAACTGCACTTGTGTTTGTCATCTTGTTTTGCTGGGGAATTTCTATGCAATCCTCCAACTGTTTGATTTTATTCTTAAATTGATCACACATCTGTCCCAATCTCTTGATCCCAGCCCATGTTCATGTATCTTTGCATTGCCATTCTGATCCATTTATCTGGTCTAATGATTGTGTTACAAATTTTTTCCTTCAAGTTTGATGGTGTTTGAAAAGTTGTTACATTAGAACTCCACCTCATCAGCCTCGTTGCTGTCATATTTAAGGTGTTTTTGTTTTCTATGTGTTTTACAATAGAACCACCAAGGGTGGCAATTGCTTGTGGTTTGGTGGGTCTGGTCTTTAGCAGCAGGAAACTTCTACTTAGGGTGTCATGTCTCTAAGTTTTTGGAGTGGTCAACCTCCCTCTACGTGTGTTGCACCCTGATCAGCTCTTGCATTTATTCATCTTTTAGATAACTAAGGTCTTCCTTGACTATTAATTTTCGCTCAGCCTATAATGAACTTGATCACTTATAAAGGTATGGATGCATTCCAATTTTTTTTCTGTTTTTTTTTCACTATCTAAATGAGATTCTGGATTGGGATTTAATCCTAATTTTTCTACCTGGAAAAACAGGAGATTGACCAACTCCAAAAATTCATCTAAATAAATCAATGCAATGTTAATTTTTAAATGAGATACTATTTTCGGTTTTTAGTGAAATATATAAGTTTCCGAAAAAAAGAGAGACTTATATGTTCTTATACCACCATAACATTTTAAAGCCCCTATATCTTGGTTAAAATATGTATTTTTGGCGCACTTGGGTCCCTCAAAATTGTGATAATTCAAGAAAGAAGTACTACTTTGAAGTGATGTTCATGAGAAGTTGCTGCTGTAGAATTGTATGGAAAATGCTGGTAAAAATGTTTTATTTAAAGGTGATTAAAACAAGAAAAAAGAAGGTAAAAGGTGTTGACTGTATATTAGGTTATCATTGACTTGGTTATGACCTAACTTTACATCGAGTAGAACTTAGAGGCTTGAAACTCAAATGTCTAAACTTCACCCGCATCATTCATATAACCAAATTCATCCAATTTTGAAGTTTATGATCAAATAATAAAAAGGCCACCTGAACTTTGCATCGACAATCATCGGACCACAATTTCAGGCCCTAATAATGTGGTATAAATTAACCTGATTTTAGTGCCAAACACTTTGCAAGGTGCATCTCGTGGATGCATGCAGTGATCATGTATAGTTAGGCTCAAATAGGAGCTTCTGCTTTCCAGTTACAATCCTTGTAAATTGTGGGGGTATTTGAATTTGGGTTTTAGATGTATTTGAATGCTGAATATAATCAAGTTAATTTATAAAACAATCCTAGTTAAATTCTTTTGAAATAATCATAGACTTATCCCAACATTATCCTAAGTGCGCTTATAGCAAGACTCAGAAATACATGGAGGTAACTTAAAAAACTTATAGCACATCTTCACATTCGGGTGTGCAAAAAACTGACCACACTGCGAGCCCGAACTGAATTGATCACTTGGGTTCGGTTTAAACTGGTTTTTTCTATAGCCAGTTTGGTTACGGTTTGAAAAATTTCCAAACTGAAGAAGTTGGTTCAGTTTCGGTTTAAATTTTTGGAAAACCAATCCAAACTGAAAAATCAACATATGTATGTTGTCCCTTTAGCAGTTTACCCCTAACCCTAATCCCTTTTCATGGTTGTCCTCCCCACTCGAACAATTGCCGATTGACCCTACTCTTATTATCTTTGCCTCTCCGCACGACCATTGCCACTAGAGCCTCCTCATCCCACCGGGCTGCTACAACTCTTTTTCTATCACCGACGTCATCTTGCCACATCTCTTTTTCTCCTCACCACTGCAACCACTGTACTCCACTCGAACGATCACTGATTGCCCCTTCTCTTGCCATCTCTTCTTCTCCTCACGACCATAGCCACTAGTGCCCCTTCATCCCACCAGGCCGCCACAACTTTTCTTCTATCATAAGCCTCATCTCGCTGCACCTCTTCTTCTCCTCACCACTGCAACCATGGGAGGCCCCTCATCCCGAGAATCCAAAGATGACAAGTCAATGATGTCATGGCCCTACAGTTGGAGCAGCTATGATGGATAGGAGAGACGTCTGTCTCGTGCCTTATAGGATGTCTCATCTCTTTCAAGCCCCACTATTCTCTCATGAAGCTCGCTGGTAGGAATCTCCTCATTAGGTCCTCATCACTTTCTTTCCTCTTTATTTTTTTAATCCTTTCTTCTCTTTCTTATTGATTGCTTTATTTCCTATCCTAATGCATTTCTTTTGATCCTTGGAATGGTAAGTATGAGGAAAAGAAGTTTATAAGTTAGATGTCTACAAAGAACTGGAAAGCATCCAAAACCTTTCTCAGGTCTATCCCGACTGTAAGTCTCTTTTCTATGGGATTCGTAGATTTTTTAGATGTTTTTTTCAGATAAAATCTCCAAGAAAACTACTACGAACTGGCAATGCCTCGATCTTCTCAGCCTGATACAATGAACTTAAATTTGGATCTCCTCAACTCGATAAACCAGACCAAAACCGAACCAATATCTTTGGTTCAATTTATTCAGTTTTTATAAACCGTCGTTTTAGTTCCGGTTTTGGTTTTAGGAAAGTGGTCTAAATCGGTCTGTTTTCAATTTTATCCCTAAACTGACCCAACCTGACTGATACCCACCCTATCTTTACATGACTATTTCCTTTTTCATTGTCAAGCATTTTAGAAAGGTTTTATGTTTTGCTCAAAACTGTATTGAAAATGCTTGAGCTTTGTCAGTTTTGATTTGGTATTTTTGACCTAAAGCTGGCTTATAGAAGGCTAAAATTCTAACCCTTTTTTTTGAAAAATTGTGTGGCTGTGTTTCTTTTTCACCAGATGGGGTTGGCAGGGTGGGTTGAGCTTGCTCTTGGGTAATAAATTGTCTTTTGCAAGCACTTTTTGCAAAAAGAACTCAATACTTTACTAGCTTTGAGTAGAGTTGGAAGCTAGAAGTGCTGGATCCTGCATATCTTTCATACATTTTTTTCTGCATTAATGCTTTAGACTTGCACACACTTGGCAAGATATTGTAGATCCTGCATACGCATGATAAGGAATCTCAATTTAGTCAAAATTTACAAATTAAAGTATACTTTTATGATGAAAAATGCTATTTCAATTTGAATGCTTATATTTGGTGTATAAGATTCTTACAAAATAATGCATCATTGTTATAGATAGGTATGTGGTCTGTTTTTCTAAATGATGATTTTTCTTAAATCTTTGTCTTTTATTTTTTTAATAAAATTCTAACAATTTTATTCTCTAAAACATTATGTGATACATATGCGTTTATGTGCATGAATAATGTTTTTATATATGCATATGTATGTCTCTCTGTGCGTGCATATATACTTCTAATTCCTACCTGTTTTATTTTTTTATGTTCTGAATTTTCTCTAATGTTCTTCTTCTTGTTAACGGATACTCAGCTGAAAATGTTGATACAGAATCTCTTTGGCCCAACCAAAATTAAAATTGATTAAAGTTTCTGAATTAAGTTTTCAAACAATGTATTTTGAATTATATGCAAAAAATGAGTTGCATTAATCTAAGGTTCATTGTACCTGTGCATATTGTCCCATACTAGGCCTAATACCATATTTGTACCAAACTAAGAGTCGGTATGAGGGCATACCGACACTTTATTAGAATGGTACTAATAGGGGGTCTAGTCCTGAGATTGCGAACCTTGTATTAATTAGTTATGCGTGTTCATGTCGAAGCCATGACTGAGTTATGCGTTTTAATCACTATCTTAATCATCTAGTTTTGTATGTGACTCCATGGTTTAACCTCCATCAGACACAACTCTTTGCTTATTTGACCAATTTGATAGTTATTCATGCCTGCTAGTCCCATTATTAAGTCCTTCAGCTGATCTGATTTTTTGAATGATCCAAGGCTTCGTGGTGTATGTTCTTGGATTAACCTTTATCATCAAAATTATTATTTGGATGTATGCTTTAAAAGAGCACTGACAAGGGAAATAAGCTCGTCATCATATAGGATGAGTGACCTAGTCTGGACTCATGGAAAATAAGAAGTAGAACATCAAGGTGATAAATGATTGATAAGGTGATAAATGATCGATAAAGCTTAGTCAATATAGTTGGCATTGTTAAATTTGTTCCGTGTGTAAATAGTATTTGACCCTTTCAGCCAACTACCTACATTTTCTGTGTTTTCCCAGTTATAAATATTTCTCTTTCAATCTTGTGAAGGACATCGACCCCTCAAAAGATGGAAAACAATGATATTGCTGCATTATCCTTTAACACACACAATTAATGAAAATTGTCTAGGAAGGCAGCTAGCTGTTTGATCATCAAGGGGCTGTCTGGTGGAAATCTTGAATAAATGAGAAGCTCATTTCTCTTTCTATCTCGATTTTTTGGTATGCATGGTATGGTTGAAAATTAGGTTTCATTATCATCACTATGGGTGTGAAATGAAATGGGAACTGAAATTTAGTCAGAGCGATGTACTTTTCTTTTGGTCTCAAATCTCAACTGATATTCTTTTTTTTTTTTTGAGATTTATATTTCTAATTTTAATTGGTTGAATCATTAAATAAGGTCAAGCCAAAGGATCACATGATCTGATGCTTCTCATGGAGCTATAGAATTCCAATCACTATTTCTATAAGGTGCTTTTGCTACCTGGGAAAAATTCACTATTATTCATGTTGCAATTATTTGTATGTCCTGACAAGCCACACATAAGTTCTTTTTTGAAAACTTTGTTATCTCCCCTTCTATTCATATATAATCTATCTATATAAATTGAAGTTAAGAGTGGGTAGTATGTATTTTCCCTTTCACAGCATGTTGGTGGCTTGACGATACACCACACATAAGTTCTTTTTTGAAAACTTTGTTATCTCCCCTTCTATTCATATATAATCTATCTATATAAATTGAAGTTAAGAGTGGGTAGTATGTATTTTCCCTTTCACAGCATGTTGGTGGCTTGACGATACAGTTATAATCTCTGTAGTTTTATAGCGCACAGTTATTATCACGGTTTCTCATATCTTGTTCCCCTGAAAGAAGGTAGCGACAAGGATCAGGAAGATGTTAATGAGGGAACTGAAGGAGATGGTGAGGATCTGGCAGAAGCAGATGAAGAAGACTCTGATTTAGATCTGGCATGGAAAATGCTAGATGTTGCTAGAGCAATTGTTGAGAAGCGCCCAGAAGACTCATTGGAGAAAGTAAATATCTTGGCTGCTCTGGGGGAGGTCTCATTGGAAAGAGGTTAGCTTTTGATCATGCATAGTTGCATTTGTCAGAGATATATTGAACTTTAACTATTTTTCTGAAAATTGCAGAGGATATTGAGACTTCCCTTAGTGACTATCAGAAAGCTCTATCCATAATGGAATGTCTGGTTGAGTCAGATAATCGACGAATTGTTGAATTGTATCCTTATCAAGTAGATCATGTGGCTTAATGCTTGTGACCATCCTAGTAGCAAGATCATTTTCTGGAATGAGATGTTAAAATTTTTAATTTCTGTTTGAATACTTTTAATTCTTTTTAGCTCACTTAACTGGAGTATAGAAATTTTAGGATATGTTTGGTGTTGGAGCTTGGGTCAAAAATTGAAGAGGCTATTCCCTATTGTGAAAAGGCTATTTCCTTGTGCAAATCCCGCTTACAAAGACTCAAGGAAAATGCAGTGAAGACTATAGATTCTGCAGCAACCAGTGGAGACCCTATGTCGGACACTGATAAAAGTGGTAATCGTTCCAGTGAAACCAGTTCTGGATTGTCTAATTTGGAGGAAGAGATAGATTTTCTTGGTGGCATCTCAACTGAGCTTGAAAAGAAGGTATCTTGAATTGTTCAGGTTAAAGTATTTAGCATTTTACGAAGTATATTTGTTATTAAGTAAATAGCACAAATCTTGATATGAACTATCTTACTGAGACTAGGGCATATTCAGTTATGTTGTGTGATTTGTTTGTATATGTTCTGTACCTCTGTTTTCCTTTTTGGGTACATTTAATATATGAATCAGAGCTCTTGAGTACCTGTCTTCTTGGTAACTTTCTTACAACAGGTTAACTGTAGATGGGGTATATCTTTGGCAATGAAAGTAATCAAGTTTTTCCCTTTTGGGATGCAGCTTGAAGACCTGCAGCAAATCAAATCAAATCCAAGATCTGTTGTGTCTGAAGTTATGAAAATGTTTGCTTCCAAATCAACATCCGGCGAGAACAACCTGCCAGAGAGTGTAGCCAGATCTTTATCTTCGAGTTCATCACGGATGGGCATTATCAGTGGTGCTGGTGGTTTCGATTCGCCGACGATTTCTACTGCTGCAACGAATGGAGGTGTAACACACCTGGGCGTTATAGGGAGAGGCGTAAAGCGGGCTACTGTAAGTTCAGTCGTTGTAGAGCCATCACCGAAGAAGCTTTTGTTGGACTCATCTACAGAGAAAGCTGATAGCAGCACTTCAGAGGTTGTCAATTCCATGGCCCAGGATTCTGAAACTTCTTCAAAATAATGCTCATACACTTCTCCCATTTTTTGGCTTTCACTGTATGACTTGATATTGTGGAATTGTTCTACTTTCGGTCACTTGGATTGCTCTGAACTTGTGTCGTTCCAATAGGAAAGTTTATGATGCTGCTACTTTGTTAGTCTGCTATGTGCCGAATGCATGTGTGTGGTTTCTTATTTAAGAGCTTGCTTTTCTTGCTTCTTGTGCGTGACTGTATGGTCACAGTCACTATCATTTTATCCACAGGTCTGATGCATTAATTTGCCATTAAAACAGGAAATAGAATTAATCTTAATGATGGGTGGGGGGTTGCAATGCACTCCGAGAACTCCTCCGCCACTAGCTTGAAGGGAAGTGAGACGAAAGAGCAATGATCAAATAAAATGTTTTTTGCTTGTATTTTTTGCATAACGTTTGACCACGCCTATGAGCAATCACTTCAATTGGCTGGTTAGATTGTTCTTCCATGGCGACATGCTGATCAAACAAAAGCTTGATTCGAAGAAGAGAGCAACTGCTCAAGCAATGGCATGATGTTATGGTGGAAGAATGGAGGCTGCAAACGGCTAGAAGTGAGGCTGAAAGGAACTGCATGTTATTTAGAAGCTCTTGGTATTGCTGCTCGGTAGAGTTTTGATCATAGTTAATACAATTCTGGTCTTTAGCAATGAAACCGGTCTTGTAGGGAGAAACATGTCGATGTGATTTGACGTTTCTATTGCAAGTGTAAGATGTCAACCTCCTGTGAGCCAAGGTCTTCTATCTGCTTCCTATTTGAAATTTTGGTTGAGTAGATTAATGAAATAAGACCATACTTTTTGTTATCCTCTGTATGCTTAGTCAAAAGGCTTTTTTGAGAACTATGGCGTAGCCAAAAGGTTTTAATTAAGAAAGTAAATAGTCAAAAGAGAACATATGGTTCCTTTGGGTGCAAAAGGGACATGTCATTAACTGCATGATTTGAATCCTATTATGCAAACCTCATAAGAATACCAAAAAAATCCAAGCAGCTTTGCTGCAGCAGCAGCAGCTTGGAGGTGGCTGCATGGATATGCACTACAAAAAAAAATAGGAAAAGCCATTTTTTGGATAAGCTACCAATATTAGCAGAAAACATCGGCAACCTCCGAGCGTGCAGAAGTCTATCGATGCTTTTAATAAGCATCAAAGATTAGTGATGCTTAAAAACGTCGGAAATTTTAAACTGATCTTTCACGATGCTTTTCTAACTAGCGTCATCACAATATTTTAATAAGGTGGTGTATATGTAAAACGTCGTAAATTTTTTCTTGGCATTTGTATTGCCGATACTTCATCGATGCTTTGGAAAGCTTCGGAATATAAGTTTGCAACACTTATTTGTATGTTTATATGCAAAAATGTTAGTCTTTTATGCAGTGATGGATGGCCTTTGGACGTGAAGATGCGAGGTAATGGGAGATATATCGGATGGACGCGAAGATACTCAAGGCTCTCCCATCATCTGAATGGGCCATGATATGCTTAAATGCATGATAGAGTCACCGGTTCATGTCCCATAAAAAAGTGTCTCTAATTAAGCATATATTCTTCTAAAATAGCTGTTTGAAGCCTCAGCCAAAGAATTATAAACTCCTCTCTCTTCCGACCTTCAAACAACCAAAACATTCTTTCTAATATTTCTCCTTTTCATTGAATCTTTCTCAGATTATTTTTTCTGGTTTTATAAGCCAAGAGAGCAGTGCAGTTCCTGCAGAGGCTCATCATGCGAGCATACAATCCCAGAGACAAGAACTCTAATAATCCCTCCTTGGGACGTGAGAGACGAGACAAGGATTCTACCTCGGACTCCTCCTCCTCCCCTCCGCGAATCCTTCCCGCCAAGCTCTCCGCCCCAAGAATCTCGTGCTTCTCGCCAGCAGCAACACGCGCTGCCTTGCCAAGGATGGCTTAACCCGGACGAGTCGAATACTGAGTCGAACCGCGTGGGTTGGGCGGGTCAACACCCCGAGCCGGTGAAGTACTTCAGGTTTTTCAGAATTTTTTTATTTTTGCTAAACTGGATGATTCATACAGTTCTAATACGGATATATCCAGAAAGATCATAAAACAACAAATCATGGAGTGCTTTAAGCAACTCTCTTCCCAACCCATCGGGCATCTCCGAAGTGATTAGACACATACGAAGCCATCTAGTCCGCGACCCCATTAGCGACTCTGAACACATGCCACTAAGCATGACCTGAATGTCTTGAAGCAAGAGATAGTAATAGTTTTTCATAAGATTTGGGATTTGACTCAATAGGCTCTTTTTGGGTCGCAAGTCGGACTGGTTGACCCGGCTGAACCGGCCGGACCTTAAAACAAAAGCTAGAACCAGCCTAAACCAAGACAAACATTAACCAATCCATAGAATCATATTAGAAAAGGATTAAAGTACCTAGAAACGTTTTCATTAAGGTACCTATTGTTGAACCTAGGACCACTATAATGAATTAAAATAACTCTTTGAATTCAAATGAAAGGGCCAACAAAAGGGACAAACTGAGGTGGTATAGGGTGAAGGTAAGTAGCAGACAATGAAACTAAGGCACTCTCCACAAGGCATGGTTTTGAATAGGAATTAGTGGCACCTCTAGTTCCTTCGGCCGAGGGTTACTTGTGGACTTTAGTCATTCAACTCACTCCTATAAGTTAATGCATTAACCATATATTTTGTAAGATGAATGAAATTGTTGGGGACTTCAGTTGTTCTTTTATTCTTCTTGTAGTGGGGCTCTTCTTTGACTAAATTTTTATGTATGAAATTAATTTGTAAATGATTTAATGCTTCTGAGATTTGCCCCAAACTCTATCGAGAAAAGTGTAGAGATGACTTCTTTTTTAAGTTGGCAAAAATTCACAAAAGCATATCAAACTATGAAACAGATTCAAAGTGATATTCATGAATGGTAGTCATCCAGTGGAAAAACATCGATGGTGTCTCTTAATTTGAACAAATAAAGGGCATGTGCAATCCTCATAAGTGAAGTCCAAAGTTCAGTTATAACGACAAGAGCAAGGACTTCGAAGGAAAGAGCTTCTAGCTCTTAATTCAAAACCAATTGGAATCCTATTTCCAAAGCTTTTAATCTTTACATTCAAGGCATTTTTCCCCTCGTTTCTTTCCTTGCTTAATCGTATGGAAAGATGTTTGATGATCATGGTTGTAGTTTTAGTTGGTTGATGACAAAGTTAAATCCGCATGTAAAATTTGCTTGATATTTCTATCAGCTTTCTGATCTTAAAATTGTGCTCCATGACTGTGATCAGAAAAGGCTTGCACTGAAAAAAAAACCAACAACTAAATGGTAGGACTCGGAATAATTGTACTGGAAGTCATGCCCAAAACAAGTTTATCGAGTAGTCCCAAAAACTGGCAGTGCCGTTTTTTTTTTTTTTTTGGTTGCGACGGATGACTTATACATTTTTAGTATGAATACATTCAAAAAAAAAAATCAAAAAATAGCAAGTTTCGGAGTGCTTTAGAGAACTCCCTCTTTTCAACCCACAGAGCTTCTCTGGAGTGGTCAACCATCTAATCCGTGGCTCTATGAGCCTCTCTATAAATATACTCAGCCTGGAAGGCAACGTCGCTGCAGTGTCATTTCTTTTGATGGTTCAAAAAATCCTCTCTCAGGTTGAACGACCGGTGAATTCCTACGAGAAGAACATTTTTAATCGACACAATAGAAGAAAGAGCCATAACGATCCCTGTATGTTCACAAGCTTATTAAATCCAAATGTAATACAATTTAATTGTAGCATATAAATATGGTTAAAACAAACTACGTGGCAATGTCGATCATTCCTTTTTGCAGGCCAAGTAGGCTTATTGCTTCCCTGGAAGAATTGTCTCTGCTCCTCCTTTCCCAGACAAAAAACATCTATGATGAGGTGGTGTTGAGGTATTGGATCGAGTAGGATGGGAGTGGAAGAGAGAAGTCATGTGCACTTCCATAAACCTTATTGGCATTCATATCTGCACTCTGGTGAAGCTCCATGTGGTGTCTTGGCTTTGATCAATTGCATGTATAATAACTATTATTTCCATTATAGTAGACAACAAATGGAATCCTAGATGGTTGTTTAAATGATATTAGGCCCCCCATATTTTTTGGCAGTGAAGGGACTAGCCTTCTTATTAAAACTTAGGATTCGATGGGCATGACAGGGTGTGATATATACTTGTTCCTTGTTAATTATGGATCGAATGATGTCTTTGACAAAAAGATCAACATTTGAGTAGAATCTAAGCATATGTTGGTCCATTTCTATATACATATTTCTTGTGATCCAGAACAAACTACTCACATGCATTAAGTCAGTTTATTTCTCTTATCAAAAAACAAGGTGCTTTGTCAAGATGCTTACAAGTTTCTTTTAACAAATAAGTTTATGCAACTGTTTTTGCTTAAATGGATGAGTCTATGTAGATGTAACTACTATTTCTCTTATCGAGATTATTTAAATTGGTGTTGCATGCACATTGTATATGAAAGAAAGCATTGATAACTACTATTTTTATTTAATGACTTGGTGTGTATGTATGTAAATGTGTGTGTGTGTGTGTGTATATATATATATATATGCATATGTATTATCACTTTTTCATATTACTCATTTAGTTTCTACAATAGGGTTGGAAAAGTGAGGTGAAAAAGTGAAGACAATAGTCTGCCCAAAGAAAAGGATCGGACAGCTTTTGAATGGAGACATAAGGCAGCAAGGTTCTTTTAATTTTGCTTGGGAAATAAAAAAGCAAGCGTTGAGCCATGCTAAGTTATGCCCATGGGCAAACTTTATTTTATTTGAGGATGACTCATCCATCATGATTGGGTGAGTCTATGGACAATCCACAGTCAGAGGCAGATCCTCTTTGCCCTTGGATATCTGGCAGGATCGAGATAGTATACTGTCTTTAGGGCAAGCCATATTTACTGCTAGATGAATAACATAGTGGATTTGGTTGCTTCTTTTGTTGTAGATCACTTCGATAAAATGTTATGGATGCATGATGTGGTTTGGCTAATTTTTATACAGAATATTTGACTTTCTGACGAATGTAATTATACAACATTTGTCAGTATCATTGGTCTTAGCAAAAAAAAAAAAAAAGAAGAAAAAAAGAAAAAAGGGCTTGCATGTATCACCATTAGATGGAGGCCATGAGAGACCTTGGATCGAGCCTTAGGATCAAATGTTTGTTATGACCATGCCTTCTTCCCTTGCTAATCATTACGTTTCAATGATTAACAACCATACCATGCGTGCACGACCGAGTCTTGTACCAAGTCCCAACACGAACTTACGATTGCACGAAAAGAAAAGGCGAGAAAAGAACCATTCCAAGTGGAAGTAGCTCGGCAGCTGTTCGTAGAATCGCCACTCCCAAAAGTCGAGACATGGCAATAACTTTGGCCCCCACAGCCTGCCTTCTCGGCTCTTTCAGGGCCTCACTCTTTCAATGCAAGTGGAACGCCCACGAGGAACCCTATTTTGGCAACATTATTGCGAAGTTATTTCGTAAGCTAATTCTTTGGAGAAAATTAATAGAGAAACACCAAGGAATACTCTGTAACTCTCCCTACAGTAGAGACCATGATGAAGTACATAGGTATATCAGCTCATGGCTCTCAGCTTGTTTCAATGGTACAGTACAGCGTGGAAATCTTAGGTGGACCAAAGAATTAAGCTCAAGGGGACCTACATAATCTATACATGCTTGTAGTTCAACCCTCATTGAGGCCTTCCTACTTCCAACCAACCAATTCTTCATAATTAAATCTCCTCACACCTCTATCTTCCCTTAGCCACCAATATCAAATTAGTTTCCTTTAGATATTTAAGATTTGCGTAATGGATTAGCAGTGTCTTGCATAAATTTGTGAATCCTTTTTTGTTGCTTTAGAATTGATGAAATGTTGATATCCGTTAAGTGTACACCCATGAGAATAATGGACAAAAGAAAAGTTTCCTACTCAAAACGAGTGCATTTATGGATAGGATAGACCTGTGTGGTCCTCCAAGAGTCGAGACCCCACATAATTATTGCTGAAAAAAAAATATATCTTACACCAGATGTACCATATTGGCAATTTAGCAGTCCTATAATGAATAGAATGAAATTTTTTTTGCCTGGTTTGGATCTTCCAAAACATCATTCAGGCTCTTGCACAACTTCCACTCATCTATTATTAAAAAAAAAAAATATCCATCACTTCTTAGAAAGTTACTGTGATATGTAGAATATAAACGAAAAATAATTATATTTGAACTTAAAGTACAGAAGATTTGGATACATATTCAAAAAGATCAATGGAACTGTAAATTAGGTGGCGGCTTAAGTGGCCAGCTATTGGGACAATATTCTGTAGTTTCAAAAAAAAAAACTGTCCAGGACACTTTATGATATTTTATTTTTAAATTTTGTTCATTATATCCGTATTTATGTAGTTTGATGTGCCTGTTTTAGAAAAAAAAAATAACTTAAAGCACTGAAATTTTGTGCAAAGTGTAGGATGCCTTCCTACCCACTTCTATTGGATTCCTCTCCTTCTGAACTTTTGCATCCTTCCTCCCCCACCTTTAAGGCATTGTAAGAACGGTGGATGGGCATTGATGAGCCCTGCTGCGCGGCCTGCAAAAGGCTCATGCCATGCATGCCCCCCTCACAGAAAAATCATTAAAATCATAACTCCTTAAAATATCTAACGAAGACAAGCAGGGGAGGCAGGCAATGTTGATGTCGATATCTAGAAAGGGAGCTCCAAATAACAATGAAAGCCAGTTGGCAACCAGACTACGATAGCTTTTGGGGTTTTCAGATCTACGAGGTGAGACAAAAAAATAATTAAATAAATTCATCTTTTTTTATTTTTTTTTTTTAATTTTTACATTGACCGTAGCACAGCTAGAGAAACAAAATCATACCAAGTTTAAAAACAAAAATTTCTAAAATATTAGATAGCAAATAAGGCGATCCAATATATACGGCATGGCTTAAAAGATACCACGGTATCTCACCGGCCGGATGTTGCCCGGCGAATGCTCTACTACGCTAGTATGCTACTTTGTGGGATTATCAAGCAAGCCTGCACCGCAGCACTAAGTGATTAAAAAATAAATGCTTTTTATGTTTATGGTAAAAAAATGTTCAAAACTCTTCTCCTTTTGTCCCTGCTCGCCCGGTCAGGATTCTCTCCGTCCCATCTGTGATTCCCACCGCTAGTCCAACCCGCCATTGCCCAAAAAAATCGCTTCTTTTTCTTCCCCGGAATCGGAGGAGGGGTCGGAACGAAAGAAGAGATGGGGTTCGGGAAGAATGGCTTTGGTTATGGGAAATGGGATGGGTTGCTGTTGAGTGTATGAGGGAGGATCTAGGGTTAGGGTTTCTGATCGGAGGAATGGCTGCCGAGAAGCCCGGGTCGAAAGGCCAAGCATGGTGAGCTCTCTCCTACTTTGAATCCTTTGCCTTCGTCTTTAATCTTCGATTTGGTCTCGAGAATGAAGGATTCATCTCGAATTTCTTTTAGGTTTTGCACTACTGGATTGCCCAGCGATGTCGTAATCGAAGTCGATGAGATGAGCTTCCATCTCCACAAGGTGATTGATCTACAACTCCATTTTCTCTCTTTGGTTCCTCCGATTTTTGGATCCCTGGCTCTAAAAGATGGATTGTGTTTTGCCCTTTTGCTTAGTTCCCGTTGATGTCTAAGAGCAAGAAGCTCCACCAGGTGATAACGGAGCGGGAGCAAAACCCCAGAGCGAGACTAGCAGAGGGCATTGAAGGAGGAGGGGGGGAAGAAGAGATCGAAGAAGAGGAGGATCTCCACCACATTCCCCTCCCGGAGTTCCCCGGCGGCGCCGAGATCTTCGAGACCGCCGCCAAGTTCTGCTACGGCGTCAAGATCGATATCACGGCCTGGAACGCCGCCCCGCTCCGCTGCGCCGCCGAGTACCTCGAGATGACGGAAGAATTCTCCGAGGAGAACCTCATCTCCCGCACCGAGCGATTCCTCGCCCAGTCCGTCCTCCGAAGCCTTAAGGAATCGGTGAGAGCCCTCAAGTCCTGCGAGGACCTCCTGCCCCTCGCTGAGGACCTCGGCATCGCGCAACGCTGCATCGACTCCATCGCCGCCCGCGCCTCCGCCTCCGATCTCAGCTCCCTCTTCGGCTGGCCGATCACAGAGGCCGCCGCCGCCGCCGGCGAGCCCAAAACCAAGATTTCGAGCTCCGCCCTGTGGAACGGGATCGACGCCGCGGTCCGGCGGAAGAGCGGGATCCGGTCTTCCGCCGGCGAGGCTGTGGCGGACTCGTGGTTCGAGGACCTCACGGTTCTCAGCCTCCCGACGTACAAGCGGGTGATCGCCGCCATGAGAGCTTGCGATCTGAGCTCGGAGATCATCGAGGGATCGCTCATCTCCTACGCGAAGCGATCGATCCCGGGTCTCTCGCGAACGAGCCGCCACCACGCCACCGCCCCGGTGGCTTCGGAGCCCGAACAGCGGGAGCTCCTCGAGACCGTCATCTCCAACCTCCCCCAAGGGAAGAGCTCCGGTCTGGTCACCACCCGGTTCCTCTTCGGTTTACTCCGGACGGCAAATATACTCCGCGCCTCGGAAGCTTGTGCAACGGCGCTGGAGAGAAAGATCGCGTCGCAGCTGGAGCAGGCGACGCTGGACGATCTTTTGATACCGAATTATTCCTACCTCGTCGAGACGCTCTACGACGTGGACTGCGTCGAGAGGATCCTCGGCTATTTCCTCGAAGGCCTGCAGGAAAGATCGGCGGTGGTCGCCGCCGACGAGGACGGCGGGGACTTGGCCTTCAGGTCACCGCCAGGTAACAATAACAATAACAACCCGTTGCTGATGGTGGGGAAGCTGGTGGACGGGTACCTATCGGAGATCGCGTCGGACGCGAATCTGAGACCGGAGAAGTTCTGCGATCTCGCGCTGGCGCTGCCGGACCACGCTAGAGTATTCGACGATGGGCTCTATCGCGCCGTCGACGTCTATGTCAAGGTGCGTGATTTAATGGTGCAAATCTTTATACCTTGTGCCGCAAGTGTATTGTATCGTTTGAGGGAAGCGGGTGGGGGCAGTTCGGTAATTTTATGCCATGTTTAATTTTAATTCTAGGCGCATCCGAGGATAACGGAGGAGGAGAGGGAGAGGGTGAGCGGTGTGATGGACTGCCGGAAGCTGACGCTGGAAGCGTGCACCCACGCGGCGCAGAACGAGAGGCTGCCGCTGCGGGCGGTGGTGCAGGTGCTGTTCTTCGAGCAGCTGCAGCTCCGGCGGGCGATCGCGGGGACGCTGGCGGCGGCGGCGGCGGCCGCGGGGGATGAGGAGGAGGAGGAGGAGGAGGGGGGGCCGCTGGCGGCGGCGGAGGGAGGGAGGAGGGAGGGGGGCACGTGGAGGACGGCGATTCGGGAGAACCAGGTGCTGAGGCTGGATATGGACAGCATGAGGGGCAGGGTACGGGAGCTGGAGCGGGAGTGCTCGACGATGAGGAAGGCGATCGAGAAGATGGATCGGATTCGTGGGGTGCGTGGCGGGGGAGAGCGAGCTGGGGTTTGGGGTTCGTTTACGAGGAGGTTTGGATGTAAGTTTACGACCCAAGTTTGTGATTCCCACCAGCGGACCGTGGTGGAGCCGAGGAAGTCCAGAACTGAACGTTCGCCGTAGCTTTTAATTCATCACGTATCGGATTTTTTTTTCTTTTTCTTGGGAAAACAGTTCTCCTTGTTAAAGTTTCAGATTTCAGAGAGGGGGAAAAAATTGATGGTTATGACTCTATGCATCCTGTTGTCACAAAAACGCTATAACAATTAACGACCTTCATCTACCTAACAGGATAACAAAAATTTCAGCTCGACATCTAAATGTGCACCCTTTCACTCCCAGGTAGAGGGATCAAACCAAGGCTACTGGTATTAAACCCCAGTGGCTTTCGCAACTCAACTAGAATGAGAATTGCTCCAAAAAAGAAAAAGAAAGAAAGAAAGAAACTGGACGAGTGTAGTTTGTGGTCTGTCTATATAACAACAGTTATAACACAAGCTGATTATGGGCCGGGCCTTAGGCCTAAATATATTCATGTTTAGTTGGGTTCCAGCTCTATTTGATATTTTCTGTGCCTAAACTTGGTTCATAATAAGCTCATTGGAAGCAGCTGATACAGCATTGAGATAAAATTTTCTACGGTGCTACTCCATCATGAATAGCTATTATGTCATACAGTTTGGAGAGGGACTGCCCTTTTTCATTATCACAACGCACCGTCGTATTTCAGGAATGAATAAGAGCTGCCGAAATAGATGATGTGGACTCAAAAGCATTTCCCAGTTGGAGAAGCCTCCAAGGCTTGGCTTCTAGAATCCATCTTGTAAGTATGTTCTCGTCATGCCGTCCTGCACCATAGCAGCTACATGACGTAAAACTATTGGGGAGCCAGTGGAATAATGAGAGGACGTTTCTTAATTGTTGAGCCATTGGCTGAACCCATGACCTGGACGTATGAACTCAAAGAGTTCAACGGCAGGGTTACAAGTACGCCATACCTCCAGAACTTTATAAACTTTCTTTCCACAGATCTCTCACCAATAATCCCTGCAAGAAGTGATGGAACTGTTTGTTATCCCTCACAATTATCTCCCTCTCCACAACCTTGGACACGATCCTGACGGCATTGTGGCAGTCACCACAGTTCCGGAGGTTCTTCGGCGGCGTGCTTACAGCCCATAAGCAACGGCCAGCCTTTCGCCCTGATACATCACCTCCTTCTCCTTCACCTCCTCATCAATGTCATGCAACACATACCTCATCTCCGGCACGTAGCCTATTGCCATCATCTCTTTATGCAACTCCATCACCTTCTCATACACCTCTTTCTTTTCCGGGTTCGAATCATCCTTATTAACTCTCTCCGTCCACATAAATTTCAGACTGGAAGGAACGTTGGCAAGAATGTTAGACCATAAAGAAGCTAGCAAATCTCATTTAAGTTGGGTCAGCCTTTTTGGTGCGGACACGAGTACTGGACTGATTATTTTGCAGGATCATGGTTGTCGCAGGAAGACGGTCCAGCCACTTTCGTTGTGGCTGGATTGATTGATGTCATTTTTATTATTTATTTTATGTGGGTGGGATTAGTTTGCATATTGTCTTTTGAGGGCTTCTTTCAAATTGTTTTCTTCATAGGGACTTATTTGTTATTTGGTGGCCCTACATATATAGGGCAAGCATTTGCTTAATTTTTTTTAATGAATTAATGAATGAAAATTGGTCTTCTTCTTCCTCCTCCTCTTCTTCTCTTTTCCTTCTTCTTCCCCTCTTCCTCTCCTCTTTCTCTCTGTATTTCAATCCGTACTTCCGTCCTGCATCAGCTTTGGTATCAGAGCAGGGCTGACTTTGCCTCTGTTGCTGAAGTCGAAGGATCCGGTTTATGGACGGACCCCCGCCGATTCCTTTTCGGCCTTTTCCTCATCTGTATTTTGCTAGATCATTTGCACCGCAAACGCCGGAACGCACGGAAGGTCGTCACACGGCACGTACTCCGAAGAAGAAGGGTCGCTCCCTTTCCTCCTTATTTTCTTCCCTGTTCATCACCTCACCCACTGTGAAGAAAGAAAAAGCAAAACCCTCCCGTCGGTCGACTGCTACCCGGCATCAATCCACAGATCGCCTTCGCAAGACGCCGTCGCCGCCCTCACTTCCCACCGCCGCTGCCTCCGACGCTCTCGCCCTTTCTTTCCCTCCTTCTCTCGGATCTCACGCAGGGAAGAAAGGCACTGTCGCCGGAAAACCCCAAGGCAGCCCGGGAGGCAAATAAGCCAGCTTCCTCGTCAATTTCTCCTCTGATTGTCACTGTGCAAGCATCATCCACCGCATCCGTTTCGCCGCGCCGCCGATTCGCCTTCGGTCGCCGCCGTGCTTTCCCGGGGTTTCGGCAGCATCTTGCTGCCACCGACCGTGGCCGGAACCAAGTGAAGGACGTCGCCGCCCCGTTCACTGCCGCACCAGCACCCCGCTCCACCGGCGCAACGTCACCCCGCACCCACCGCCGCAAAACCAGGCGAGATCCGGCGGAAGCGGACGGGCGGTCGAAGGTGGAAGAAGATCCACAGTACGGGTAAGATCTAGACCCGTTAACCCATCACCCGTTAGCCCGAACCAATTCAAAAAAAAAAAAAATCAAAATTCAAAATTCAAAATTGCGGATCGGATTGTCTTAACGGGTTGGGTCTGTTAACCCGATAACCCGAGTCCATTTGGGTTAAAAAAAATAAAAAAATAAAAAAATAAAAAAATTGCCGCACGTGACGCATAAGTCACGCACGTGCGGGAGCTTCTTCTTTCCCTTCTTATTTTCCCGATTTCTTCTTGGGTTTTCCGACCACCGTTTCTGCCATCCCACGCCGCTCCTTCTCAGCCGTCACCACTTACGCCCACCTCCTCCGCCACCCACTCTGCCGTCCACTGCTATCTGCGCTCTCGCCCGTTTCCACAGCCGCTGCTATCTCTGCTGCGTGCACCACCGCGCCGCGCGCCGCCCCCGCTCTTCCGTGCCGCCGCTCGCCGCTGTTAGTCGCCGCCGCGCCGCCGCTTGCTAGTTGCTGCCGCACTGCCGCGCCGCCGGGTTGCTCTCACCGCCGCGCCGCCGCGTTGCCGCCGCTCGCCGCTGTTAGTCGCCGCCGCGCCGCCGCCTGCTAGTTGCTGCCGCACTGCCGCGCCGCAGGGTTGCTCTCACCGCCGCGCCGCCGCGTTGCCGTCGCCGCCGTCGACTGCTGCACCACCACTGCCGGCTCTGACAGCCATCACCACAGACCGCTCCACCGTCCCTGCCATCAGTTGCTCCGACCACCACCACCGGGCCCTGTAACGCTGTGACCTTCTTCCCAGCATCATCTCAGCTTGGACGTCTTCTGCAAGCACAGGCCACTATCTGGTTTGGGTCAACTCTGTTTCCCCTCCCCGCAGGTTACATCTGTTCATTTAAGTTGGCATTAATTATCAAATTTTGTGCTTGGTGATTCGCTCCACATATTCCGATACATGCAACCACATACATCCATAAAACAACCAGACACCCTAGTGGTCACATTTCTTTAATACTAACTGTGGAGCTAGATCAAATCGAGGAGACATATGTGGCTCCGTGACACCTTGCATAGTCCGAGAACTTGGTACTACTTGTTTGCAGCTACTTGTTGGCCTGCGTATTATATTAATTTTCAGTTTGCAATAACTATTTACTAGGGAGTAGTTTTAGTTTATATTGAGCATTTACTTTGCAATTGTGAATTCATTTCATGCATTAGGTCTACTTAGGCACCTTTATAGTTGGTCGGCTCATACATTTGGTCATTCATTTTATGCATCTACGTAGTGGTCGTGTCGCATCTCATCTTGAGTTTCCCCTAGACATGGATTCCAAAATTGAAGCCCTATTAAAAGCTATCCACGACACTAATGATCAAGTCCAAAACACTAATGCCCAAGTTCAAAAAACTAATATTCAAGTCCAAAATACGAATGCCCAAGTCCAAGCAAACAACGCCCAAATTCATGACCTAACCACAATGTCCACCCAGGTTAATGCTCGACTCGATTCAATTGAGGCTTCACTTCAAAGGGTTATTGAATCCCAAAAGGTTAGTACTCCCCATTTACCGGGTCTTGATGAGGATGATACCCTCGAACAAATCCTAGAACAACAAGGTTCGGTTCGGCAGGGCAACTTTGATCATAGGTCTGTTCCAGGTCACCATTATGCCTATCCTCGCCCTAGAGGACCTGGTCCCATTCCTCCTGTTGATAGAGGTCACCGACATACCGTAGAATCTAGAGAGCCTCGTGACCCTGATGAAGATGTAACGCGAGGCATTAGGATTGAAGCCCCCACTTTCGATGGTCGTCTTGATCCGAAGGTCTTCTCCGATTGGCTACACGAAATGGATCACTTCTTTGAGTGGTACAATCTGTCGGAGGAGAAAAAGGTCCGATTCGCTAGAATGAAACTCCTTGGTCGAGCTAAGTTGTTTTGGCAAAACACCGAACAACTGTTAGCCAGGAGACATCAACCTGCTATTACCGATTGGGTAGAGATGAAAGAAAAATTAAAAGAAAAATACCTTCCATTAAGTTATCAATCTGACCTCTTAGATCGATGGAACAATTTAAGACAAGGTAGTCGCACAGCTACTGAATACATCGCCCAATTTGATGAATTTATGATGCGTAGTAATGTAGCTGAAGATGAACGTATGATCTTGAGCCGATTTCGACGAGGCCTAAATGATGAGCTTAGGAAAGAACTTGTCCTTCGTGAAGTGTCCACCTTAGACCAAGCCTATACATTTGTGCAAAATTATGAACAATTCTCCAAATCTATGTTTGCTAGGCGCCCTGACACCAGGCGGGTCCCCACTAGTGCCCAACCATCTGGACCCAGACCCCCAGTCGGTTCTGTCCCTCCTAAACCTTTTTCTTCTCCACCTATCCAAAACCGAGATATTAAAGGCAAAGGAATTTTAGGTGAACCTCCAAAACCAAGCTCACGAATTCAGTGCTTTAAATGCCAAGGGTTTGGTCATGTTGCCTCCCAATGTGCAAATCCGACCCTAGTTATTGACACACATGAACAGAAGGATGACATAGATAATTTGGAGGAACAAATTTATGAGCCTAATTTAGATGATATTCACGATGTCGAAGACGAAACTGAGGAAGAATCACAATTTTTAGGCTATCTCCGACCTAACCCCCAGAAAATTGCCCACGAACCTGATCAATCCACTATAAATGTAGTAAGGTGTGCAATTACCCAGCCTAAAGAGACTGATGACTGGAGACGAACCTCAATTTTCCACACTTACATTAAATGCGGCGAAAAAGATTGTAAAGTTATCATTGATAGCGGGAGCTGCATTAATGCGATATCTTCCAGCATTGTCGCCCGCTTGGGTCTGACTCCTGTGTCCCAACCTCAACCTTATAAGGTCTCCTGGATCGACACGTCGTCCATTCACATTAAGGAACGGTGTCTTGTACCTATTCAAATTCTCTCTTATAAAGACACTGTCTGGTGTGACGTACTCCCAATGGACGTAGGTCATCTGATATTAGGTAGGCCTTGGTTGTTCGATCTCGATGTCACCATCTACGGTCGAACTAACTCTTGCTCCTTTGTATTCCAGGGTAAAAAGATTAAGCTTAATCCTTTACGGCCCAAAACGCTAAATAAGAGTACGGACAAGAGTAACTCAAAGGGGAAGGAACTGCATATCCTTAACCCCACGGAATTTGAGAGGAACGTCTTTAAGGACTCTCCGGTGTTTGCCCTGCTAGTTAAAGAACTTCAGCCACATCTTAAAAGCACATTATCGGCTGAATCCCTCGCTATCCTCGAGGAGTTCAAAGAAGTTTTTCCTGAAGACCTTCCAGATCATTTACCCCCTTTGCGTGATATTCAGCACGCCATTGATCTAGTCCCGGGAGCTACCCTTCCTAACCTGCCCCATTATCGGATGAACCCTTCTGATCATGCAGAGCTCCTAAAGCAAATTAACGAGCTTCTACAAAAGGGATTTATTCGAGAGAGTCTAAGTCCTTGTGCAGTACCTGCCCTTCTTACTCCAAAAAAGGATGGGACTTGGCAAATGTGTGTAGACAGTCGGGCTATTAATAGAATCACGGTCAAATACCGTTTTCCTATTCCCCGGCTCGACGATATGCTGGATATGATGGCAGGTGCCTCGATTTTCTCCAAGATTGACTTAAAAAGTGGCTACCATCAAATCCGGATTCGTCCAGGAGATGAATGGAAGACAGCCTTCAAGACAAAAGATGGCCTCTATGAGTGGCTGGTAATGCCTTTCGGCCTCTCAAACGCTCCAAGTACATTTATGCGAGTGATGACTCAAGTACTCCGACCTTTTATGGGCAAATTTTTAGTCGTGTACTTTGACGATATCCTTATTTATAGTCAAACTAAGGAGCAACATTTAGGCCATTTAAGGCAAGTTTGTACGACTTTACGCAACGAGAGCCTCTATGCTAACCTTAAGAAGTGTTCATTTTTCACTACTCACGTAAACTTCTTAGGGTATATAGTCTCCTCTGAGGGTTTATCTGCTGACCCTGCGAAAATCACCGCAATTGTTGAATGGCCTGAACCTAAGAATATTACTGACATCCGTAGTTTTCACGGCCTGGCCACATTTTACCGTCGTTTCATTAAGGGCTTCAGTACACTTATGTCACCTATCACTGATTGTCTTAAACGAGGTGATTTTCAGTGGACACGCGCAGCCGCTAAAGCATTTAATGACATTAAGAAAAAAATGACGGAAGCGCCAGTTATGCGACTCCCTGATTTTAACAAAGTTTTTGAGGTGGAATGTGATGCATCTGGCTTAGGAATAGGTGGTGTGCTTAGTCAAGAACGTCATCCTATAGCCTATTTTAGTGAAAAGCTGAATGAGGCTAGACAAAGATATTCCACCTATGACAAAGAATTTTATGCCATAGTCCAGGCCCTACGGTATTGGCGACATTATCTCCTTCCTAATGAATTTGTTCTCTATTCTGACCACGAAGCACTTCGTTTTCTTAATTTTCAGAAAAAACTTAATCATCGACATGCCAAGTGGGTTCAGTTCCTCCAGGATTACACTTTTGTCCTCAAGCATATGTCAGGTGCTGCGAACAAAGCTGCTGATGCGTTAAGTCGTCGAGTAACTCTGTTGTCCGCCATGTCTGTTTCCATCACCGGTTTTGATAGACTTAAGCTCGATTACTTGTCTTGCCCAGATTTTGGCCAACTCTATAATGCCCTTGCTGATGGACAAGGACCTTTGATTGATGGTGTTTATCTACAAGACGGGTACTTGTTCAAAGCTTCCAAGCTCTGCATTCCGCGCACTTCCGTGCGCGATTTCTTGATATGGGAAGTACATGCCGGTGGTCTCGCTGGACATTTTGGCCGTGATAAGACCATAGAAGAAGTTGAATGTCAATTTTTTTGGCCAAGTTTGAAACGGGATGTTGCTAAAATTGTGGGACAGTGTCGCACGTGTCAACTAGCTAAGCACAAAAAATAAAATACTGGCCTATACACTCCGTTACCTGTCCCAGATCGCCCTTGGCTTGACCTTAGTATCGACTTCGTACTCGGCCTTCCTCGCACATTTCGGAAACATGACTCCATTTTTGTGGTTGTGGATCGTTTTTCTAAAATGGCCCACTTCCTTCCTTGTTCCAAAACTTCTGATGCCTCTCGAGTAGCCAAGATATTTTTTGATGAGATTGTTAAGTTATACGGTTTACCAAAAACCATTGTCTCCGATAGGGATGTCCGTTTCATGAGCTATTTTTGAAAAACCTTGTGGCATCTGGTTGGCACCAAACTTAAATTTTCTACGGCTTATCATCCTCAAACCGATGGCCAAACCGAAGTCGTCAACCGAAGTCTAGGTAACCTTCTGCGTAGTCTAGTCGGGGATCACAATCGTAACTGGGATTCTATTCTGCCTGTCGCCCAATTTGCATATAATTCGTCAGTCAATAGATCTATCGGGATGAGTCCATTCGAAGTGGTCCATGGTTATAAAGCTCGCAAACCTGTAGATCTCCTACCTATGTCCCCCCATATTCGCATTTCTGAGTCTGCACATGCATTTGCACAGCACATTCATAATCTGCATCAGGAAATTAGCAAGCGCATTCATATGAGTAATGCTCAATATAAGCTACAAGCTGATTCTCATAAGCGAGATAAATCATTTCAAACTGGGGATTATGTTATGATACGTATTCAGCCTGAGCGGTTTCCATCTGGAACCGTCAAGAAACTGCAGGCTCGTAGTGCTGGGCCCTTCCGGGTATTGCAACGAGTGGGTACTAATGCTTACGTTCTTGATCTTCCCTCTGATTTTGGTATTAGCTCCACTTTTAATATTGAGGATTTGGTTGCTTACAAGGGCCCCCTTTCTATTCCTACTGATCCTTTCGCTCTGCCATCACTTGAGCTTGATGATACTCCTATTCTTGATTCCATCCCATCCCCGACCACTCTAGTTTTACCACCAGCACAAAAAGAAAATATTGATGCCATTTTAGATGAGCAGACTGTTTCTACCAGTGATGGGGGTGTTCAGCGTTTTCTGGTTCGTTGGCGAGGACGCCCGGAGTCTGATACTACATGGATTACACGTGCGGAGTTACAGCGCATTGACCCAGATCTTTTGGAGTACTACCAGAGTCATTCGTCGGGGTCGACTTCTTCTTACCCGGGGGGAGTTGGTGCGGACACGAGTACTGGACTGATTATTTTGCAGGATCATGGTTGTCGCAGGAAGACGGTCCAGCCACTTTCGTTGTGGCTGGATTGATTGATGTCATTTTTATTATTTATTTTATGTGGGTGGGATTAGTTTGCATATTGTCTTTTGAGGGCTTCTTTCAAATTGTTTTCTTCATAGGGACTTATTTGTTATTTGGTGGCCCTACATATATAGGGCAAGCATTTGCTTAATTTTTTTAATGAATTAATGAATGAAAATTGGTCTTCTTCTTCCTCCTCCTCTTCTCCTCTTTCCCTTCTTCTTCCCCTCTTCCTCTCCTCTTTCTCTCTGTATTTCAATCCGTACTTCCGTCCTGCATCACTTTTTCTCGGGTTCCATATCTTGGGCCTTTATCTTCATAACGACGTCATGCTTGCTTTTGGTACTCCGGAAAATCATAAAGAAGCTATCAAATCTCATTTAAGTTGGGCCAGCCTCTTTCTCGGGTTCCATACCTTAGCCTTTATGTTCATAACGACGCTTTTGGTACTTCGAAAAAACAAAGTTTGATGAAACTCATATTTGCCCAATGGATACAAGCCGAGTGGATGCTTTTCAGCAAAAGTCAACATGAAGAGCCTTGGCGTTCGCTTTCGAGCATTTTGTCGAACAGTTGGCGAGCTTCTTCAGCGCTGCCCGGCTTACAGTACACAGAGACCAAATTGCGAAGGATTAGTGCTCTGGTTATATATATAAGCTGGCGAGCTCTTCTTACCAAAGCCAACGACCGGGACTCGGTACAAGGTTGGAGTAAAAGAACGAGGAGAGCAGGTTGTTCGTACGTTACCAAAATAGCCTTATCCTCTTGAGGACGAGCAGCGCAGCTCACGAGACAGAAAGCAGTCAAAATGAACGCTAGATTTTAGAAAATCTTCACCTACGAAAAAATGATTCATAATCTTCAAGGAACTATAATTTACAATCTTTTTTTTTTCCAAAGCAAAAAAGAAAACGATTTTAGAGAAACAAGTTTCCCATGTTTGAAATACCGGCTTTGATGATTATAATGTTCAGTCTCATCACACACACACACACACAGAGAGAGAGAGAGAGAGAGAGAGAGAAATGTGGGACTTCTGTGATATTTCAATGTCCCTGTGCTGCCCATCCATTTTTAGCTCCTTTATTATAATTGTGATTTAAATGTTTAGTCTTGTAAACACAGCCTATTCATTACATAAAATACTTGAGGAGTATTTATGTCATTTAATCAAGAAGGTGGGAGCAATGTAGTTTGTTCTCAAATTGAGTGCTCCTTCAGAAGCAATGACTTCCCTGTAAACAAACTTTCCTCGGGGAGGTCCAATTCAGAGATTACTCTGAATCAAGAGAGAGATGGAAGACTTCAGAGAACTCTTTAATGAAGGATTCACGAGTGACATCCGTTATTTAAGTTGTATCTTCCGTTGTCCCTAACAGCTTCTCACACTCTCAAAGTTGGCTACGTGACACAGGTGCATGGCTCTTAAAGAGCTTACGAGTCCTACAGAACGAACAATATTTCAATTACACCCAAAATTTAAACCAAAATTTAAATATTTTCATCATTAATAAATAGTAAAATTTGTTCAGCTACATAATTTAAATGTTCATCATGCCGTTTCTTTTTCCCAGAGGAACAGCCTATATGTCACAGGGACAATGTGTTGAAAAAGAGTTAAAATCTGTTGCAACATTCACTACTAACCCATGATAAGTCGTCCACCTAGAAACCAGAATACCAATCACGCCAACCTTGCGACTTCCTAAAAAAATCCTGAGCAGAAGAAATGAGATAAATCAAGGATGGCAAATATTATGGTGATTCATGTTTTTGTGCTGATGCTGCGTACTATAAAAGTATATAGCTCTCATAAATTCCCCTTTTTTGACCTTTTTCTCTTATCAGTTTACATATGACTGTACCATATATCTGAACAGCTCTACATATCCTAGTGATGGCATGCATGCAAAGATGGGTGAATTAAAGGACAGGTTTATGTCATAAGGAAGAAAATAATCAGTGGAGGAAGCAAGGACATACCAACCCAAACTCCAGTAATACCCTCGAGCCTTGGATCCCTTGATAGAGAAAGTTGATGGTCTATCAAGTTGAAAGAAGGGCCTCTTCTAGGGGCGTGAGTACGGGCCATCCTTTGCTTCGGGACATTAGGATGATGATGAGAAATAGGGTGGCTTTTCAGGCCAAGCATGTTTTTAGAGAGGCCAACGAAGTGGCCAATTGGGTGGCTGCCTATGCGACTCACAACTCAGAGTATACCTTATGATCAAGAGAGAGGGAGCTGCCTCGAACACTCTATGAGCTTATATATTTTGATTTTATTGGGTACATTCATATACGATTTGTATGATGAACTCGCCAAAGCAGGAAAAAAAGAAGAAAGAAGGGCCTCTATTATCACTTCTTCAAGGGACCAAGGTACCAATGTAGATCCAAAATTGAGCCCAAATTTGATCAGCTGACACGTGGTACTGAGGAAAAAAAGAACTCGTCTTAGTTGGACAAGTCTACTTGGGTTGAACTGGATGGGATAACCAAGAGATTGTCTTCCACCCGACTTAGGGCTCAGAAGCCTAATACCGGTTGAACAAGAAGCCTAATCCATTACTGAGGTCTTATTCTCCTCTGTCCTCCAAAATTTTCTATGCTTACTTAAACATCGGAGGGTCCTCACGTTGGACACAACTTCTATGACCTCTATTCTGTTCTTTCTTGTGCGTACAGATTGGTATTCTTCAAACCTTCAGCTCAGGTTTTGGCAGCAATAGGGTACATGACAAGCTAAAAGAAAGACAACGGAGAAACCATTTACAGGAAACTCTATATAATAAGAAAATAATATCTAGTAGGCAGTCAAGAGAAGAGTATAAAAAAAAGAAGAAGATAATTTTCAACTATTTCTCTTGCAACGCAAATAATGTAAAACCCAAATAGATAGGAACACTAAAGGAATTTAAAGAAGGACCAATTAGATTAGTAGCTTTTCAAACATTAACTTATTTTTTTCTTTTTTGGTAAGGTACACAAACTACTGTTTTACCACAGCGACAGACCAAAAAAAAAGAAAATCTCTTGTAATGGCATAAAATAAGTGATCCAGAGGCCTTTTATTTTTCACTCACTGAGTGTAGCTAATTATATAACTTAATCGATGCAATTCAAGCATTCTGTGAGTGTAGCTCAAGTGTCATCTTTTTCCAGCCTTGGATTCATCTAAAGACACAACTGTTTCCTTCTTTTATTATCTACTTTTGTTTCCATCAATCTAATCCGTCCAAGATATTGCAGCTATGTCTAAGTTTTAAAAATGTGAGGTTTGCTTATCTGATGACTTACGAAGCTGTTGATTTGTTTACTCCTAGAGAACATTTTGCTTCGTCTAAGGTTATTCTAACATTATGCGTTAAACTGCTTAAAATTGGGACATGATGCTGAAGTGCCTTCCAGGTTTATGGATTTAGGTCCAGAAAAGCTTAAAAATATGGGATGTTGGAAGCTAAATCTGATCTGAAATTTGTGTGAAAATGAGCTGGGAAGTCAGATTTTGTTGGTAATTGTATTGATTGACTAAAATCTGGGGCAGGGATGAGAAGCCGTGGAGGGGTATTTATGAGGGGGCTAAGCAGTCCTCACTCCTCAGTAGTTAAAGCTGAAGAGGAAAAGCTAGTGAGGAATTAATTCAGCCCATGGCTTTCCTTGAACATGGAGAGGAGACGACAAATTAGAGTATGGTTTGGAAAAGTTAGAACCCAATTCTATCTACATATGTAGCGATGCAAATGGGCTGGCACAAGGGCCAATCAAGTGGATTTCTTTTTTATTTTAATTCACAAAAGCAATCAGATAGACCAGTTACCTATCTTTTTTCAAAAAATGATTATTGTTGGATTTTTTTTTTTCAAAATGATTGTGCAACCAAATTAATATATGGTACCTTCAAGTTTATGCTGTATGTAGCAAAGTGATCGAGAGTTTGTATCTAAAAGTCGATCATAGATTATCTTAAATATGCTTGGAAATATGGATTTTGAGATAACTACATTTAGAAGTTCCTCAACATTTAAAAACTTATAGTTTTATTAAAAAAAATTAATAGGAACCATGAACCGATACTTAAAATTAAGCAGTTCGATGCATAAGTTTCCACTTTCTATATAACATGTTACCGCATGTAGAAGCATGTACAACTAGTCTCCATCCAATTTGCACTAAAATAAAATAATAAAATAGAAAGAAAGGATGCTTATGCATTCAACAACTTATGGAAGCACTAATTATGCTAAGATTGAAGTAGCAATAATTTTATAGATAGAAGAAAATCTTTGTTTCTTATTAGCAGAAAGAAAAAGAGGGAAGAGATATCCATTTGTAAAGCATAATATAAAAAATTTTCTTCCTTCAAGAAAATTGTGAAATTCCAAACCAGTGAAGCCATTTTAAGTATTTCAGAGGGTGTTGTTTTCAAAATATAAAGAACAAGGTCATTGATCATACATGTATCACCTCTACTATATGCAATAGCAACCCAAAAGAAAATGGATGCATTTTCGCATTGACTAGAATGCTTTATATGAGCTATCTCATGACAACATATATGCTTCAGGAGTGAATCACTTGCATCACCATCATGACATCTAGATCCAAATAGTTAGGCTTCTTTTGAGGTACATGTTCTTGATTCCTCTCATTACTTGGATCAGAAAATGCCAAAAAAACACCACTGGTCCCAATAATACATTCAAAATTACTCAGTACATCAAAGTTGCATTATAGATGCACTCGGAGAAAACATGACAAATAAAATCTTAAAGAAAAAAAAAAGCAAACAAATCATAAATGTTGCTTATATCACACACAAATCATGCCCTTCCTCATAAAAAGAAAATAGATTCAAATAAAAAGCAGCGTTGAATACCTGTCAAAAGACCTGTTGACGGGTTTTTTTTTTCGGTATGAAATTTGGAACAACTTACTCTGAAATTCTTTTTGTGTATTTATAAATATAGACCTAGCTCAGCCTATAATCCTATGATTTGACTATTTATAGTGGTCTAATTCACGACTCCAATAGAATTTTCAATCAAATCATCTAAACATGTCAAAAGCAAATAAATAATCAGTTTAATTCGTTGTACTGGTTATCTAGATGTAATATTAAAAAAGCTATTGTGGAGTTTGGTTGGTAAATTAGAAACACCTAGGTATCTCCTTTAGCAAGCAAAGCATTTAATGTGACAATCGTTAATTATATGTTTTATGATCTGATGAATCAAATTTTCAGACTTCACCCATCCTTCTTTTTAATTATTATTTTACTATTGTCGAGGCCAATTTTCTTTAACCATCTCCCAATCTAATATACGGGGTATAAGGCTTAGGTCCATTTTTGGGTCCAATTAGTATTTTCTATGCCTAAATTTTCTTTTAATCATATGAATATGATGTGGCGGACCACGAGGCACGTTGGCAGCAAAGCCACCGTGCTTGAGCCTTTCAGCAATTGGGCCTGAAATAACTAACTTAATATTATAACGGGTTTGTATCAACATCACTGTCAAAATACTGTTACTATAACCATTAGATCGCTACCATTTCTTTTTATAATTCAAAAGAAAGGAAAAGACGTTAGAATACGAAATCGCCAGTCCAAAATAGTTACAGGGAAAATAAATCAAAGGGGAGGTAGGCGGAAGAGCAAGGAACGGGCTCCAAGTCGCTGAGCTTTAATATTTATGTGGTGTCTGTGCAATTCTGTCGAACTGGTGATGGGCAAGGAGAAAGAGTGATCGTAAGGCGAAGCCAACAAAGGAGTTCTCTAGTGGCGAGGATAGGATGAACGTGAGACAGGAAGAGAGAAATCGGACGAGATCTAGCGTGGTTCAAGGGCCCCTCTGACAACCAGGTTGGACGAGCTATCGAATCACAGTAGAGGAGTTGGAGAACCTCCAGCAGGACTTAACGGAGGTTTTTGAGCTGACAAAGGAATATGCCTAGGAGACGATGGTGCTCATAGCTTCGAGTTTGGGGCAGAGGGTTCCTGCCGAGTGGGTCGCTCGGGATCTTAAGACCCGAGGGAAGTTGGACTATGACATGGAGGCATTTCCGTTGGCAGAGAAGCACTGCATCTTCTAATATAGGAGTGAGGATGATCGAAACGCGACCCTTGTCGACGGTGCATGGCTGGTGGCTGGGTAGTTGCTGGCTAAGGAGGTAGGGGACATCACTAAGAGATTGGAAGAGACTGAAGGCTCTATCACCTTCATCTAGGCTAAGGAGGAGATGGATGGAGGCCTTTCCCCCAGGGACCTGATTAAGCTGCGAGCACAACTGGCTTTGCATCACTCACTTTTGTGCTAACATAAGTCCCTCTGGTGGTAGGAGTCTAGGGTACAGTGGATTTTGGAGGGTGACCAAACTACTAGATTTTTTTTATCGGTCGGCAATTATCAGGAGATAGAGGAATAGGATCCGAAGCATTAGGGACAACAATAGCTAGATGATGGAGGATGCGGGGAGTATCTACCGAGTACTTCTGTAGTTTTTCAGCTCAAGGTGGTCAGCCCAGCTGGAGAGTAGTAGCCCTACTTTTGGACTAATGCCCAAGGTGAGAGTCTCGGAGTCCGAGAACGGTGATCTCATTACGCCAATCATGGCTAGGGACGTTCAGAGGATGTCTGGTCACTAGCAAAGGACAAGTTTTCTGGGACGAATGGTTTTCCGCCCTTCTTCTTCAGGAGGTACTGGCCCATCGTCCAGCGTGAGGTGGTGGCATGTATCCAACAATTCTTTTATATGTCCTCAATGCCTAAGGAATGGAAGAGAACATTTGTCACTCTAATTTTCAATAGGCGGGATGCTATTGAGCCGAACCATTACATGTCTATTAGCCTTCGCTCAACTCTCTACAAAGTCATTACGAGGGTTATGGTTGCCAGACTCAGGGAGATTCTTTCCAGACTCATCAAGTTGGAGCAGAGGGCCTTTGTGGGAGGCCGGGGCATTTCTGACAACATCCTAGTTGTTCAAGAGTTCATGCATGATCTTTAGAGAGCTCCAAGTCGATGGAGTCTTATGACGATCAAATTGGATATCAACCGGGCCTATGACTGGATGAGCTAGAGCTTCCTCTCTTCCTCCCTAGCGAGCTTTGGGATCCATGAGGTGTGGATACGGTGGATCATAGGGTGCATTCAGGACCCGTCCTTCACCATTATAGTGAACGACATGCCTACAATCTTTTTCCACTCCACTGTCGATCTTCGATAAGGTTGCTCTCTTTCTCCTTACCTATTCATTATTTGTGGTGATGCTTTGTCCAGAGCGTTTTGTGTTGCCACCTTGATGTAGACCTTTGAGGCCTATAGGCTTACCTTATATCCCGAGCTAATCTCTCACCTTCTCTGTGCAGATGATTGCATGCTCCTTGCCCAAGCCTTGAGACAGAGCGCTTGGACGAATGGGGGAATCCTGGAGGACCACTACATTACTTCAGGTCAGCAACTCAACCTAACCAAATCAGCAGTCTACTTTAGCCCAAAGATTAAGTCGCATCTTAGGATTGACATCAAGGAGATCCTAGGTATATAAGAGCAGGTTGGCAATTGGGGATACTTAGGTGTACCCATTATAAGGAGGTGATAGTGGATGATAGAGTGCAGCAAGATCGAGCAGGGCATCAGACAAAGGCTGGAGGGGTGGCAGGCGCTCTATAATGGGTAGGGTGACATTGGTGAGATAAGTCCTCAGCTCGCTCTGGTCTACTTGCTGACTCACACTGCTATGCCCAAGGCTCCTCTAGTGAAGGTGGAGTAGCTGTTCGGGAATTTCATATAGAGAGTGTTAGATGGCAGGAGGGGACTCCATCTTTTCACTTGAGAGGTGGTATATCAGCCCCGAGGCTATGGGGGTCTGGGATCTATTCTTTGCTGATAAGGAGGGAGGCTATGGCGGCCAGACATGTCGCTTGGTTCTTGCTTGAGCTGGATAGCCTATGGAGCTCGTTAATGAAGGCTAAGTACGGTGACCAGGCCATGGCGCCAGACTTCCAGGCTAACCGGTGCAGCTCCTTTATTTGGCAGGAGATGTGCTCTCATGCTCTAGAGGTGACGACTCAGATTCGGTGGGTAGTCGGTGATGGCCAGTCGATAGATGTGTTGAATGATATGTGGGTGTCTGATCTTTCTATCAACTATGGCCCACATTGGTTGATGTGGAGAGCTCGGGCCTTAGGATGTGCAATCTCTTCAATCCATAGGAGTGGAGATGGGATAAAGTGAAGGTCCAACACTTCTTTGGGGATCAGTTGGCAGAGGATCCTAGTCGTACCAGTTTCCAGGGAGGAGGACCTGATAGAAGGACTCGAGTCCGACTAGCAAATCCAAGGTGAGAGCTAGTAACCTTGGGGAGTTGTACAGAGTTGAGACATCTCGGTCAATGGATGGTGGCTGGCTTTGGAGGCTCCGTTTTCACCCTCAGGTTGCTTTGTTTCTTTGGAAGATGGTATGGCGTTGCCTCCCGCCCTAGGAGTTTTAAGTAGATGGGATGTGAGGCTCCACCCTACTTGTGATGGGTGCCGAGATGTAGAGGAGTCCATGAGCATGTGTTGTTTCATTGCCCAAGGGTAGTCCAGGTGTGGTAGTTGGCTAGAGGCAACTGAGGTTTCTTGCAGTCTCCGACCCTGACTGCAACTTTCTTTGCTCACCTGAAGGGGTCCATCAGCAGACTTGTCACTAGTGATAGGGGAGTCAGCACTACCTAAGTTGCTTATCACATTTGGCTGGATAGAAATGCCAGACGTTTGAGGGACAAAGGTAGAATCTGAGGATTGTACCTGATAGGAAGCTTCTTTATGCAGATGAGTTTGCTTAGGCTCAAACAATCAAAGGATCTAGAATTGCTAGAGATACTAGGGGGCCCCACTCAACTCTTAGAGAGACTCAAATGATTTTTATCTCTTGGGAACCCCATCTTCAAGCTTTCTCAAGGTAAACTTCGATGGTAATGTGTCTAAGGATGGAGGATGAGGAGGAGCTGGATTTGTGATTAGAGACACTAATTCGAGATTGATTGCAGTGGTAGGCTCTATGACACTTCTATTCCTATAGTCGAGCTCAGAGCTGCTTGAAAAGAGATCACCGACGCACGGGTCAATTTGGAGGCAGATCATATTCACCTGGAAGGAGATTCAGCAACTGTGATTGGGTAGATCTAGGGCCATGCCAGGGTAGGCGATGAGCACTCATTATTGTAGGATATTCGCAACTTATTGAGGGACTGTGTGGCCTCCTAGGCCATCCGTACTTATCGAGAGGAAAACAGGGCAGTTGATTGGGTCGCCTCATATGTTGCGCACCACTCTAGTGGCTGGATTTGTGATAGCTACTAGTCTGCTCCACCCCTCTTCGTCACCTCTTTTTTTTGATTTTATTGGATGTAGTCATGCTAAAACGGTATGATATATCCAGCTTAACAAAAAAATGCCTGTTCAAAATTCAAGGATAATCTACTTTGACGTTTCTCTCTGTTTGAAAATTTCGAGCTCGATACCGCTGCTCAGATAGTAAGGCATGTGCCAGTAAAGGCAAAGTTTAATGGATACAACCAAGCAACAGGAACAAACCAATAAGGATAGCAATTAAGTTGGATTGGATCAGGTAAATCTATTTCCGATCTATTTAATCCAGCTTACTTAATATATTTAGCCTATTTAAATATATTTAATCTAATAAAAAATTATTTAACTTATTTATTCTTGCTTGATTTATTTAATAAATAGATTATATGCAACTGATTTAAATTATCTATTTAATAAAAAGATCGAATTCAAATCTAAAATTTATTTTTTTAATAAATAGATCGAATTCGGATTAATAAATTTTTGATAAATAAAGATAGGACATTATCAGCGTCTCCAAAAAAAAAAAAAAAAAAAAAAAAAAAAAAAAAAAAGCAGCATAAGCAGCTGAGTCTAAATTGGATAATGATCTGATTTAATTATTAAATAAATTAAAATAGATTAAACGGGTTAAAAGATCCTGAGGGCCATTCACTACTCGCACCTGGGTGCCGCCCGCGGTAAGTGACACGTCTTCGTGATTCGCCTACGGCAATAAGCTAGGCGTGGGACACGTTTGCGACGTTGATCCAGAGAACGTGGGCCGGCCAGCCAGCCGTTTGCCTCCCTCCTGCCTATTTGTGTTGCTCCTCCTCTCGAGAACTTTCTAGCGTGAGCTCTGAAATTTCGAAGAAAAAAAAATTTCTTCTTCTTCTAGTTCTGCTTCTAATTGAGAAAAAATTCTTAGGGGGATGGGGAAGATAGGGTACCTGGAGATGAAGACGGATAGGTTGGCGGACGATTTGATCGAGTCGGATCTCAAGGAGCTCGGGATCGCGGCCAAGAAGCTCGCCAGCCATGCCTTCAAGCTTGGCAGTGGACTTGGGTTCGGCACCACCTTCTTCCAATTCCTCGCTTCCTTTTCAGCAATGTGAGACTCGCCTTGTTAGATCCTTTATTCCCCTGTGACCGCTTTATTCTGATTTCTTTTTTCGATTTCTCTGTACGTATGCTTTTAATGACAACTAAGTTCATTTCGGGTACCAGTTACTCTCTGTTCATCATCGATCCATTCCTCTCTTGTTTAGTATTAACTTAAATTGCAAGAGAAAATCTGTTGATTGTGGCAGTTGATTATTTCTACCATAATCTTTGAGGTGTTAGATTTAAATCTATTCTGCAAAGTCCTAAGTTTCTTGTTTCAGAATCATATAATATTCTCATCAGTCTAAAAAAATAAGGATATTGAGTCTGAAGGGTTTTTCTGTTCTTTTGAGGAAAAAAACGTTGGATACGGCCTTTATTTTGATAATGGTCTCCTTTTCTCTCTAACAATTCATTTTTTTCCCGATGCGAGCGGCGCAGATCATGACCATATGACTGCTTAGCGATTGAAGGTATTGTCTTTATGGACAGATGTCGTTGCATCTTTTAAAACAAATTTTTTGATAACGGCGAGGTACTTCCCTGCGCCTCGTGTAAAAAGAGATATATTGGATGGTCCATGGAGTAGAAGACTCCAACAAAGAACTAATAGTAATTTTTCTGGAGTGGGCCGAGTGGCTAAAGTTTTTAAGGTTTTTTGCCTACTAGCACGATTGATGAACAGGTTTTCCTGAAAATATTGGCTGGTTTCATGATATCGATGAAGTTTGTGTTCCTTTGTTCAAATATCATCATTTGTTGCGTTCAAGGATGCAAACATGGATAGTGCTTCTTCTTTATGTCTTCATCTATAAATTAATGTTTGGTGCTGGCATAAGTCGTTCTAATTCACTCATTATGCTATACCTGAATTAGTCTAAATTGGATAGCAAGAAGGCCTATACCTTATATCATCGTGGGGAATATAAAACCATTACATGCTTGATTCCACAATGGACCTGATGTACTATTAGGGTTGACAACCCCCCTCCTTCCGCGCCAAAAAGAAAAAGACTCATTTTTCTTAAAATCCAGATTTGGTTCTAGAAAATGGGATTGGACTATATTGTAGGTGTAATCTAGTTAAATAAGGGATTCAAAATATTACCTTGAATCAATGAGAAGTGCATGAGGGTTGTTCAAGAACTCACTCAAATGAAATGCAAACAAAACCGAAAGTCTTAAAAAAAGTCTGTGCTTGGAGAAGTTATGCAGCAGCAGGCCTCAACAGAACTATTAATATAAGGTTATGAATGACCAGAACTGTTGCAATTATGGTGCTCAGGATGAAAACCGAGCAGGCAAGACTAAGACAAGTGAGTGGCTTTCACCAACCTACAGAAGAATCTAGGAGACGGAGATAGTTGCTCCTTATGCGAAGAATGAAATGAACAGCTAGGTATGGGTTAATCTGGGGCTGGAGATCATTCAAGACAAATTAGTGGGAGAAAGGTTCATATCGTGCACAATCATAGTTGGGCTACTTTATTTTTCTTTTTCTTATATTCATACTCAATGGCTGCCAGGACGCTCAGAGATGAATCATGAGGAAAAATAAGAGCTTAAAAGTGTATAGCTAGTTTTGCTTATGGATTTAGTGGTGCAAGCCTTTGGTAAGAGCTTTGTGGTGAGAAAACCATATATTTGTAACTGTTCAGTGGCTAGAGAATGGGAAAGAACTATAATAAGGAAGCTTCAGTTGGGATGTGTTAGACTAAAGACTCAATTCACCTTAATGCGATCTTTGATCGTTTAAACATTTTGTCCTAGCGGTTCATGTTGCCAGTGGTGCAAGTCCCTAGCAAGAGCATGGTGGTCGGAAAAGTTTCTTTTCTATCACCATTAATTGAAAATGGAATGGAAAAGAATTGGATAGAGGGAAAGCTTTCACATGGACATCTGACCAGAGCTCTGGTTCACGTTTTGATGAAAGCTTTGAAGATCTAAACTTCCAATAGTGATTTGGTAGGATAGGTTGATGATCTACAAACATGCAGAGGATAATTTTGATTTCTAATTCAAAAGGTGGATATGAGCTATGGATGCTTTGACTTTTGGGAATTGTTCTTTGATGATTTCATGAAAGCTCCTGATCAGGATTTTAGGACGTGTTATTTAGATTATAAAGGCTTAAAAGAAATGTGAAATACATCAGCACAACTGAAGGCAATAAATTATTATACATACATGATGCCAGGGGGTTATAGCAGAACACTCAAAGCAAGAAGAAACAAAAGGAAAGGAAACACAATATGTGTAGGCAATATACTTAATGAACTTCGACATACTTGCCACATACAAATGCATTTTTAAGCCTTTCAAGCTTTGGATGCTATAAAGTACTCTTCAGATCCCATTATTTGCTGAAGATTTTGATGTCCTGAATTCATGTTGCTTCAATACTTAGATTTGCATACTGAGAAGAAAAAGAAGAGACAATTAGGAAAGAAAGGGGCATGTGGAGTATTCCTCCTTAAGATGGAGGCATGACATGTAATCCATCGCAAAGAAAATCCAAATTTGTGAGAACATATTTTCTTCCTCTCTTGTAGACTTTCCTCTAAAGATGCGCACATAACTCCATTGCCTACTTAGGAACATCTGGGATTTTTAAAGCTCTTCCATCAGCAATCTTTCCTACTTATCTATGTAAACTCTAGCTGTTTATACTTTTACATTTCATTTTTTCAGCTTAATGTTACGGATTGCAACTTTCTACTTATGTGTTGAGAGTATTTACATATTATAATTAAATAAGACGGCTAAGGCATTATTGCTTGTACTTTCAAAGGGGAACTAGGTTTACTTTAATCTGTTATGACTTCATTGTTGGTTGTTCTGTATCTGCTGGATCTAAATGTTCTGACATCTGATGAGTATACACAGTTATGCTTTGATTAAACAGCAGTGCCTGTGCCAGGAGATGCTTTATAATTAAATAAAACAGCTAAAACATTGTTATTTGTACTTTCACATGGGAACTGGGGTTTGGTCAATCAGTTATGACTTCTCTGTTGGTTGTTCTGTATCTGCTGGATCCAAATGTTCTGACATCAGACGATGATACTCAGTTATACTGAGATTAAAACAACAGTATATGTACCAGGAAATGCTTGGTTTTTGTGACTTGAACAAAACAAGCTGCAGTTTTGTTAATTTTTCTTGATGCTTGGTTGTTTTCCTTGGATGCCGTAATGTAACTTCATTGAAGGGAGAGATAGTGAATTGTTATAGCTGTTGCCATAGACTTTGTATTGATGCTTATGTGATGTCGCATGCATCTTTAGTTAGAATTTGCCTCACTTTTATGCAACTTTTCTGTTCCATTTTATAACTGTGTAGATCAGTAATGTACCCCATGTTAGATTTTTATTAAATAATGATTAAAAGTTTTCATACTTAAAATATATATATTATACATATATGTTAATAAGGGAGTTTGGCTTGGTGGTTGGTGCGTTGTTTGGGTGGGGATGAGATAACAGGTTCGATTCCCATTCCCTCCTTTTTATTTCTATTATGTAAAGCTTGGTTTTCTGTGCCTGTGCTTGTCCGAGCCGAGGTTCTCTGCAGCCGAGCTGGGCATGTGCTTGTCCGAGCCGAGGTTCTCTGCAGCCGAGCTGTGCCTGTGCTTGTCCGAGCGAAGGTTCTTTGCGCATGTGCTTGTGCTCGCTGGGCCCTGCCCCTGCTCGTCCGAGGTTCTGTGTGCCTGTGCTCGTCCGACCCACCTCAACTGAAGCGCGAAGAGCCGAGGCCGAGGTCGGACCACAGGTGTGATGAGCCCAGAGGAGCCGAGGTCGGACAACGGGTACGATGAGCCAAGAGGTGCGTGGGCCGTGCCTCGCACCCATAGCACGAGGAGCCACGTCGCTTCCTCGTTAGCACCTCTTCGCAACCAACCTCGCATCCGCTGGCCATACTCCCAGTGTTTTTTCAAACTTTCTTACCGGTTTCGACCGTTGGATCGTTTTTGGGTCGCGTCTGTCCCGAAGAAGTCTATAAATAGACCTCTTCGGATTAGACAGGATATAAAAAAAATTGAAAACAGAGAACTTCTATTCTCCCTGTTTGCTGTTTTTCTTTCAATCAACGGGCTTGCTGCATACTGATTCTGGGTTCGAAAGCTTCTTTGATCCGTGCAAATCATTGAGGCAGAAGGAACAGTGCGAGAGGCTGTTGTATCTCAGGAGTAGAACGCCATCCAAGCCTAGTGCACTGTAAGGCGGCGAAATCTACTTCAAGGAAAGTGACCAACATACCACGCCTCAGCATCTCGGGTTCCATTTTTCCACTTTCTCTATTTATTTTCTGTAAGCCTATTTCTGCCTATTATTTATTGAAGTAGAGTATTATAGATTTAAAATTTTCTGGGACAGTTTTTTTACCAACATTCTTGAAGTAGATTATTTCCTACATATAATAGGCTAGTACTTAGAGTTACCCCAATGGCCAATGCAAGTGACCCGGTTCCTCCTGAAAAATTTAATGGAAATAACTTTAAACGTTGGAGACAGAAGATGGATATCTTCTTAACCACACTTGGGTTATTTTCCATAATCTTTGACTCTCCTCCAAATGAGGAAGAGAATGAACCAGCTAGAACTTGTAATTTGGAGGAATTTAAGAAGAAAGACTACCTGTGTAGGGGAAGGATTATGTCCTATCTTACTGATCCCCTTTTTGATGTCTACTGCACTTTTAAAACCTCCAAGGAGATTTGGGATGATCTTAATAAGAAATATGGTATCCAAGATGCCGGAATGGACAAGTATGCTGCTAGTCAATTCCTGTCTTATAAAATGGTTGACACCAAGCCCGTAGTTGACCAAGCCCATGAGTTAACAGTGATTTATCATGAATTAGGCTTAAGGGGAATGGGAATAACTGAGAGCCTTCAAGTTGCTTGTACCATTGACAAGCTCCCACCTTCTTGGAAAGACTTTGGGTTATCCCTGAAACATAAAACCGAGGATATGACAATGAAAACTCTATTGTCTGCCATTAGGATCCAAGAACAACACCTTGAGAAAGATAATGAGCAACTCATGAATCCTGAGCTTCTAACCAAGGTGAACTTTGTAGAAGGCCAGAATAAGACCCATAAATTCAAGAACTCCAAATTTGAAAAGGGTGGACCTAAAAACAAAAGAAAACCTATGAAGCCAAAACATCATATCAATAAGAATGATCGGAAGCCGATTTGCTACAATTGTGGGAAACTCGGTCATATGGCTCGAGTATGCCGGATGAAGAAGAAGAAGTATCAGAACTATGAACATGCACCTTCTCAACCTGCAAATCCACAAACCAACATGGTGCTATCCAGTACTGGTCCTACTAGTACTGATGATCGGTATGTAACTTTAAGTCCAGAATTAAATTTGGCAATTTGCTCTACCGATTGGTTAGTGGATACAGGTGCGAATGTTCATATGTGTACTGATCATACCCTTTTTACTACTTATCAGGTCCGCAGCGGCCTAACAGTAACTATGGGGAACTCCACCTCGGCACGAGTGCTTGGAACTGGAAAAGTACTTCTAAGGCTTACGTCTGGGAATGTGCTTACACTATTTAATGTGTACCATGTGCCCGATGGAAGGAGGAATCTGATCAGTGGTTCTCTTCTAAATAGAAGTGGTTATTCTTTGTTATTTCAATCTAAGAAAGTGATTATAACAAAGAATGGAACATTTGTAGGCAAAGGCTATGAGTGTGATGGCTTGTATGTAATAAATAATGTATCTTTGGATTTTTCTTCTGATAATAATAATAAAATTGTGCTTTCAATATGTTCTTCATCTCTTTGGCATGCTAGATTAGGACATGTGAATAATAATACTATTAAAAGAATGATTAGCTCTGGTTTATTGCCTAATGTTTCATTAAATGAAAAGGAAAGGTGTCAAATTTGTGTTCAATCTAAACAACCTAGAAAACCATTTAAAATAGTAAATAGAAATTCAACTTTATTAGAATTAATACATTCAGATGTATGTGATCTAAATGGAACTTTGACTAAAGGGGGTAGAAGGTATTTCATTACCTTCATAGATGATTATTCTAAGTATTGTCAAGTTTATTTAATAAAATCTAAAGATGAAGCATTTGAGATGTTTAAGAGTTATAAATCTTTAGTAGAAAATCAACTTGACAAGAAAATAAAGATTCTCAGGTCAGACAGAGGAGGAGAATACACCTCTAATGACTTGAATGAATTCTGTAGAGTTAATGGAATTCTACATGAAGTTACACCTCCCTATTCACCTCAGTCTAATGGAGTGGCTGAAAGGAAAAATTGGACTCTGCAAGATATGGTAAGATCTTTGCTTGCCAACTCAAGTTTACCTGAGGTTTGGTGGGGGGAAGCAATGCTTACTGCATGTTTTCTGCTTAATAGGGTTCCATTTAAAAGTTCTAATGAATCTCCTTATGAACTTTGGAAAGGAAGAAAACCTAACCTAAACTTTGTAAAAGTTTGGGGTTGTTTGGCTAAGGTTAATATTCCTTTAATCAAGAAAAGAAAATTAGGACCTAATACTTTTGATGCTGTGTTTCTTGGTTATTCTCTTAATAGTGTTACTTATAGGTTCTTAGTCATTAGTTCTGATATTAATGGCATAGAAAAGAATACTATAATTGAATCTAAAGATGCTTCTTTCTTTGAAGACATTTTTCCATTTAAGGATAAAATAGAAAAGCATGTAATAGATAGATCTAATGATGCATCTTGTAGTTCGCCATCTAATTCTCTAATTATTCCTAATAATGAAAATGAAAATGAACTTAATGATATTAATGAACTTGGTAAAGGAAAAAGAATTAGGAAAAAGAAAGATTTTGGATCTGATTTCTATACTTTTATGGTTGAAGATGATCCTAAAACTTATAAAGATGCTATGAACTCATTAGATTCTATGTTTTGGAAGGAAGCTATTAATAGCGAAATGAATTCACTTATGACTAATAAAACATGGTTTTTAACTGACTTACCACCTGGTAGTAAGGCTATAGGTTGTAAATGGATATTTAAGAAGAAATTAAGACCTGATGGTTCTATTGAAAAATATAAAGCAAGATTAGTTGCTAAGGGCTTTTCTCAGAAAGAGGGTATTGACTACTTTGATACATATTCTCCTGTGACTAGGATAACCACAATTCGTACTTTAATTGCACTGGCTTCAATCCATAATTTGATAATTCATCAAATGGATGTCAAGACTGCCTTCCTTCATGGTGATTTAGAGGAAGAGATCTATATGGATCAGCCAGAGGGATATGTGGCTCAAGGACAGGAAAAAAAAGTTTGTAGGTTAGTCAAATCCCTCTATGGTTTAAAACAAGCTCCTAAGCAATGGCATAGGAAATTTGATAAAATAATTGTTTCTTATGGCTTTAAAGCAAATGAATCAGATAAGTGCTTATATTCAAAGTTAGAAAATGATTCATGTATTATCTTGTGTTTATATGTTGATGATATTTTAATTTTTGGTACTGATATGAATATGGTGACTGATATCAAAACTTTCTTGTCTAATAATTTTGATATGAAAGATTTAGGTCAGGCAGAGGTAATTCTTGGTAACAGGATTACCAGAATACCTGATGGTATAATTTTTGATCAATCACAATATATTGAGAAAATATTGAAGAAGTTTGATAAGTACAACTGTAAACCAGTGAGTACACCTTATGAGCATGGTTTGAACTTGAAGTGCAATAAAGGTGATCCAGTGGCCCAAGAGAAATATGCTCAAATTATTGGGACACTGATGTATGTTGCAAATACAAGTAGACCTGACATTTCTTATGCTATAGGAAAGCTTAGTAGGTTTAATAGTTGCCCTAGTCTTAGTCACTGGGAAGCACTGGATAGAGTACTTAGATACTTGAGAGGTACCATGTATTATGGTTTACATTACTCAAGATTTCCCGCTGTACTTGAAGGATACAGTGATGCTAGTTGGATCACTGATTCAGTGAATCGAAAAGGAACTAGTGGATACATATTCATGTTGGGTGGTGCAGCTGTTGCTTGGAGATCATCCAAACAAACTGTGATCACAAGATCCACTATGGAGGCTGAGATTGTAGCCTTAGATTCTGCAAGTCAAGAAGCAGAATGGTTTAAGAATCTTATGTCTGAAATACCTATTATGGAAAAGCCTATACCTGCTATCTCTTTGTTATGTGATAATGAAGCTGCAATTAATACTTGTAGAAATACTGAGTATAACAAGAGAAACAGAAGACACATTAGTGTGAGACATAAGACTATTAGATACCTAATTAAAAATGGTATCATAACTTTGGAATTTGTTGGATCTAAAGATAACCTAGCAGATCCTTTAACTAAAGGACTGGCTAGAAGCAAAGTCATAGAAACATCAAAGGGGATGGGACTGAAACCCATAAGGAATCATTGACAATGGCAACCCAACCTTTTCTGACTGGAGATCCCAAGACGAAAGGTTCAACGGAAAAAACAAGTTGTTTAATGATTAGTTAGCAATATAATAAAATGACTTTATGTCATTTGGTCTCTCCCTGTGATGTGAGTGCTAAATACAGCAGAGGTATACGGAAGAGTTTAAAACTCTGAATGAGTCCGAGACTATGGCAAGGTGCTGTGCTGCGAGCACCCTTAGAGGACTCACCTATGTGAGTGTGACTGTGTGGCCGCAGTCTATGGGGATAAGGGTTTAACCCCTAGAGCACTCATGAAACTGAGATATTGGTGCATAAGGCCAGAAAAAGCACCACCTATAATGAACCCAGTATTTGCATTTGTCATGGGTGAAGTATATAGAAATCTGAACCAAAGGATTTGGTTCAAAGCTTTTTAGCTACCACTTTACCTTTCAGATGAAAATATACTTTCACTAGGTAAAGGTTCAAAGCCGCAAGCTACCTTTATTGAAGTCGTGACATAAACAAGCCCGGTTTGACTATTTTTTATTTTATAAAGTTTTGAAAACATTTTAATCAGGTGGGGGAATGTTAGATTTTTATTAAATAATGATTAAAAGTTTTCATACTTAAAATATATATATTATACATATATGTTAATAAGGGAGTTTGGCTTGGTGGTTGGTGCGTTGTTTGGGTGGGGATGAGATAACAGGTTCGATTCCCATTCCCTCCTTTTTATTTCTATTATGTAAAGCTTGGTTTTCTGTGCCTGTGCTTGTCCGAGCCGAGGTTCTCTGCAGCCGAGCTGGGCATGTGCTTGTCCGAGCCGAGGTTCTCTGCAGCCGAGCTTGTCCGAGCCGAGGTTCTCTGCAGCCGAGCTGTGCCTGTGCTTGTCCGAGCGAAGGTTCTTTGCGCATGTGCTTGTGCTCGCTGGGCCCTGCCCCTGCTCGTCCGAGGTTCTGTGTGCCTGTGCTCGTCCGACCCACCTCAACTGAAGCGCGAAGAGCCGAGGCCGAGGTCGGACCACAGGTGTGATGAGCCCAGAGGAGCCGAGGTCGGACAACGGGTACGATGAGCCAAGAGGTGCGTGGGCCGTGCCTCGCACCCATAGCACGAGGAGCCACGTCGCTTCCTCGTTAGCACCTCTTCGCAACCAACCTCGCATCCGCTGGCCATACTCCCAGTGTTTTTTCAAACTTTCTTACCGGTTTCGACCGTTGGATCGTTTTTGGGTCGCGTCTGTCCCGAAGAAGTCTATAAATAGACCTCTTCGGATTAGACAGGATATAAAAAAAATTGAAAACAGAGAACTTCTATTCTCCCTGTTTGCTGTTTTTCTTTCAATCAACGGGCTTGCTGCATACTGATTCTGGGTTCGAAAGCTTCTTTGATCCGTGCAAATCATTGAGGCAGAAGGAACAGTGCGAGAGGCTGTTGTATCTCAGGAGTAGAACGCCATCCAAGCCTAGTGCACTGTAAGGCGATGAAATCTACTTCAAGGAAAGTGACCAACATACCACGCCTCAGCATCTCGGGTTCCATTTTTCCACTTTCTCTATTTATTTTCTGTAAGCCTATTTCTGCCTATTATTTATTGAAGTAGAGTATTATAGATTTAAAATTTTCTGGGACAGTTTTTTTACCAACACCCCAGAGTTTTTGGGATGTCTGGAATCTTCTGTATCATATACAGACAGATATACATATTCAGCCTTTTTTTTTAAACAATAAACTTGTTAGAAGTGCCTATATGTGCTGCCACAATACTGTTCTATTGATTTGATTGTTTTACCTTACTTCTGAAGTTAATAATTTAGTTTTTTGTGTGTCTTCTTACTGCAGATATCTGTTGGTATTGGACCGGACAAACTGGAGGACAAACATGTTGACTGCACTTTTAGTTCCTTACATTTTCTTGAGCTTGCCATCTGTGCTGTTTTCTTTACTGAGGTGACTATCCTTTTCTTTCTTTTATATTGGTTTTTTCTGTGGATGACCTGCAGAATGAAGGTTCAAAAATTAGGTGAACCAGAACAAATAACTTAAGGTACCAGTGTAGCGGGAATATGAGAGGATTTAAGGATGTAATTAGTGTTGGTAAAATATGTAGTGGGAATATTTTTCACCTTGAATCAACTTTACTGAATGATGGACAGATAAATGAGTACATTCCTGATAGGATTAAATTGAGGTAAATGAAGTGTAGATATGCCTTCAGGGTAGTATTTAATCAAACTCCATTGGGATTCAAAAAATAATTTCAAAAAACAATAGTCAGGTCACCTTTGACATAGCATCAGGATGTTAGGCAGTGGAGAAGGCTCGCAAGTATGATACTAGGATGAACAATGGCTATATTAGATATGGTTTGTTATTGGATATATAAAGTAATGATAGACAACTATTATGTATTGGATGACAATTTAGGCCAGAACTGCTCTTCCTTGGAGGAAGTTAAATGGTTGAAAAAATGTCTGGGTATGGGGGTACTGAATGGGCTACAGATTTTTTTGTAAAGGTTTGATAGGAGACTGTGAGAAATGGTTTAATTTTTTATATAATAATCTCAGAGGATTTAGCCTTGGTTATGTATTAACTAATTGAGAAGGAAACTTGGAAGTGCCACTGAACAGATCAGACAAGTCTTGTTGTTTATGATATATTTTCCCATGGTTTGGTCTTCAATTTTATTGAGATATTTTGCAGGGGGGAGGTTGGTAAATGGATTGCATTTATTGCTGTTGTGCTGCGACTCTTCTTTCCCCGGCAATTTCCAGGTATATGTTTTAATGTTAATCTAGCTTGATCTATCATGTTCCTGTTTCTAGTATCCCCTTAGCGGCACAAATACTCTGAAGGTCTTAATTATCAGCAATTGTTTAGTCATAATGTGTCTATTTGTTCATGCACTTATAATTGGTTCTATTTTTTTCTTTTTCCTTTTTCTTTGTACAAATGTTTTATTTGTTTAATCTTTGTCAATTCCCAATCAGTAATAGAGAATTGTGGTTTTGAGATTTATATTTGCTGACTTTTCATAAGTTATTTTTTCCTCCTTGCTATTTATGAAATGCAGCATCTTGAAATTTAAGAAGTGTTGGTCATGTATGGAATTGGAATGGTCGATATTTATGTAACCCACTCTACAATAGGAAGCACAAGATGTTACCAACTACCCTTTCAACCTGAAAATATGACAGTCTCCTTTCTGTACGACCAATGAGAGATTTATGTAATTATTTATTTGTTTATTTACCCCAGATGTTATTTTAGCTCAAATTATGTTTGCTTCTTTTTCTGTTTCTTTTTTCCCTGGTTTGGAAGAAAATGCTTTATGATCAGAGGCATTAATTCGTTCTTGGTGTTGATGGACTCGCACATAATTGCAACCATATTACATGAGTGTCTCCCCATCTATATGAGTTTGGTTTGTAAGGCATGTTTTCTGCTCTTACCAGAAGCACTAATGCATAATCAATTGAACACTTCAAAGTCTTTTGCTAAATTAACAATATTTCCACCTTTCAACTCTGAATTGAGTCTGGTGTATAAACTGTGTCCGCAAGTATTTGCATGCCTATCATATATTGTACAAGCTGATTAACCATTTTCAGGGTCATTACACATATACACACTGAAAAGAAGGATAAAAAAAAAGGAGATTAACCATTCAAGGAGGAGGATTTATCCAAGCTACCTTGTACCATTGTGCTTTGGTGCCTCCAAACATTAAAGCATCATCCTATGGGTCTTGCTTCCTGTGGAAACTCCTGAATCATCATACTATTTATTTAGTGATAAATTTCTGCTGAATGTCTATATACGGTCATGCTCAAAACTTTTGAACCACAAATATCTTGGATCGTGGAGAAGTTATGTCAGCATTCTCCTATCCTTTGTGTAGATTATTTTTGAAACTATATCCTTTGAAATCTTGCTAAATGATCCACCTTATAGTTGTATACATTGCTTCTTTCAAATATGTTGATCTTCCTTCCTCCTTTATTTGCATGAGTAAACGTAGTATAGGCGCATGATTCCACATCATCCCATGCTGAAGTGCCCTGGCATGGTGCACTTAACAGAAGGATACCTATACATGATGTATTATAACATGTTAAGACATCATAATACTGTAGGTAACTGATCAAAAAAATTGGATCCTTTCTTATGTGAACATTGTTCCTGTTGATCCAGACTGGTTGGAGATGCCCGCATCGTTGATCCTTCTTCTCGTGGTTTCCCCTAGCTTCTTTGCCCACACAATCAGGGACGGCCTAGTTGGCGTCGTCATATGTTTGGTCATTGGCTGCTACCTGCTTCAAGAGCACATCCGAGCATCAGGGGGCTTCAGAAACTCATTCACGAGGAGTCATGGCATATCAAATACTGTAGGTATCATTCTCTTGTTCGTCTATCCTGTCTGGTGCTTGGTGCTGCGTTTCATGTAGCCTCCTCGTTCCAGCTCTGGAAATGTTTTGTTTGCCGTTGTTGGGACGGTCGGATTTGGTTATTTTGAGATTGTGGATTTCCTATGGTCGTCTTTCTAATGAACCACCAAAATATTGAGATAGGCTTCTCTTTGAAATAATGGTTTTGTGCTTAAATAGGGATATTTTTCTTGTTCTGGGGATGAAGTCTGGCAGATTCGGTATGCATTGCATTGGGATTTTGGTGCACCCATGCATGCTTTTCTCTGGTTAATTTATATGACCGAATTAGAGAGCTCTTTTCTGATTTTATGAGCTGCTGCATTCACACCCATTGTGTATGAGTTGCCGATGTACCAAAAACAATAAATAAAATAAGGCCGCATTTCCAAGATGTTAACCATTTGATTCCAAATGCTGGAGTTCATGTGCGGTCTTGTCTATTTCATGGAGGAATCAGGATAATTGAAAAATGAGTCAAGATGATAAACATAATGACTTAATTGGGTCGAGATGATAATTAGGTTAACCAAATAAATGATGCATCTGGAGAAGATTTGCATTCACAATTCTGTAGCAAATCAGTTTCTTGATATCATGTTGAATAATCAATTGATTCCAAATGCTTGAGTTGATAAAGAAATGGTCGTCATTGTATGTCAGGTTTAGCATCATCCTTCATGTGCAACCTTGATTACGTACGTGGAGGAACCACGATGAGAGAAATGTGTCAAAATAATAGGCACGATGATTGAAATTAATCAATATAACACTCAAGTTAATTACATAAATAATTGGCACCGAGGGGGTTCAAAAGTCTTCTTGGGAAGTTTGGTACATAACAAAACATTGTATTCTATCCAACGAGTTTGACGACCTGTATTAAAACCATGAAGTTTGTTCCGTTCTTTACTTTTAGAGCTTGGTAAACATATTGTTTCATTCCTTGTTGTCCCAATTTAGGCTACGAGCATGGCATATAAAAGATTTAGTAAAATCTTCTAGTTTAAGAGAAACTTGATAAATGATGGTAAGTAATGGCTGACTCATCCAATGAGCAGATAATTTCTTCCTTCCGCTCCAAATAGCACAATAATAACAAAAACAACAACAATGCTATAATAATAATATAATAACAGCAATACTATTAATAATAATGACGATAATAATAAAATAGTAGAATAGAAGGAAGATCTTTATATTCTTTTTGTTTTCATCAATTGAATAAGAAAACAGAGTGCAATGCCTTTTACTCAAATCCAGATCAAATTTGTCTTCTAGTTAAAAAATGTTAAATTTTTGCTACAATAGTAACTTGTAGGAAATTCAAGTCGAGGGTCATACTATTCTAGAACTAAACCGCGACTTCTACATTGTGTTGGCCTAATTTCTTTTAAGGCGGAAGCTATGTCTCCATTTCTAGACCTAAATATTATCGTACCATTAGGTCAAAAAAGTGTGAAATCCTTAAGAGTCACTGAATCCTCGTACGTCTCAAGGTGTTATCTGAAAAGTTCAATGCAATAGAACATATAGGAAAGTTAAAATCATGGCTTCCAGAAGTTAGACAATGATCAAGTCTGGAATATGATAGATTCTAATCACAAACCCCCTTCCAATCTATTTAAAGTGGCTAATTTGGTTTATGATATTATGTCTTATGATTCTCCTAGATCACTGGCTTTTTAAATTTCTTGGGGGTCAATAACATAAGAGATACTTGGATGCCATCCGTATTATTGGTATGTATTCCAAAAGGGGTGGAAGTGGACTTCTATGTCTTTGGTTTTGTTGAGAGGATTACAAAGAAAAGAGGTTGTTAATCTCAGTCTTAAAATTTTAAATGTGATGATTGCTGCGCCAATATGGATGGTGCACCGCACTTATAGATTTATTTAAGGATTCCAGAGCCAAGTAAATCAAGTAAATCACTCCACAAGTCGCTGGTGTGGTGTATTCTCATAAATCCCTTTGATTTGGTATCATCAAAAGTGCCATTTAATGAAACAAAGTGCCATTTAAAGTGAAATTGATGTAAAGCAACTGGGTCTCTCCCTAGCACCTTGCTCTTTATTCCTTTAGATATCTTCTTCTTTCTATCTATTTTATTGGAATTCAGCAACTGGGTCTCTCCCTAGCACCTTGCACCCTTTGTCTAGCAACCAAAAAAAAAAATCTAGATTCAAATCTCAAATGATGCATCTCCAACCATTTTAGCCTACATAATTATAATATGGATGGACCTCCCTTATTTTCTTTCTCTAAAAGAATTCTAAAAAAATATATTCTGAAAAATTATAGATACACCCCCATAAGTCTGGGGTACACTTAGATCCCAAAAATTTGAAAAGTATCAATTAGCCATCAAGACTTTCAATCCGTTGCAATGTGGCCCGACTGTCTATTTTTCTTATTACGTGAGATCACCTGATAACCAAACTTTTATAAAATTCTAGAACTGCCTTCCTAAATATATATTGATGATGAAACTTGTAAGAAAAAGTAATATTAGAAATTCCTAACTTTTTAATTAAATATATATTTTTTCTCCTATCTTAAATGTTCCAATAAAATCCTCATGAACTTGTTCCAAAGCATAGCTTAAAATGATGTGCTATAATTTTCCCCAAATTGGAACTATTATTGACCATTATAATAATTGACAACCATTATTTTCGTTGTAAAGAAACTCTTGGAGTTAGTGAACCTTCAGAAATCAACCATTTGCTTCAGCCCGCGGATGGAGGTGCAGGTGAGGCGAGAGATCAGGAGGATTCTCGAGATGCGGGAGCAGGAGGGGTCATAGAGCTACCTTAGGGTACCTATCAAGGGGAGGAGGTTGCAGGTGGTGGAGTGTTCCGAGCTGGTGCAATGGGTCCAGGACAGGCTAGAGGGCTAGAGGATGTCATCTCTATCTATGATAAGCAGGCTGACAATAGTCAAGTCGGTTTTGTGTCCCATGCTGTCTAGCTCATGTCTAATATTGTTGTTCCTAAGGCAGTGCTGATGAAGATCGATCAGCTTCTTCGGAACTTCCTATGAGGTTCGCATGGAAGTGGCCATGGAGTGCACTTGTTGGCCTAGGAGAGAGTCTGCGCACCAGTCCGCGAGGAAGGGCTGGGGTGCAATCCCTCCTAAAGAAACGAGAGGCACTCATTGCTCGTCATGCGGTAAGGTTTATCCTTGAGCCGCAGGATCTTTGGAATCAGTCATGGCAGCTAGGTACGGCCGGGTGCAAACTAATGGAGCGACCTCGAGTAGACGAAGGTGCTCTTACTTGCGGCGAGATTCGCAGGTATATACCCACCGCCTTGGCCAACACCAGATGGCTAATCGGCGTGGGCAGAATGTGGATGTGATGGAGGACTCGTGGGTGAACTCTCTTCCTTTGAGACTCTGGCCAATCATGCTCAGCATCGAGGCTGCTGACGAACTTCGAGTTTGCAATCTCCTTAGCCCAGAGGGGGTGGAGTGGGATGTCGGCATGATTGGTCGGGTATTTGGAGAGCACCTTGTAAAGCATGTTCGATCGCTCTTGATTCCGGGGTGTGTTGGCCCAAATGTGAGAGTTTGGAGCATGTCCTGTAGAGCTAGTGTCAGGGTGGGAGATGTCTTCCACACCCTCCAGCAGGAGCACAGGCTCGGGATGGATTGTGCTTGGATATGGAGTTTTGGACTCTACCTGCGGGTAATTATTTCTGTGGAAGGTGGCCTGGGAACGCCTGCCGACAAAATTATTACTGAGCAGAAGAGGACTTGGCGTTCAACCCCAGTGTCCGAATTCTCAGGTGGACGAGACGGTGGATCATGCCCTATTCCAGTGCATGTGGGCTAGGGGAGTCTGGAGACTTGTCAAGATCCCACAAGATGCTTGCGGCCAGATGGGATCTTTCCTACAAGCGATTCGTCGGTGGTCCAACGCACCCCAGATGCGCCAGGTGGCCGTTGGGGCGACCTGTACGGCTTACTAGATCTGGTTGGCTAGGAATGCTCAGACGTTTGGCAAGAGTAGTTCGTCCTTGAGATTCGTCATGAAGCGCGCCCGGGTAGAAGAAGTAGAGATCATTCATGCAGGCTTGGCATATGGACCCTCGATAGCTCGGGACATATGAAGCTCCCCTTCTGCTCAGGTAGCGCCTTGTATGATGTTTTTCACCTGGGAGCCCGCACCCTCCGAGGTTTCTCAAGGTCAATTTCGATGGATGTGTGCTGAACAGCGACAATAGAGGAGGTGCTGGTTTCGTCATTAGAGACCTGAATTATAGGATAGTGGCTGCTAGTGGCTACCAGATCTTCGATACCTCAATTTCGGGAGCAAAGCTACGGGCGGCTTAGGCTGGCCTGAGCCATGCTCGGCGCACACTACAGACCAGCTCGGTCATATTGGAGGGCAACTTGACCACTATGATTAATTGGATCCAAGGTGGCCCTGGTGGCGGAGGGGGACATCCTCTATTTCGAAATATTCGGGCTATGGTGAGTGATGATATGGCCTTTCAGACTAAGTATGTATTCAGAGGGGCTAACGGAGCTGCAGACTGAGTGACCTCTTATGTGGCCAGTCACTCCGAAGGTATCCTATGGACTGAAGAGGGGGAGCTGCCTAAAGCGCTTCGAAACTTGTTTTCTAATTTTATTGAGTGTATTCGTATTCGAATTGTATGAACCCGTTTCAGCAAAAAAAAAACTCTTGGAGTTTTTAATATTACAGTAACCATTGAAATAATAACTATTTTGATTGTCACAATAAAAAAATAATAGATGATATCAAAAAAATTAATGGCACTATTTTTTTTATTTTTTATTAGATAAAATAATATATATTTCAACCATGTGATCACTCTTGGAGAGAATTTTCATGAAAAAAATTTGAAATAAATATTATTTTATATGAAGAAAAATAACGACCACTACATGCTACTACATGCTACGATACTTAGTTACAGCAGAAGTTAATGAAAAGTAAAGATCATTATATATTTCTACATCTTTACATCAATAACAGTCATTAAGCCACTATTTAAAATTGTCCCATAGTTTTTCAATTTGGATTGGGTTTAGGTAAAATTTTTTTTAATCAAACATTATATGGTAGGCATGAGTTCAAGCTTCGACTTAACTCAGGCTCGAAAATTATCTTTTATCTACAATTGGCCAGGTTGGATCATCAATCTAAAACAAAAAGTTTACAAAAATTTGTTTTATTTTTATTTTTCTTAAGAAAATGATTGGTTTCTTTTAGTTATTTTAAATTTAAATTTTTTCCCTCCTTCAATCAATGTAGTGATTGATCTATATTTTTTTTGTTCTTTTTTAAGATTATGAGAGGCTAAATGTCACTTTCTACCTTCTCCCGCTTCTCTAGAAGGTTATGGGCTTGACCATTGGAAGCTTATCTGGATCGGGTTTTGGGTTTGGCCTGCTTGGGTCGGTTCACGGGAAGCGAGAGCCGATATTTCTTTGGTGGACCGGTCGCCGCTCTTTGAGGCGCAGTTGTGGACCGGGTTCGATGCCGCCTCCAACTGTTAGGGGCATTTACGTAAATCTACAAGCATGGAGCAAAACCGAGACCTAACCCTAGAATTAGAGCGCTCGGCCTATAAATTTCCGCCCCCCTCGCTCACCCCTCTCTCCGTCGCACTCTCGTCCGTCCCCTACCAAACCCCGCCGGGTCTCCTTCTCTTCCCACCTCCGCCCCCCTTTCTTTTATTTCGAATTCGGAGGCCTGATCGATGTATTTCTTCAATTCCTTGGTGATTGTTCCGCATCTTTTGATTTCTCCCTTTTTTTTCTTGTATTTGTTCAGCTGTTTGCAAGGTTTTAAAGTGGGTAGTCTGATGGTCTAAATCTTGGGGCCAAGGGGTTTCTCGGTGATGAGCAAAGAAATATAGATGACGAGTCCGATCTTTCCATTCAAATCATCATGAGGACGAATCGAGGCATTTGTCTGAGAGATAACCCCCCCTCTCCTCTCCTTCCGCTTTCTTTTAATCGTTTTTCTCCAAGAGTTTTTTTTTTTAATAAAGAAATCTTGTTTTCAGGCTTTTGATTGCAATAAAAATCGTAGTTTCTTTGCTGCTTAAGAATATGGCATAATGATGAAACTATTTTTTCCCGAGATCTTTTCACTGATGAGTGAAATAATCCTCCTACTCATTCTGAATGCCAGTTAGATATTAATCCCATAGATCGAAAAAAAGTCTTTTTATAATTTTCTTTATCTGATTTTGTTATTACGTTTTATTTTTTTGACCCCCCCTCATTAGGGATCGGGCGTCAGTTGAATTGGTAGTCTCTGGCCTGTTGCTCCATATTAGTCGTCAGAGTTTTTCTTGTTATTATTTTCTCTTTTTTATATATATTTTGTGATTTGGCCTTGGAGGTCATTCTCAACTTGCCCGTGACCAGGCTCTGTAGGCATCGATCAGTACGGGCCGTAAGAGTCTGAGAAATAATTGGGAGTAGAAATAGAGGTTGGCTTTTTAGGTTGTTATGTTAACATTGGATCCTCGTCATTTTAAGTTGAGAATTATTGGGCAAATTGATTTCTCGCCCCTTCTTTGCGATGGTACTTTGGATCCTCGTCATTTTAAATTTCTCATTATGCTATGGTTTCGATTTTGATATCCCGAGCTTCTGTCAGGCTCTATTCAATTCTTGGCCGATTGTTTTCGGTATATTTTATCATATTTTACTAGACATTAGGCAAGGGGAAGAGAACTTTTTTTTTTTGAGATTTTGGCAACCGCATGCGACAGTTTGATTGCAATTTTGCGTTTACTCCGCAGCCAATTTTCTTTTCCTTTAATATGAAGCTAATCATGCAAAGCTAGTGAGCTGTTCTTTGATTTTACGCAAAGCTAGGTACATCTTGTGCATTGTTATCTCTCTTATTCGTTTGATTATTTTTATCTTCTTAAAAATTCGAATTTGATTTGAGTGGTTTCCGGGCTTTCTTTTAATATGAATCTTCAAGTACTTTTGATATGATCCAAAATTTTCAAGCACTCTAATATGATCAAGAGCCTAGTTGGATATTCCTGCAAAAATGGATCCAAAATCTTGCATTAATTGGATGTAATCCATCTAGAATATATTGCATGGATTATGTTGGGTCGGGTCCATATCAAATGGATCTCTTCCTCTATATTAGTGAGGTTATTTTTTTTCTCCCTGTAGGATTTGTGCCAGCCCACTTTGAAAAAATTATTTTGAATACGGTGAATATAGATCTAACCTGCTTGTATTCTTGTGAATCTTGTTAAGATTATCCAAACAGCCTCTTAGTGGATCCTCATGAATATTTTTTGTCAAATTGGAGTTCAAACATTGCTTAAACAAATATCATTTACCTATTGTCCTCTCAATTATCGAACTATCAAACAATCGTATCAAAAAATAAAAGCATCAAACCATATTCCAACATAGCTGTATAATGTCTATTTGAGAATATATTTGTATATGTATATATGTATATTAGAGAAGAAAGCAGGATATCTCTTGTTTTTTATTTTCACATGTTTTCATGGCATTTTGAGGCATTTTTAAAAGAAAAAGAAACGACAGGTAGGCAGGCAGAATCCAAAAAATGTTCTTCGAAGCTGAAAATCATTATTTGTTATATAGGATCAATAAATATGAAAGCATCAATAATTTCTTTTTAATCAAAATTTATGACCATTTGATTTAGTTGAGAGGACCCCAACCATTTCACAATATTTGAAGTAATTTGGACTCCTAAATCGGGACAACTTGGTAAAACCCAATTCCCACAATACCAGCTGAACTCTCCCAGCGACTTACTGTATGTATTCTCCACTCACTGTATCCGTTCTCTTAGCCTTACATCATACTCTCGTACTTAGATGATTCTATTCCATCAATTCCCCATTAATTTAATGAACATTTTGGTGAATTACATCGATATTTCAAAATCTCTCTGCAAATCAAGAATGAGGCATGCAGCGGCAATGCTATTTCAACCAGATGTTCAAGAATATGAGTTTTCTCAAGATCAATTTTGATAATTTTTTTTGGATGAAGGTAGGAGGGCAGGGGCCGGATTTGTTATCAAGGGGTCCGGTCTTTGGTGCGGTGGCCACGGTGATCAACTGGATCCGCAGGGGCTTGAATAGTTGTGGAGGAGCTAATCTCTTGCTCCACGATATTTGGTTGATGGTGAGGAAGGATGTTACATTCGAGGCTATGCATGTATGTTGTGAGGCTAATGGGGCGGCCAACTGGATGATGGCATATGTAGCGAGCCATCTTATGGGCTCTCGGGAGAGAGATACTCGAAGCACTTTGGGACATTTTGTATTCCGATTTTATTGGATGTATTCGTACTTGTGATATATGAAATGCCCATTTTTAGCAACAAAAAAAAATGTCCAAGGATGCGCCCTGATAAATGGTCTGGATCTCACTTGCTTTGCTAGTGTTCTACTAGTGTCATCGGAATGCTTGTTCCTTCTCTCACAGCTCTTCTTAGTAGAACTCTGGAAAAAGCAAGGGAAAAATAGTTCTTATTATTTGTAGAGACAAGATCCAAACCACATCTAAACATAAAGGCTGGCAAACATAAATAGTTTTAGGCCTCCGTCTCATTCAACAGTGAACAATCAACAATATTATATGTAATTGACGTACTAAAGATCAAAATTACCATTATGATTAGCCATTATGACGTAGTTGGAGGTGTTTTTTCTTGGTAGGCATAATATCAGTTGAGCCAGACGAAGCCTGATCAAGGACTTCGAGGAGAAAAGAGGACGGTTAGCCACCAAGGTAGTAGCCTGGTGGTAAGGGGGCGATAATTCCGCCCAAGTTGTCCGGGTTCGAAACGTACGGGCGTCGATTAAATTAGGAGACCGGATGCCCCACGCTCGGCTGGCTTGTTGGCGGTTATGCTTTCCTTCCACTTGTACCAAGGTGGCACTGGGGTGACGTACCCACACGTGAGGCGGTGAACCCAGTGGGGTGAGCCCACGGGTCGGGGAAGGCACGCGAAACCTGCGACCTGTATCGAACATTCCCTAGTGGAAGGGGGGCTCAGTAATGAGGCTGCTACGCGGGTGGGCTGGTCCCTCCCCCTCCCCTCCTTTCTTTCACCAAAAAAAAAAAAAAAAAAAAAAAAAAAAAAAAAAAAAAAAAAAAAAAAAAAAAAAAGAGGACGGTTGTTCCAGTCCTAGCTTAATTACATTGCGGATGCAACGAAACGAAAGCAAATATTTCGACACTTCTCGGTGCGTGGGTTATCTTCATTGGTTTGTGGCCTGAGTTTTCCTTTAGATTCTACATGTATTGATATTTCACCTGGGACAATGCGTATGAGGTGTTATTAGAAGGGGGTTGTGATTATCCAATGATCAAATAGTTTTTCGTTGATATGATAAATACACTGGAAATTTAGGAATAAGCATTTCTGTTGTATCTGAGAATGAACCTCAAAGCCAAAAACAAGGAATACAATTAGTTAAGATGTGAGTAGTTAAAGTAATAGGAGGCTAGGAGTTGCAGATATGTTGCCACTACAAATTGAATCGTGTCCGGTGAAAAATTTCTAAATAGCATAATTTGCTCAGGTGTGTTTGCTAGAAATAGTGATACGGCCGAGTTGTTGCCTTTGTTGCCCTAATAGTGCATTTATTAGAAATAGTGATACGAATGAGTTGTTTTCGGAGAGATGCAGAGAATTCTCCGCATTGTTCAGTAGGCTAAATGACAAGTTTTGAATAGTAAGCTGCAACTAGGTAGCCAGCTTTTATTTGCAGGTTTATCTCGGTTCCAAAGCGTGTCTAGATGGATGAAGTAAAACTCAAATTTTGGTTTAATTCTAACGGTAATATAAAAGTAGAAATATTTATTAATTTTTCAATTCTTAAATACCATGACCCAAAAAATCTTATAATAGCCCAAAATTTCTCCACCCAAAGGTGCCTCCCCTCCTCCCCTACTGCGGCGGCGACTAATAATACCTTACTGGTTCCACAATTGTCTTCTAGACATAATAGCCAATTTTTAAAAAATTAGCATATAATTATTTTCAAACCTTTTTAAAATTTAGAATTTAATTGAGCTGTGTTATATGAAAAATCTTTAGCAGCCACATATATTTGAATTTGTATTATAACTAGCAAAGGAAAGGTTTACGTGCAGAGACATATATGAGGGAAAATATAATAAAAAAGCATAATTGATTATAATTCAGCTATTAAATTCATCAAAATTGTACTAAATTATTTCTTGACATGTTCGTACAAGAGTTATAATGAAAATAGAATGTATTTAAAATAATTACTGTGGCATAAGGCCACTAAACACTTGCTTGGTTGATATTAACTCTTTCCACTTGAGAAATAGAGCAGGGGTTCCATTTTAGTTGAAGTCAATCACCAAGAGATGGATGGATATAGGGTAGATGAGGATTAGCCCTTTCTGAGATCAAAAAAATAAATAAATAAAATAAAATACAGAAGATCAACCATTCAATTAAATTATCATACAATTATTGTATAATTACCCAGTCCAGTTGGAACAGAAGTCACCAACATTCATTGGTGGGGAGCGTCGACTGAGCTAAATTAGCCACTTTTCGATCTTGTACTAGTCAACCTCTGTCAGATCTTCGGCCCAGTTTATTAACGAAACTGACTCCACTTCCTCATTCAGGCTGATTAATTTGGATATAGTTCGAACACTCTAATTAACTGACAAAGCCTCTGTTCACATAATATGATAGAATTATATAAGTATATTGCAATTCATATTAGAATTATAGTTTAGAGATCTGTTAAATCAATTAGTAGAGGTCTATCAGATCTAAGTAGAGCCAACAATTTTTAAAAAAGAAAAAAATAGATAGGACTTACTTGAAAAATCTTTTCAAGATATATTATATGGATACTTTGTGACTCACAATGAAATTCAAATAATTTATTTATCAAAAAGATCAAAAATTATAAAGATTATGCTATGATTTTTTTTTATCAATCAAACGAACTTTCAAAGTCCATGATTCAAAGGCATTTTAAGATACAAAAAAGCAGCCCAAACTATTGCACGCACGCATGCGGTAAAAAAAAACCCTTTTTTTCTGTGAGAGTTATCCGTGCATCCACATCCCCTCGAAAGCTCGTCTGACCTATTAAACCACACCATCAACACTGTTTTAAGCGTTTATGCACCGGACGATTACTTGCGAAACAGTGCAGCATCCTCTATAAATATCCCCTCATCTCCAACGAGAACACTCGTGATTCAACTAACAGTAAAACAGGAGGCAAAAACCAAAAAAGGGGACTCTGAAGGTCTTATGGTAAAATTATGTTGGTGGAATCATAAAATTCTTCCCCAAAAATGGTTACAAACTTCGAGTATGCCAATTTCAAGACAAGCTAATGTATCAGCCAGGATGGAACACCTGCTAATGCTCTATGCAAAAAATAAAAATTCATGCACGTAATTCACATGGATCAACAAAGAGAACAAGCTTCTAAGATGGAATGATAAACAGCAGCGGGTAACGCTGTATGAGTAGCATTTGCAATTGTAATTTATACAGAAATAGAGCATATCGAAATCTTGATTTCAGCTTCATCTTTGGGGCATAAGATATTTCACTTTACTCCAAGCCAAAGACACGGATTCGGGAACAATGAAAACAGATCCCGGGATACAAGAATCAAAAGCGTGGAACAAGTGGTAGAATCCTATGTTGCCTTCCCATAATAACAGGGCTACTTAAAAGAGGAATTTTTCCATGTAATGAATAATTTTCAACCATTAAACTTGGTCAGAGTGGAGAACAACCATCTATGTGACGCTAGTTTGGGGTCGAGCAACAACCTTCTACGTAATTCTTTCAGATCGAGGACTGTGGTAGACCATACATTTCAAAGAAAGGAAATTGTCATAAGCATACCACTCATGAGATATGCCTCTTGGAAAAAAGTAGATTGGCCTCTAAATGTAAAACAAAATCATACAGGTGTTCCCATAGATCGGTATATTATGATTATCCATTGGAAACTAGCAAAAAAAATCTTACAAAGGGAATGAAATGAATAGCACAAGAAAAGAACAAAATGGGAAAAATTACATTATCTCAACAACAGGATATATTACAACATTGATATGTACATGTATACCTACAGTGAAGCAAGAATCTGTCTCATTTCTGTGACTGATGGGATGCTCTCATTTGGGTAAACTTTGGCAACCAGTTGAACGAAGCTTTCATACTTTTCCAAGAACTCTTTCTGCAATATTAAATGGCCAATGTCAGATGATTACCACTATTTTCTCGAGCATCTTTCCTTGGAAACATTTGAAGCAATATAGATCCTTTATATTTGCCTTGGATGTGACTAGGGAACAAGTAATGAAGTAAATACAGTTTCAATCCTACCACAGTTAAGTTCATTGCAAGATCATTTAAAGCAGAAAATACCATAATTTGTAGCATTTAGAATATGATAACAAGAAAAATATTCATAAAGAAATAACCAATTGGTGTCGCAATATGGCACACTGTCAATCTCATAGCTATGCCGGCATTCTAAAGGGTCCAATGATAAATGTGATGTGTACCAAGAGCCAACATTAGAGGGCCTTGTTTGGACACCAGATCATGTTATCCAGAAATACATCCCCAACTCCGAGTTCTGGACAGAAGTGGTCCAACCACAGAGCGGGACTGTGGCTTGCTGAAGATTCTTCTGGTCCAGATAAATCTCAAAAAATACATTCGCCCCCTTCCATCCCTTAAACATCTCTATTTACCAGCTTCCTTTCTCAGATTTCTCTCATTGCAGCATATATTATCAACAAATATTATGATCTAACATCCAAAACAGGACCTAGAATCTTACTAGTGATCCCATAACAATTACAACCTAAGCCAATCTAGAGATGTTGAATAAACCATAACCACAACCATGCAGCATGTTCACAACTTTGGGATCTAGAGATGCTGAATGGTGATCACAATTTTCTCAATATGCTCATTCACCAATAAGTCAAGTTGCCTGTGAAAGAAATTTAGATTACTATTTTTTTACCTTTCTCCCCTAAAAATTGTGCCATCAATTTAGAACTATGCAAAAGGTTTAGTATACAAGAGACAACATATATGTATGGACTAACAGTCTGCTTCAAGTTGTGCTAACATAGAATCAGGAGCCCTATTTGGTCAAACAGTTGCACTGCCAACTCCACAATCCAAAGTTCATACTTGTTAAATATACAAACATCATGCATTTCCATGTTAATCACTGAAAGATTAACCAACAATACTGTTAGCAGTGAATTGGCAAATGTTAGTGTAGCTTTATTGACCTTTATTTAACTCCATCTCACCCCATCAAGGGCAAAGCTTCCCGACACCTGACCAACTTTTCGGTTTCTAATGGGATATTACCAGTCATCCTTCCATGCCACACACTAGCGATTGGACAAGGCAACCTCAGAAAATATCCACTTATCGCCCAGTTTACAAAACAATGTATCCCATTTCTTTCCATGGTCATGGCGCATTAAGCTTACTATAGTGTAAATCTGTTCCATAAAATAGAGTACTCAAACTTTATCAGCAGTACACAAGCTCCAGCATTGTGATTGTCCATTTTAATTCAAATATACAACCATAAACTCTAAATCATGTCTCAACAATGTGGATTTGATTTTACATTATGTTGGACTCATTCTAAAAAGGATCAAAATGCCAAAAAGGCATTTAAGTCGCATCAACAATGCAAATAACAAGTTTCTCGTAACACTGAATGAATATATCAGTCACCATAAACAAGTACAACTGGAAAGAGGGGAAAGAAATAACAAAAAGAGAACCGGCACCGGTCACTGCCTAGTTCACCCAGGACATGGCAGTCAGACTGGGGTCAAATATGATGGGGTCAGTGGTGTTAGTCAGGCCACATCGAGAATCAGCCAATCACCAGCCCCACATCCCCCAGCGAACTGAGCAGTGATCAGCAGTGGGTAATCTGTATATTTTTCCCAAGAAAAAAGATGGTCACCAACTCACCATCTTAAATAACATGGTACCTCTTGTCTTCAATAAGAGGCTTTATTTTTCAAGCATAGGGTCTTCTGCACATTTTTAAAATGACACAGAATGACTGCAGCCTTAATTGCTTTTGTAGCAAAATGACCAAAAACTAAAGGATTTCTGGAGACTTCTAGATAAGCAAGTCACTAATTCATTTATGTTAGGATTTTTTTTTATAGCATCTCAGAGTTACAGATAGTCAACAAATAAGAGAAGGTGATAAAGCATACCTTGCATTTATCCCACAGAGAAGGCAACAACTCATCAGAGGTCAAATTCTTCTGTAGCTTCCTATACATTGCATTGATTGATTTGTCAATCTGCAATCAGAGAAATTGACTTCAGACTGGTTTCTGGAATTACAGTTGCCAAAACAGGATTTGTATTGTGGAATACATCAACCAGAAAGTGTGAAATGGCGGTTTGAAAATTTTTTTTTTAGAAGGAAACAGGAAACTATCCATCAAACAAGCAGGAAACACATCAAACACCACAGAAAACAAGAGAATAAATTATTTTCCCCTAGTTTCTCTTTCACTTCAATTATAAGCTAAGAACTATGAAGGATCCATGCACTTTAGCCACCTTTATTCTTTTGTGGAAATGAAATCAAATTCATTTTTTGAAACATTTTCTCTCATGAAACTCTTAACATGAGAGGGAGAGATGGTCCCTAGAAACTAGACAGAGATTAAGGAGTATGAATAATGTGCTCAGACGTACTCCAGATAAGCTGGATTTCAACACCTTCCTCAGATCCATTTTTGAAAGTCCAAGCTGGAAAGGGATCTGTGAATTTAAAAGCAACTGTCAGTCACAAAAATCAGAAGTGTTAATTACATGGCTTGTAAAAGCTATTTGTATTATCATGAAGGTGCCAGCACAAAAAATGGTACAGTGAGAACTACAACAGCATGGGCCTGTGAAAATAGAGGTCCTCAATGTTCATCATCACAAGCACACTAGTAAAAGAATCGTTTCAACCTGGACTTAAAAAATTGGATTCAACATGAAGAATGCCATAAGAAGATACCATCTGAATAGAAATTTTCAAGCTGAAGTAAAAGTTGATTATGTCATACTGAATCGTTTGAAATGGACACCACAAGGTTTACAACTAAATGAGTGTAACAATTAAGATTAGTTCTAGATCTACAATAGTACTGAACAAAATTGTATATCAAGAGATGGAAGAGTGTGAAAGAGAACATAAAAGAGACTTAGAAGGCAGGTAGCATTTTAAAGACATTGGTACTATTTTAAAGAGATCATAAAAGAGGCTTGGAATGTCAAACATACAGTCCAGCATCCAACATAAACATGGCCGAAAAAATGTTAACAAAGCAGATTTTTATATAGTAAAATTATTACTAAGAAACTAACTTGCTTCATCGAAAAGAAAGCTCTATCCATCAAATTATTAAAAATTCATCATCTCAGGTCCTACTAATTTACTCCTCAAGATGAACAAGATTAGGAAGCTAAAGGTTTAGGAACCATAGCATCCTTATCTTTCTTATCATTCTATGCATCATCTTCTTGCCATGGAGGGGATTAAAGCCTACTAGATGTGGGTAGTTATGGTTGCAAATAATAGTATCTTTGATTCGAGAACTTCTTCAAACCCTCCTCAGATGCCCAACTTTAATCCCTTCTTTGATGATGTGAGTAATGGATTCCGCATGAGATAGGGTGTGGAAAGAAATAGATACATGCACCAGCTGTTGCACATCTTTTGTTGCCATAACGATGACCTCTGTTTACAGAAACCCTAAATACCCTATTGACATATGCTCCTTGACATCAAACAGTAACATTTTAAATCTAAAAATGAAATTCCCTGCCATTGAGCTGGTTAATGAGTCCAGAAATCTTATTCCATTTGAGAAGCTTAGTAAACAACAAGGCCTTCGCCTCAACCTTTGGCATATTACGAAGTTTATGTACTTAGCTTTAGTCTTGTAATCCATTCTAATTATCCATAAAAAGGTCATACGCAGAGCTGCATGTTCAAGAGACTCTCCTTTGTTTATTTTGAAATAGCTTTTGCTATTTTCGACCAGATTTAAGGACAAAGAAGTCTTCCAACAATGGAAACCTAAACAATTGAATTTATTCCTGCAACTCTGAAACCAAAATGTTAAATTTCAATCAGACACCAGTATCAATTTCATTTTCAGCCTCTATATTATAGAAGATCCATGTGAACTTAGAGGAAGTGCTCATAAACAAAAGAACTTTAAAACTGATTAACATGCAAAGTAGAGAAGAAAAGCCCCAGTGGTAAATTCAATGCCAAAATACAAAGAATGCAAATTAATCAGACATTCAGAGATCTCAGCCTCTACATTACTGAACGTCCTTGTGAAGGTAGATGAAACTTTTATGAACAAAAGACCTTAGCAATGATTTAACATACAAACTAGAGAGTTAGACATAGTGATACATTCAAGGGTGAAATTTAAGGAAGCAAAATAAATTAGACACAAGTCAATTGCAGTAGTTGCTAAAGTCACCTAATGATTGAATAAGTTTTGGCTTCTCCTATAAATGGCCTTTTACTGACTTGCTACTCTATCATAACCAAGGTATACCATCTCAGTACCAGGCCAGTACCGGAGCCATCCTGTCATTATGACAATACACCCGATATAAGAGCTGCTTTCAGCATATCGAGTGTCGGTACACTCTCTGTACCTTGTACCAATACCGAAATGGTACGGTATGGTACACCCTGAATTGCTTGGTTCAGTACGGTATGATGTGCCTTGACCATAACCATAACAATAGTGATCCAGCTTTATCCCAATTATTTGGGAACGATTTTACAAATCCACATTCACTGAAAGTTTATACTTTATAGTGATAGCTCTCTCTCTCTCAACACTACAAGCTTTTCAAAATCTCACGACTTCCATCCACGCTACCTTAGGTCTTCCTCTCCTATTTGCTAAATCCATTCACAGAAAGTTTGGCAACTCTACTGTGTTTGCATCATGATTTTGGATGTTAAGAAAGAAATATAATCTTTTCAACCAAAAGTTCTATCCACCAGGAACCGTTTGAAGTTTGTGCAATTATAGACTAAAATTGCCTTTTGATAGAAACTCAGAAGTATACCAACATAAAGATAATGCAGGATTTCATAATTCCCTCACCTCTTCAGGAGTAATTGTGTACATCAAATCCTCAATTTTTCGGGCAAACTGAAATAATCTTTCAAATTGCTGCGAAACAAAACAAATTTTTATACATTTTTTAGATTAATATCTATCAAGTATATATTCCCATCTGGACTTCCATGAAAGAAGTTCATTGCTGTAAAAACCAAAAAAAAATCTACAGAATTTGCTATTGCAAAGAAGCAATTGAATTACCAAATCAAAAATAAGGCACTAACCATGTAAATGATTATATTTATATGGCGTGTGCAAGCCTGTTCATAAGCTTCACTAGCTTGATGATAGAACTTCACAAGCATGGGCACGACATTTGCTAAATCATAAAGACTGCATCCAAATATATGCTATTACAAGCTCATACCATATCTGATCTAAATGTTTGGCAGATTACACCAACTGAAATTAAGATCACAAACCATTAAGTGGCATACCATTGATTTGGAGGACAAGAAAGGACATGACAGACTGGTTTTGCAATTACCTGTTCTGGAATGCAGCATAGTTCTCCAGCAGTACAATATCAGCATACTTTGGATCACTTTGTGCAATTTTCTCCAAAGTCGCAAACATTGTGCTAACCTGTTCCAAACTTTCAAATTATTTTTCCTCAAGGTACAAACATTTTAGACATTTTTTTTGTGAGAGAGGGAAAGACAGAAAAATTTAGCCACTGCATGTTATCAAACACCTTCCGATAATACATAGGCTGATCATTCAGGACCATGTTAATCAATTCCAACAGACTGGCTAACTCAGCCAACTATTGCAATTCCTAAGATTAATGCAGCTGCTGCATAGCATCAAGTGACTGCTATACTTTCTTTTAATTTAAGAAAACGAAAAAGAACAGATACAAAGCATACAACCTGAAAAGGAGTTTATATACTCACTAGTTTTGTGTATGCCTGGTCAATCAACTCCCTAGATTGCCCCTGGATGTATTGCTCCATTCGTGTTGCAAGAGTAGCAAATCTATGTAACAGGGAAAATCCAAACTTGTAAAAGATAACTATAGAAGTTAAACATTTATATATTCAGTTATCCAAATAAAATAGATAAACGAACATATTACAAAAATTCATTTAGTCTAGACTTCTTTTGTTATTTACTATCCTACTGGAATAGGAAAACCTGCTGGCTAAACCAAAGAAGAAGAACTTGTGGCCAGCTGTTCTAGGGATGGAACTTTCTACTTGAATTATTAATGAGAAAGAGGGAAAAAAAGGTCTCAAGCCTCTTTACCCTTCTTATTCTACTTATTCTACCCCTCTTTATTCCTTTTTTTGCTCTAAGAGCTTTCTGTTTACACAGCAGAATTATGCTGATTACTGGATCAGAAATTAGATCCGGCCAGACGTGAGCCGCATGTTACATATGAACTCTGCATTCAGAATATAAACTGTTTTAATAATTGCCGAGAAAAAGACTGAAAATTAAAAGATAATTCAGACCAAAATTAAAACTGCTGCTGCTTCCCTTTAAGTAAACCCTAATTCCCAACCAGGGTTATATCAGAATCTATATAGGTAAACGCACATACAAAGCAATGTATTACAATATAATTGCTTATCCAAGATCTCTGACTTAACTAGAAATGGCTGACCTAACCTAACTACAGCACCCTACATGAGCATCAACAAAAGAAAAGGAAAAAAGCTAGAGGAGACCACCAACTAAAGCTTTTCACATTTATTCAAAGTCCTAAACATTCTTAACAAAAAGACAATGGAATTGTCATGATTTACATATTAATGGAACAAACATAAATTAGTATTATCATAATAAAATACATAGAAGGCTTCCCAGAATTATCAAAATAAACATATAGAAGCCTTGGTGAAGAGGTTAGGTAAGAGAAGAGTTGCATCAAGTTCAAGATAAAGCTGACACTAAAAGAAACATAACTCGGATGCACATCAGAGTGAGGCACAATGTCATAATATGACATTATTAACATGCATACGCAGGTGCACTATTATCCATAGTTCAGTAGTCTTGACTTAGAACTTTAGGTGATAAGGTCCAGCTAAGGGACACAACTCGTGTTGGGTCATCTTATCAGGTCAGAAAGGACTGAAATAAATTCATTATAATGCGCACACACAAATAATGTATAATGGCTTGTATGTGTGCATATATAGTGGTAACTATGAAATTACAACTTTGCCATACCATTGTAGAAGATTTTTCCATAAAGCTAGCCCTAATATCCAGATGGAAGCCCCACTATTAATATGATTTGACTTGGTCAGGCATGATATAAAAGAAGAAGAAACAAAACTATAATACCATATACCTTCTTTAATACAATCTCCTTAAGACCTCCATTTTTTCGTTCTAACAGCACCCAATCCCCCCAATCTGGCGACCACTAGGCAGCTTCTACCAGCAGCAACATAGCTATTTTGGGAGAAGAGTCCATCCAAACTCAGATGAACATTCTTGAAAAATCATAACCTAACACCAGTCTAACCTCTTCTGCTCTCTCCTTCCCTTAATTAGCCCGTCCACACTTTGGCTAGGGGTTCCAAACTCCAATGAACCAAGAAAGCTTTTGTACAGAAGGTTGGAAACGTCCCTTCCCCACTCTCAACTCTATAATGGTGGAGTTTATGTTTTTTTATATATATTTGAATTTTGTTTTGGAGTTGGAAGTCTGCAAGCTGAGATCATGTTTAGAATTTTGGACCTAGTAGATATAGGGTCGCATGGAGTTCAATCAGGTCAAAGATTAGCCCTTTGCAGCTCTAGGTAAGACAAGCAGGTTGGATCAGGTATTGACTTCAGATCAACCATATAGTCATTTTAATAATTGGGAGTACAGGGCTGCTTTGAATCTAAACCACACCAAATTATCTCATTCCCACCTCTAACCATAAGATTCATACATAAAATTATGAACCAGGGACCCTAACAAGGACAAATCACATATGCAACCAAAACATGAAACAAGTTCAAAAGTTCAATTGCAGACAGTTTATACCTTGGGATATAAGATAGAACTCCCATTTGCCGTATATTACGTTCATTCTTCTCAATCTGATGGCAAGCTTCGTCAACAAACTGCAAATGCAGACAAGCAGTTACATGAGAGAGAGAGAGAGAGAGAACTTGTCCTTCTAGAGAAAAGACTATTGCATAATCATTTGAAGAATTGTGGACAACACTAACCTTGCCAAACTGCATTGATATTTTTGACTCTAAGTCATCAAGCAATTTACGCACAAATCCTGCTGCATCAGCTTTCTGACCAGAAAGGTAGCGCTCTGTAATACCATGCATTGATATGCAGCGCAGAGGATCAATTTTGTATGCCCAATCTACCACTGCATAGAAGTCTTCCTAAAAAAATACAGAGTGTGTATTATAGTATGCAAGTCAAAGATTGTGTGCTTACATTTTCCAGAAAATATATTGCTTAAGGATCAGTTAAATCACAGTTAACATATATTAAGTATAGATAATTTTAAACTGGAAAGACAAAATAGCATTAAAGAAAGAGAAATACAGTGTGGATTATTAGTAAAAAATAAACCATAAGAACATAGTCAACTTTGAGTAAGCAAAATGGAGTTAGCACACTAATTTGGCTGAACAAATAAGCATTCACAAAACATAAATAAAACAGAATGTAGAACTATTAAATCAGACCAAGGAGAGTTACATACGATGATGATAGAAAATATGCTACTATTTCAGAATGGGCAACTACTCGAATAGTATATGGTGAAGAATATGTCAAACAAGTAAATTCTAGTACAGATATGTCAAACAAACCGATTCCAGTACAGTTACACATCTGAATTGCTTGGTTTAAAAGTATCCACTACCTGGTTCGCTCTTTAGGTATAAAACTAAACAATCAAGCAAATGCATCACATACAAGATTTAGTCATCATGTTCGATATGCGCTAACAGAATCTCTGAACAGAAAATAATAGCTTCAGAGAAAGAAAATGAGGAAAATGATGCTCAATTTTATACATCCAAACAATATAAAAATATTTTTTTATTAAAATTATTGATACAATAAAAATTACATTATAAGAGGTGTTGGATTTCTTGATTTTTTTTAAAAAAAGAAAATTCTTCCAAAATTGAAACATTAAGCCAGTGATGATTGTTTTTTCATCATCTGGATGAACATGCAGTTGACAAAGTTACTAACTCCTCTTTTTTTCTTCTCTTTCCTTTGTTGTGAGAACAAAGTTATTATTCTTTTGAATTTTGATTATTTTAGCTTTTTGGTATGTACAAGTAATATTTAGTCTCGAACTACTTCTGTTCACTTACAGAATGTTAAGCATCAAAAATTTCAAAAAAAATGGTCATCATTATACATATCACATATGAAAGTTATTGTTCTTATTTCTGCAGAGGCAGGAAATTTTATTTTGCACCAGCTTGTTATCATCCATCTAGAAACAATAAATAGTTTTGGCGAGCGTGCGACTGACATTATAAAATATTTGAAGGTAAAAGATTTAGCTTCTGACAGGGCAGATAACTGCTGCAAATATGCAAAATAACAGAGTTGATTGTTACCTGTCAGAATCCTGCATAAGAACAAACCATTCAAATGGTGCACTAAATGGCTTTTAATTGCATAGAGCTACAGTCAACTCCATTAAGTCCTCTGAGCAAGTTCAATCTCAAGCATGACTTGCCAGAATAAAGTCATGTTGTTTTTTCCTAACGCAATAGAAATCTAGTGTTTGCGGAGCATGAGAATTCTTGAATATGAAGTTCGGCCTTAACTACAATGCTTTTCCAGAAGGATATACCTGACTTCTATGAGGTATTAGTGGAAAGAGGCATTAACCAGAAATTATTATTTGTAAAGGAAATGAAACGTAGCATCTAAACTTTATTGGTTCTAAAGGGTCTACAGCCAGGAGAATCAACTGGCGGGACCAGGCATATCAAAGTCCAGCCTGCCACCGAGACAACCAGGCCAAGGCCAGAGATAGACCTGTAACTGACCTAAATAATCCATGCCCAAACACTGGCAGAAAAGATAGGCTCTTTTGGGCTGGGCAGGATCCACAATCGGGCTTAACTGTAATCATTTATAATTGTCAGACTAGAGCCAGTCCAAACTTATTGAGGCTTAAAAATTATAAATATTATCTAGCGCATGTCCAGACCAGAGGCTTGCTAAGCCTAAAGCCTATTCATACGCAGCACAGGACACTGGCGCAAATCCTGCAGCCCTGGAGTATTGACACCCTTGATCATAAGATGTTGCAATGATATTACGACCATGTTCCATCCAAAGAACATTGGCTTTAGGCAACCTATGCATTTTAATCTAAAGACATTCTAGCTTTGAAAGTTGAAACCATTTCAAAAAGATGGGTTTACTTGCACCTGCTTTGCTTACACATAGTTGTCTCACAACAAAAAGGCAAGTCTCTACATTATTTATGGACAAAACCATCAACTTGAAGTAGTTCAAAGCACAAGACTATTGAATGAATCATACAACCTACACAAACCTAGTGCGAGTTTTTGCTTAGTTCCACCATAAATCTCTTTTGGACCTGGAAAACTAAACTTACAAGAGTCTTCTCTCTCTCTCTATCTCCCTTCCCCTCCCTCCTTCCCTATCTCTGTGTGCGTTAAAAAAAAGCAGCAGCAGCATTTTAACTTTACTAAGCACTAGCATTGATCTTTGTGTTTCTTTTAATGCAACTGTGGGCTCACTTTGACCTGAAATAACGGGATTTTTCAACTAGTCCTGTACTGAATTTGAACATGTATACATACATGAATGCATGCAAGCAAGCATACATACATAAATATGTATATTGATGCATGCACATGTGCAGACACATCCAGATGTTGAAACAATGTAAGAGAGCTGCAATTTTTCAGGTTTTTTTAAAAATATATATATAGTGAAAACACAAAGTTATGGTGTTACATGCCTTAGGAAAAATTATTGCAGTTAAGTGCAAGGTAATGGATACACTAAAGTAATTCCAGAATCAAATAACAGATCTGAGCCATGCTATTGAAGGAATAGAAACAAGAAATATAATGAAAGAAGAAAACGTGTATTGCACAAGAAATGTTATTGTTACATGATGAAGATGATTACGCTAATGAAGGTTACAGGAGGAGGTTACAGTGATGAGTAAGAAAACCGTGATTAATGTGGAAAATCAACCAACGTTCTTCATCCATAGTCTCATCCCAGCAAATGCAACTATCTCAACCTTGTACTTACCACTTGCCCTTAAGAAAAAAGCTAGGGTCAGGTATTGGGCCCCATATGAGAGTGGTAGTATATTTGAAGCCTATCATGTTAATAATTAATATAGAAAAGAAGTAAAGGATGATGAAATAAAATCAACAGCAAATCTATAAGATCAGACAAGGGCAAGCTCCATGCACATGTATCCACTATCCTCTCAGCAACAAAGTATATAAGTTGAAGACAAGCTTCACACCAAGCAATATTTGTAATCTCTCAAACAATGCATACAAGCTTTCAAAGACATCCAACATTAGACCAAAACATGCATGCATCCATATATGTATTTGCATCATGCTTGATTATTAGATTCTTGTCAAGTGACCTGAGCATAAAATTGACCAAAGTTTTAAACCAAGTCTTGTATTTTATCTAAAGCTAGGCAATATATAGTATATATAATGTGCAGAAAACATATCCAGATTCAGTGTAATATGTCCTAATTCCAAAATGTATTTATGTACACATGCATGCATGCATTCTGCATGCAAATATATACCCACATTTAATACATTACTGTTCAGTTAATAAAGAAAAAGAAAAGAAAATGTACCTGGATTCCATCGAGCAAATCTTGAAGAGCTTCATTCAATGTTCCCAACTCACCAGAATTATTACCTGAAGAAAGAATTGAAAGAAATTTTACACCTGGAAAATTGTCCACTAGCAGAAATTCAAAATGCTGGCCATGATTATATCTGTTAATGGACAAAAGAAATGTAATTACTAGATTTAACATTGTTTCCATCAAAATCCATAAGGCTCAGATCGTCGTCGTTTGCATCATTGCCATCAGATTCACTTTTAGTACCATTAGTAGGAGCACCAGGTGGAACAAAAACAGGAACTTCAAAGCACATGAAATGTGCAAAAAAAGAACTCTGCAACATAGTGACAAACACAATATTTTATATGACAATAAGCCTGACAACAACTCAGTGCATGCTCAGGCAAAACAATTTACCTCATCTACAAGAAGCGGAATAAAGATGGTAAGCATCTTTGAGTATGCTTCAGAAACTGTAGAAGTATCTGTACTATTTGCAGTTTGACTGGAACCTGTAGAAGCTTCAAGCCAAAAAGTCGGATTTCTTGATGCTTTAGTACTTGCACGAAGTTCATTTGCAAATTCACGAGCCTGAATAGCATGAATCAGAAAGAAGATTAGACACCTTTATAAATATGTTCAAGATTTATCTTTACATCTTCATGTGTTTAAATGAAAGTAAAGTCCAAATTCTGCATACTGATTTCTGTCATATGATTGTAATTTTACAGCATAAAGAATATGTCACTAGAAGAATTGGACATAGAAATTCATCCATAAAATAGCTTTAACATATCATGGCACAAGGAATTTTAACTCCACTTTTTCACATGCAAAAGCATTGGGATAATTTTGATGCAATAAGTGTCTATTTCATGTCTATGTCATGTTGTTCCTTGGATTTTTATAACTTTCATTGCTTCAATTAAGAGCCAACAGAACCACTCAAAGACTGTATATAGAATAAAAGAAGAAAATAACCTATCAAAATAATCATATAATAAAGGTTTTTCCTCCAGACCTCTCGACGAAGTAGCAAGTTGAGGGAATGACAATATGCCTTTCTCAAAGGACCTAAGCAATTCTTGTCAAGACTCTGAATATGGCAATACAAGGTAAACAGAGAATTAGATAAGATGCAACAGAAGTAACAGCTTCTATTCAAAATCATAGAGCCCAGAAGAATAACAACCTTTAGGTGCTGCAGAAGTCGTGCATAAGTCCTGCACTTATACCTCAGATCTGCATGATCAGGCCTCTTTAGTTGTCCTCGCTGTATACCATTCAAGAGAACCTCAAGGTGAAGTCCAATTGACCAAACGCATCCCCCCCAAAAAAAGCATATGCATATACATAATTACATATACATATATTTACATATTATGTTTATAATATATTATATATATAATGTATTGTACATATTATATTACATACACAATGTTATATTATATTTTATGAAGAGAAGGCAAGAATATACCTGTGAAAAATAGCTTTTGTCACTTATCATAAAGTCTACCAAACTAGAAAAGTAGTTTCTCAAGAACTCCGATGCTCGCCGAACAAATGTTTTTTTTAATTTCTCCAACTCTGCTCGCTTTTCCTTAACCTGGACAAAATTTAAAAATTATACCCATGCATTAGATCAAATGGACTGCAATTTTCAGATAAAATAACCTTAAGACAGGAGCACTAGAGATCCAAATATTAGATTGTATGTGTTCTACATGAAAATGATGAATAATTGATTCAATATCAGTTCCATTAGAAACATAAACATGGGAAGTGAAGGCAAATGAGAAAACTCCTACATATAAAAATTACACCTTTTTTCTTACATCAAACTTCCAATAAAGAAAGTTTCCTAACTGCATCCTTAGCCACTCTATTTGCAACTTGGTTATCTATAGTTTCAAAGCAGAAGGCATATTGTCTTTTAAGTACATTGAATTCCTCAAGTGTTTGTAAATTCACATATCTACATATGAAGTCAATGGAATTCTTCAGTAATCAAATAGTATATAACAGAGACTTACAGCTCGCATGTGTGCATAGCATGGATCCAGATTAGGCACTTCAAGACTGCAAATGGCCCCTGCCAACCATTCGCATGCTTCAACATTTTTAAGCATGCGTGCCTCGTCAAAAGAACCTCCAGTTAATGATGCTGCAAACTGCAACATTGAAGAAGAGAAAAATAACTGAAAAAATAGAAATTCAAGTTTCACTAATCTAAGCTCACATATCAAGGTGCTTAGCGTGATTAAGAATAAGTAAATCAAGTATCAAGTAGTATGAGACAAACCTCTGAAGGAATACGTAAGCGTTCAAGTAACTTATCCAGCTCATCAATAAGTGCTTTGTTATTTACAGACTGCATCTCCAATTGGTTGTTACGGGATTCAATCTGCAAATTATGACTAACTAATTTATGAAAGTCATAATGCCAATAAAAAGAAGTAAAATAAATAAACAAATACAAAAACACAAAATCTTTGTGAATCGTGATCATAAACATGGGCAATATTAATACTCACTGGCCGCAAAATTATAATGAAAAAAACAATGATTTAAAATAAGCCTTGTTTTCTAAATTGTGCTCAGAGATAGATGCACTTACAAAACTTGATTTACAAAATAAAAAAATTCAACCAAAAAAAAAAAATCTTCATCCACATTTGATTGCTTGTAGGGGAATCCACAACTGCTGGCTCCTGACTGCATTATCTCAAACTACAAAACTGACAGGTGACAAGGTACATTTCCTTTTCATCCAACTGTTTTCCAGGTTCTGGCAGGCACCTCTTGCGCAGCATGGTCTTGGCTAGAATTTCAGTACCAAACACACAGTGCAGATACAATGTTTCCGCAGATGTAAACCTAGGTGACCCACTTCAACATTTTGTGTCATGTTTGACTAATGAGAATGAGATTGAGTTCTAATATAGCATCCAATATTGCCAATTTATGCTTCCCATTGACTTACCACATCTTATGTATCATGTTAGTTTGTATTTGTTAGATTATAATTGCTTCTTTTGGCCTTTTCTTACACTCATTTCTTTAATTAAATTTACAATCTTTGGGCCGCCTTGACCTCTAGGTGCATGCATAGAACCTAGGCACTAGCCAGCCGTTTGTCTGCATGTCTATCACCTGCAATGTTTTAATACACTGAGCAGATGACATCTTACAAACAAATTTCAAAGAAGTCTCCAACTCTGACAGATAATTCTTGATCCACAAATCTAATCTTATTTAAGTAAGGCAAGGTTTACCAATTAAAATCAAAATAAGCTAAGATCTCATCGTGGAGGCAAAGAAGTAGTTATAGCAAAGCAGCCACTACAAATTGGATAAAATACATTTTCCTTTAAACAAAAGATTAAAGAAAATGTAATTCAAAGTTTTCCTCTTTTAGGATACATGGAGGAAACCCTCAATGTTTGACTACCTGGACCAACTATAAAATCCATGGACCAGTGCCAAACATGGAGACCGTAGTTTTCCATAAAAAACAAAATGTCAATTACTTTTTGGCATGCAAATGATAAAATGGTAGAATATAGCATCATGCTTGTTTGGATGCATGAAAAACAAGATTTTCTTAGAAAGATAATGATATTCCTTTAATATCGTATTCCTCTTTAGTTTTTCAATTTCTCAGGTGATTTCTGGCCAAATGCAGCAACAGGATGACGCCTGATATAACTGCGCATTTAGCTTAAACCAGGTCACCATTTAAGTCGGGTTACATACACACAAAATAAATATAATCAAAAAAATGAGAGAATAGCTACTGTTTCAGGGATGTTTGGTGCCTAAAACTAAATCTGCTACAAGTCAGTTTGCTGCGGCTGACTTGCAGGTAGGCACTTGCAAGTATTTGGTTGCCAGCAAGTCACTTTCAGCTGCAGGAAACTAGCTTACAACCTTTGGCCCATTTTTCATAGTTGTGATCACCAGTTGTAACTAGTCTTCTGACTGGCTTGCACCTACTAGTTAATCCACCCTGCACTTCACACCCTATTCAAGAGGCCATCAATGTTAATACACATAAATGCATTACTATATCATACCATAATATATGTTGCAACTATAATGCTAATATACAATTTATGATATAGTATACTAACAAGATATAAAAACTAATACATTAGCAATATATAATATATATTTATTACATTGTCATATTTATTAAAATATGATTAAATTGTATAGATAAAAAAAATTATTTTGGATAATATGATCATATAGTCAACAACAGTATGATATCACTAGAACGATATTATTATAGGGGTATCATAATAATACTATGACCTCTATAATATAAGCATTAACAACACATAATATTTATAATATACATGGTACCTTGAACGATTTTACTATGTTATCATATATTCACAAATCACAATATTATATAATACAACAATCATATTGTTTTAATATTCTATTGTATCATTATATACAACACATAATAGTATAACATAGTTCATCAAAAGTAAATTAACATAATATAATAATAAGTATATTACTAGTATGATTATATATCTTGATAACATAGGAATATAATATAATGATAATTTTATACTGCAACATCTAAAATAAAAAATGTAATATATAATGGACACTAATAATAATATAATCAAACAAAATATTATTACAGCATAAAATTATATAAATATATTGTACATTATAATATAATGCTTATATTATAGTTATATAGTAACAATATACTAAGTAAACCATTGGTCAGCCGTATGAAATAGTTTACTGTGTTTAAAGGTGGTAACCGTGGTTATTTACAGGGTTATGACCCCTCTTTCGGCATTAGAAAACCAAGCACAATAATTGCACTTTGCACTTGCAGTTATCAGTCACAGACATTGAAACAGAAAACAATAATTCCTGCAACAGAAATTGTAAGCAAATCAAATAGAAAATTGAATTACAACATTTCTAACCGCAATTGTCAGATCTATATGCACGCAGGTGGAATAAAGACAACCAGACATCCCCCTCAAGAGAGTATGCCTTGATAATCTGAGTTAGTCTTGATAATCTTTAGTAACGTAACTAAAAAAGCCTATTGATTGGAATGACCAAATCCTTAGCCAAAAATTTTAAAATGTTTGGACCCAAATCTATCTACTGGATTAGCACTTCATCCAACGCATGACTAGAATACAGAAACTGTGGATTTTCGAGGCTTCACCTAGCCTGCGTAAAACTACCTGTTTACTACAAACATGATTATATGAGCCAAACTTGCTACTTGCTGAGACTACAAAACATCGCATAATTCTCATAATAATTTATCCATGGAAGTTAAATCTTATGTTCTAAATTAAAAATATTAACAAGACCATACCGATTCAATATCTTCTCTCATATGTCTGAGTTTCACATTAATTCTCATAATAATTTATCCATGGAAGTTAAATCTTATGTTCTAAATTAAAAATATTAACAAGACCATACCGATTCAATATCTTCTCTCATATGTCTGAGTTTCACATTAAAAATACGTAACCACTCATCCATATCATCCACACATACAGAAGCTGCTTCTAGTCCCCGTAATACCTGCATAATACATATGATGAAGTAGTTCCGTTTTAGAAGATTTCCCAGCATCTTGTGATACTAATTCATTTCAGCAACCTCAACAGCCAAACTCAAAATCACCAAAAACTACCTCAAAAAGTTCTGCATCTCTTGTGAACCGAAAAGCTTACTAACAACAAATAGCGGAATGAAAACCTTTACATGCTCATAATGATGGATACAGATTAACATATGCAGCAAATAAAAAAAGTATTACCTCCTTTATCACTGGTTCACTTTCCAATAATGCATGGACATTTGCTGCTTCCAGAGCAAGAAGTTCCCGCTTCAACCTTTCTGAAAATGCCTCTGCTTCCCCAACGCCCATAACATACCTGTACCAGTACAACAGGTTTGCAATTATCTGAAATACTAAAGAATAAAAATAGTAAAAGCCAAGGATGTAACAAGAGAATAGGAGTGTAAAACAGCACAGACATATTAAGATTGCTCACATTTTGCTGAAAACAGAAAAAAAAAATGTGCTTTCATAGATTGCTTTTAGTTACATATGTTTGAAAGTACCAAAGAGTATGTTTGAAAGTACCAAAGAGGAACATCAGAATATAATATACTTCCTACATACAAAACTACCATGTATTCCTTTTTGCTAGCTTTTTTTTTTTGGACAACTGGCTGTCAACCACATCAACTTTTCACTTTTTCATCCAAGCTTGGGTGGTGTTCAGAAACGAAAGATTTTGGAGTAAATGAAATTTACAGAACCACACTGGGAAGAAGAAATATTAGATGCAGGTTATGCCGTACCGGCCCGTACCGGTCGAGATGGGCCGGTACGAACCGGTCCGGGCAGGGGCCGGTACGAATCGGTCCGGGCAGGGACCGGTACGAACCGGTCCGGGCAGGGACCGGTACCGGATCAGCATGAAATCCGGTACCGAGAGCTTTTCATTGTAAAACCGGCCGGTACGACTACCGTACTGTTACGGAACACGTACCAGTCCAGGCCGCCACCGGTATGCTGACCGGTACTTAATTAGATATATTAAGATTAAGGGTGACAGTCTTTTCTTAAAGATGAGAAGATTAAAGAAAGCAAAATTATTTACAAAATTTGTTGAATGAACATTAGTGGAGATATTTGTATAAAAGGTCCATAATCAAGAAGCAGTCGGATCTTAGTTGTCAAAATCAGGAGCAGGTGAATGGAAGCGGAAACTTTAAAAGGACTTGAAGTAAAGAAGCATTTAGGAAGCAGATGATAGTTCAAGTTTCTGAGGAGCTTCTGTAGCAGGTGTGCTACCCTATGTAGAAACTTCCTGCTACTAAGGCTTGGATCATAGGGACCGAATCACCAATTAAGCAATCCAACCATTCAGTCAATCCAAATTACTTATAGATATGTTCAGAATAAGTATATTTTATTATGACAATGACATAAATTAGTAACATGTCCTAGTGGCTAAGAAAACTAAGCTTCTTACAACAGTTACATTGTTCAATTCACTTGTCATACTAGCTTTACAGAGGATTTTCTTTTCAAGAAAATGACTGATCCATGTCACTGGAACCCCTCTAGTCGACTGAATCATGCAAAACCTGACTGCATCTGGCAGGTTTCACCAGGTCAAATGCAAACATAGTCTTCTTTGAGACTAAACTAGACTTGTACCCATTTCAACAGGTTTCAGTCCAACTGGCAGTCCGGTTCGGATCTACTATAGGTCGGATGTTTCTTCTTTTTATATAAAAAGTTTGAACTAGAATAGCTTTGAAATGGCCAAGGAAGAGAAGCCCAAGCTACAAAAAAAAGGCCATTACCCAATTATAGTCCCAGCGATCTGCTCCTAAGCAGGGAAAACTAAGGACATACCTGACCTTTGGCATTTTTTTTGCATGGTGGCTGCTCCAGGACTCAAACTTATGCCATTACGCTTGTCAGCCCAAGCCTTTTACCATTGCACCAAGCAATGGACCCTTAAGAGAAGAAGAAACCAACAAGAAAAAAAGAAACAATTCTCAAGTGGTAAAATTGTAACGCCAAAACATTGATCACGACCTCACATTTTCTCCAGTGGCCGGGATTTCCGCATTTAAGAACATGATATAACCGATTGTAACCTAGAAAGAATGAGATGCGGAGCCCCTGGATTAACTTCTCTCCACTACTCAACCACACAAAACTCCCTCTCTTCTCCACATGCCATGTTACCATGATCCCACTACTATTGCCCCATTTCCCCTGCACAAGGCTGCAGAAAACCTAAGATGAGCCGAAAATTAAGCCGATAAGGCTTGAGTCAACATATGAAAGAGATATTCAAGCTCAAACTAAGCTTGATAACAAATTTTCAAGCTTCTTGCTCATGTTAATTGGACAAGTCTATCATCAAACTAAGCCCAAGCTTCTTTTTTTTGCAAGCCCAAAGTGTTCGATCTCGGCTTGTTTATGGTAAAAATAAGAATGATGACATGAATGCGGTATCATTAGAGTAAGGAACAAATATATAGCTATAGATATAGGAATTGAATAGATTGAGGACAAAGTGATAGAAAACTGAATTACATGATATGGTCATATGCAACTAGTATTCAACAAGGCTTCATTATCAAGAGGTGCTTGAATATGTATTTGGAAGATCTAGAATGCGATGGAAGAACCTAAGTTAACATTGTTGGTTTTCTGAGAAAGGATTTAAGAAGCTTACACTAACATGGGTAAATGCTACTCATGGAAAAATAACTTACCCATCTAGAGAAGCATGCGAACATGGGTAAGTTGGTCGGAAAAGTTGACCAACTTTTCCATGATATTTACCCACCAAAGAATGGACCCTAAGAAATAATTCTTGTAGTTTAGCAACAAATTGCTTAGGCTAAGTGGGACATAGAGTTCGTAACTGAATTGAAGAAAACGAGGATCCAACTTATAATTCTAACAATTGTATTTCATAAACTGTGTCAAAACAAACTGAAAGCATAAGGGGAAGAATTAAAAAATTCAAGTTTAATATTCAATCAGAAAATACCCTCCTTCAACACAACTATTAACTCTGCAAGAAGAATTAGAGCCAGCATAATAGACTAACAAAATTGCAAACAAGAAGATCATGAAGTCATTAACATTTCTAGCAAGAATCATACAGTCAATACATACGTTCCAAGAAGAGCCTCCATGTCTTCTTCTTCTGCTTGTGAAACAAGGTCTTTTTCAACAGTAACTTTCAAGTCCCTTTGTGTCATGACAGATGCAGCCGGTCCATCTTGGGTGTTTACTTGATTAATCACTGCAGGCGTGTTTTCCTGAACGAGATCCATCAAGATGTTATCTAATTAACAGTATGAACTGCCAGAGTATTGTACATATTAAGGTTTGTCCAATAACAAAAATTTTGATATACTGTAAGGGATGAAAGCTTCAAAAAGAGGTCTGGGGAAAATGCCAGTTTATTTTCAAAAACAAAGCTAGCAGAAGAAAACTCTTGCTTTATGATGCTCATAGAATGAATTTTCATGCATCATACTATATCATATAACCGATATTTTCAGATAAGAGGTATTTTTGGCTTCACAAAAACGATGATTTTCATGATCTTTAGTGATCAAATATTCAAATTTAATTGGGAGAAAAAACATGAAACTATTTGTTACATCTTTGGAAGTATTCCATTTTGATCTGCATTATAATCCATCCACTGATTGTTAGCATCCTTGATCATTTAAACAGATTTCACATAATTTGGTATTCTGTAAGTCAATCATTAGCGAGCATGAGTCATTAACACATTCATACCCTATCACAACCCATGCAAGAAAGGGTTAAAGACATGTCTAAATCAGAGAATGAAAAGGACACCATATCACTAGGTCATTACGATAAGATGGTTAGCCGCAGCACATTGTATTATTTTATCTTGGAAATTAAAAGTGAGGGAATTTTATAATAGACACAAAATACTACTATTTTAAGTGTAATGAGGAGTCACTGGTTTTTATTATATCTCAAGGGCATCTACTAGGATGAGAAATAGGTTTGATCTTAAAAGTCTTCCACTGTATTAATCAACAGCAAATACTTCGAGACTGCCTGAATATCCAATTTGCATTACGATTCGTTTTTATTGGGGTTGATAAAAAGACATCTTTTATTAATGTTGGATAACCGAGAGGGTAGGTTTTAGCATATATTATACAGACTAACATGGGATAAAGACATAGTAGGCATTTTTTATTATTTAGCTTGTCGCACTCTTAGAATTTGAGCTGATTTCTGGATTAGTTTAATTTTGTAACATTGAAGTATTCATGCAATGTTGAATGAAAGCTTCTTCCCCGATTCCTTGTTGAGAAGACTATCACTATGACTCAAATATCTTATTTATAATGCAACCCCATGTGGGCCTTGTTCAAAAACTTGGGCCCACACTTAGATTTTGTAAAAGAAAAGGAATAAAACACCACAGGTTAATCTCTTAGTCATCTTTTATGAGAAAGAGAGAGAGAGTATACACATGTTCACTATTCTTCCAGATCAACAACTTGAAAACGAGACTGCCCTAACCTAATTTTCCTGAATTACATTTGGCTATTGGTGCACTTTGAAAAATTGACTTTGGAAAGCTCATCCTTATTCCGCAATTTTCAGGCATCAACTCTGTATATTTCTAACTGCCCATTAAGTACTTGTTAATAAGCTAACCAAATAATTGATTTATTGAGCATCATTGTTTTCACTTCATTGTTTCTTGGACTTAGTGGCAAAGAAGATAAATGATGAAAATCGTGAGGTTTAAGGATTGGACTACTTGTAGGATATGCTATGTACAACCACTAATCTCCTGTCCCAAGTAACTGGCAACTTCAATCTCTCTTCATCCAGGAGGCATGACCAACTCTTTCTAATGGCAAAAGAATATGAATGGTTACTTTTAGTAGCCTGTCCAATGACACTGTGAGCTTGGTCATCCTCTCCATCCAGTCTATATGATCAACTCTTTCTCTGACTTGTCTCTTGTAAACTACAACACGAAGTGACTGTGATAGGAAAAACTTCATTTTGTGTCCTTCTCCACACCCTAGGATCATTAAAGACCTTGGCATTCATTTTGCTTTAATACTGAAGAAATCAACAACAACAAAAAAAAAATCTTTCTGCTTTACATTACCAGATGTCTGAGAGTATAAAGTACCCATTATTTGTTTGCTGACAAACTAGCACAACAATCTAAATATCTACACGATTAAAGCTCTAAGACAGCCAAGTATGTCAACAACATAATTGCTTTAAACTTTAAAAAACATGAAAAACTTCTTTTCTTCTCAAAAGTTGCAAAAATTCATATTTGATTTCAAGAAAGTGCTCCTAGAAATTAAAATATATGAGAAATAATAAAAGAGCAGTAACAACTGACCATATAACATATACATACATGCATACATACACATATTGGCCCTACAAGTTAGTTTAGTTGGAACTCCAAAAACAATTGCATTTCTGATTGATAACAGCAGAAACTGATACATCTCGATTTTGAAGTTTCAGTCAAAACTTACAACCATGTTCGTGGCAATCAAGATTTCATTTATCTCTTTCACTCATACAATAGATGTTGAATGAAATATGCCACTAACCATTACATCTAGCTGCAAGTAAATATCTATTGTTTAATGCTACTTTCAGCACAACTAACATGATATTTTAGTAGTTGACAACAATTATGCTAAAATAGTAGCATTAAACACATGTTTGTTATAATGGTCCAAAAGGGAGTTGAGGATGCTAGGCAGATCATACTTAGTCAGTTAACAAAGACTGCACAGAATAGAGTTTTTCAGTGATTGAGATGAATATATTCAACCACACCTTTGCCCAAAGAGCCATCTCAACAATATCTATTCCAATAAATTTAGGAAGGCGACCCAACATCTCCCTGCACATGTTTAAAATACAGAGAAGAAGCCGATTCCTACAAGAAAAATATCCAGTGAAACTATAGAATAAATCACTAATCAATTGTCTCACTTAAAATTCCTTATATTCCTCTTTTACATGCAAAAATAGAAGAATAATGTAAAACATTAAACAGAGCACCAGAAGAAGACTTCTTAAAAGTACAAACAACTACTTGCAATGTTTCCAAATGATTACCTATCATCTATATTACGCATTGTCCATTGTGGAGGGGCAACACTCTGGCTTCTGAGATTGTCAAATCCCTGCACAACATACAATTAAAACAAATGGACTACCAAGCAATATTACCAATATTTTGGATAGGACAATTCAACCGATGAACAAGGCCTTATTTTAGCTTATTAATTAATTTATGAACCAGCACAGGAACCTTTTACAGCTAAAAATGCAAGAAAGCAGGAAGTGCAGAAGAATAATACCAGAATAAAAGTACAGCCAGTAGGATCGTTTGAAATAACCTCCACCTTTGCGAGATGCTTTAGCTTGTAGAGTTTTGCAGGCTGCACATGCGGTGAAAGTAATGCAAAGCAAAGTCAGGATTTACCAAGTTTATATACAATCCTCCTACCACAAGGGAAAAAGTGGAGATTTGATATTCACAGTTTTGACCTCCAGAAAATTGAAACTTCTGGCTGTTAGGATGTTGGAGGCTTTTTTCATTAAGTGGGTTACCAGAATCCCAATTTATTCAACATCTACTTGTGATTTTTTTTCACCTAAGACTGATTTTAGATTTCTCATAACCTTGATAAGCTTTCCAATGCATAAAATGTTGAAGTTATCTAACATTGTTACTTCAACCTATAGTAAGTAACATCCAATATTTATGCGAGGAATGGTAATGACTAGCTATTAAAAAAGAGGAGAAAAAAATAGTTTTAGTGCAACCATGTGATACATTTGTGAAACTTCAGAGGAAAAGTCGTCATTAAACAATTCTCATACAATAAATTTCAATAGAGGTAGAAAATGATATCATAATTTACCCTCCTGCAACTCTTAGTTAAACAGAAAATCACCTCAACAACTCCCCCAGAGGAATATTTCAACACATGGAGAAAAGCTTTAGGCCTCTGACCTTTGGATGAATTTTGAGCTGCTGCATGAACAAGCTAGTGGTTAATGCATAAAACATAAAGAACATTCAGATAAAAAATTATCTTCCAAAGTGAGTGATCAACTCATCAAAAAGTTATTCCATCTTCCTAAAATGAATTACTTTGTTGACCCGTTACTTGGCCAGATCTCAACCACCTGGAACACTAGGGAATATTGATGAGCAAGAATTAGTCGCTATGTTACTTCAAAAACAAAAACAAAACAAAAAAAAATGGTTACTATGTCTTCCATTATGAAGATATACAGCATTCAATCTCATCATAATCCTCAATATGATAGGCCTCATGTTTGTAGTGATGTTATGATCTTAAACCACTTCTTTTAGATAGGTGACGTAGATTTGATAGGTAGCTTTTTCTCAAAGAATTTTTAGTAATCTAATATGCTTCCATGTTTTTTTCTTTTTTCAATCTAGTATCAATTGTAACTCCTTTGATTGGTTATAGCTCATATTTTACCCTTCATGCTTCGTATTGCTGCATAACATATATAACATGACTAATTGCATGTTGCCATATCAATAAAAAGTTTTGACATGTTTAACTTCATAGAAAGAAATAGAATTACCAAAAAAGTAACTGAATTTTTTTAAGTCATCCTTCTAAAGTTTTTTTCTTTTTAAGATTTCTCCTTATTCTTGGTTTCAGATTATAACTGGATCATCGTAAGGCGACAAGTTAAAACAGATTCTAGAAAAGGAGACTTCATTGCAGACACTTGAGTTTAAAATGTACATTCCCTTCCAAAACACCAAAAGATAAAGAAAATTGTGCAATGCTCTATAAAACATAAATCCCCTAGCCAACAACCATTGCTCATCCTTTCTGCCACAATCAAGGATTGCCGAACCGGTACCGGGTGCCATACCGATCAGCGACCGGTCCAGCTCGATACCGGTTCGGTACCGGGCCCATACCGAGAGAAACCAACCGGAGCCGGAGAAAGATCGGTACCGAGCCCATACCGAGAGAAACCAACCGGAGCCGGAGAAGGAGAGCAGAAAGAGAGAGTGAGCGAGGGAGGGAGAGAGAAGGAGAGGCCGCAGACTACTGTGGAGGGCCCCAGGGACGCGGCGGAGGCCGCGGGGGCACTTTCAAAACAAGAGATGCGGCCGCGGCCTCGGCCTCCGCTGCGCCCCCGCGGCCCTCCGCAAGCGTCTGCAGCTACATATTCTCCCTCCCTCCCCTGCTCGCTCTCTCTTTCTCTTCATCTTCTCCGGCTCTAGTAGCGAACCAGTTTCAAAGCCGAAACCTTACCGGTAGGCCACCGATACGGTTCGAAACGGTTCCGCATTCTTTGGCCGTGATATATTCATTTATGCATGATTTCCCATTTTTTACTTTTCTCGGTTCAGCGATACACCTAGGACAACAGACTTTTGTATGCCAACAATATCTTCCAACAATCTTCACAATTATTCATTCTCTGATTCTAGTGAAGTATGACATGTTAAAGCCTTAAGAGAAACCTTCAACCCGACACAATACATCCCTGAAGGCATCATAGCTAGCTGGCCTATAATTCTGATTTTTCAGTAACTCTCTTTCAATTTACATCGATCATCAGAAACAAAATAAACCAACTATGAGTCCCTGAACTTCATATGCTATCATCTAGCATCTAATCAATCAGGACTCTTCTATTTTGTCAGATAACCCTTGCCTTGAGTAGCTTAGCTCCTTATTATTAATATGACAACTGATTCCAAGCTCTGGTACATATAACTAACTTCAATGTCTTAGCCAAAGGAAGCAACGTATTGACACCGTCTTCTCAGACCACGGTATCAATCTTTTAGTACTACACTAAACTTAGATGCTACCACATAGTGAGCAATCGCTCTATTGTACTTTATCTCCACTATTATACTCAATAATGGACTCCCAACTTCGTCCTAATACTTCAGATATAGCTATAAAGTAAACGGTCAAGATAAAAAAAAAAGATCCAGAATTGCAAACCTAGCTACATACTTCGACCAATTCAACAAAAGAAAATCTCCACTGAACAATTGCAGACCCCAGGGAGGAAAAAACAAGAAAGCAAAGGAAGCTATCATCCAATAGTTCCAGCTACAAAGAACTAAAAAAGACGGCACCAAAAGACAAAGAAGCTATGAAACTCGGGAGAAAAGAGAGATCGCGTACCGGTGAGCGCAAGAACCCTAGGTTTGGCCACGCGGCCGCCAAGCTTCTCCAAGATCCCGCGGCCCTTGGCGACTCGGATCGCCAGCACGATATCCTGTCTACTCCCTGCGCCGCCGATGGCGGCGGCGCAGGCCCGCCGGAGCTCCGCGTCGTCCGCACTCGAAGCCGCCATTGACCCCCACCTCGCTCCTCGCCGGCCGGAGAGCTCCACCGAAGATCTCTAACTTCCTTTCTCTCGGGGATCGAAAAGGGGAGCAAGAGAGCAACAGATCAAGAAAAATAGACGGGAAGAGGCAATTTATAGGAGGAGGGAGGAGGAGGTTCCCGTGGGCTCTCTCTGCCTCGCACTTACACTCATTTCCTTCGACGGAGCGGCAAAGAAAAGAGAGAGGAGTCCAAGCCCGCTGCGGTTAGGCAAGGGGTCCCGTTTAAGACTTGCGCGTTAAGATACCCGAAGCCGGATGCACCGGGTCTGAGGACAGGCTGTCCTGCTGTCGTTGCACGCGCGACACACGTGTGGTCGCCTTTTGGCCTGATAGCCGTGATACGCGTTGGGTTGGGTTCATGATGGAATCGTGGCGGGTGGCGTGCGGCGTTCTGGATCATCATTTCGTCCCGAGAATTGGCCTAGGGGTGGAATTGACTCCCTGGCACGATCGACTTTGTTCTGATCGATTCTAAAATGGTTATTATCAAATAAAAGTTAACATTATCACCAGAAGGTTTTTTGTAAAAAAAAAGTCGTAGGTCTGATGTATATCTGGTGTCTTAATCTAGCAATCGTCATCATGTTATAGTATGAAAGGGATCATATACATAAAAGATAAGATGTTTACCCTTAGCATATAAAGCCCTTGATTGATCATTAAGATATAAAATAATCTGGTTTTACGCCCCTTTTGGATATCATGAGGGATACATGAAGCAATGGACATGCAATATTTTTATTTGAAAATCTCGATACTACTATGAGTGCTTTTCGGCGGACCATTATATAACCATGCTATCAGGCAAGCTTTTCATGATGGCTATAATTAACGAGCTCCTTATTTTTTTCTAAATTTGAATGGAAAGTCAGCAACATGAGAGAAAAAATACTAAACTAGGCTAACACGTGTTGGATCCTATTTAATTAAACCCTGATCCCGTTTAATTAGAACCCACATCTTGACAAGTGTCCCTTAAATTTCGTAAATCTTGATAATCACAAGGGCATTAAGGTATTTTCACAGCAGTGAAGGGTTACCTTGATGGGGGGTGACTCTTCACGGGTGTAACCACCTGCAGCGTTTGGTCCCTGGAGAAGGCTATAAATAGCCTGTTAGACCCTTTCTCTAAAACATGCATTAAGAGCTCTCTCTCCATAAGATCACTCGCTAATCTCTCTTAGATCAGAGAGAATCTAGGTTGACCGCGGCTACGCACGCATATCAAAGCCCAATTAAAGATGGATTTAGCGAATCAAGGTATGATTTATAATTCATTAAGTTAATCATTCCATCAATGGTATCAGAGCAGGTGAATAGGATTACAAAATAAATCATACCAATTTGATTTAATTGTTCAACCTGCTTGAGACCCCGATGTTATTTAAACAAATGAAAGATTTTTCTCTGGCCGATGTGGGACTAAACTCTAATCTCGGAACCAGAAGTTTTTCCCATATTCCTCAAAGCAATGAATTGTCTTCATTTGGGCGATGTGGGACTAAACGCTTCCCATCTTTCCCCTTCTTCCATCTTTACTCAAGAAAATAAGGAAGGGAGAGCCGCTGCCATGACCGCCGCTGCGGCGGGTCTCGGTCGCGGCCCTCCCCGTCCAACTGCTGGCTTCCGGCGGGTTCCGTCCAACGGCCTACGACTCTCCGGCAGCCACTGCGGCCCGCCGTCTCGGCGAGCCCGCAGCGGCTGCGGCTCCCCGTGGCCGCCATGGCCACCGCGGGCGAAGGAAAGAGAGGATTCGGCCCCGCCATGGCCTGCGGCCCGCCGCTAAGCGGCCCCGGCCGCTGCCAGCGGCGCCAGCCGCTGCCACGGCGCCCGGCCGACGCCCCTGCGGCCCGTGACCGCGGGCTGCGGCCGCACCCTGCGGACGAACCCCGCGGCCTCCGCGGCCGACCCCGGCCTCCGGCCCCGCCTTGTGGCCGCCCCGCGGCCTGCCGCCGCGCCTACGGCCGGCGGCGGCGGTTGCGCCGCCGTCGTTTAGGAGCGAAGGGGCCACTGGTTTTGGCCCCCTTCTCTTTTCGTTTGGGGTAGAAGAAGATGAATTAGAATTGGGTTTCGGGTTTCGGGTTTCGGGTTTTTATACCCGCAACCCGAATCCATTTAAATAATAATAAAAAAAAGGGAGGGTGAAGGGATTAACAGGTTTCGGGTTATTGGGTATCGGCCAGCAACCCGAAACCCGAATCCTTTTGACTAAACTGTGCATTTTGCAGTTAAACCCCTGACAATAAGTTATTCTGAAAAAGGGGCTTTTGAAATTCATATATGGTCCCCAGCCGAAAGTTGAATTATCAAAAGGGTCCTAAAATATTTTTATGTGGTCCCTTTGCTAAAGTTTCATTACAGAACAGTACTTTGACAATTATGTATTACTCCATGTAATAAATTTATTGCATAAATCAACAATTTATATGCTTTCTTATGATGATACATGATTGTTTAAATTATTCATATTTTTCATGATAAAAGGATGATATATGCATGAGACGAGCCAAAGCATCTTATGTAGGAAAAGACATATAAATGATTAAATTTTTGCATATTTGTGGTGACAAGCCAAAGCATCCCATAAATTTTAGAATGCTTTAGTTTAATTTAATCAATAAAGAGTCTTTTTATCGTCATCTCATGAAATTGAATAGTTGCATCATATATAATGAACCGGCCCCAAAGGGAAGTCATTATACAAAGTTAATGATGGGATGAAATAATGCTATTAGTATGATATTTATGATGAAATCTTGTTGCCCAAAGGCCTTGAATTCTTCATTTTTATTGAATAATATCTAGTAAAATTTTATCCATTGAATAACGGTGTCTAAGAAAAGCTTGTCAAAAAGGCATACGTGCCTAAGAAAGGCTGGTACTTAAGTGAGCCTAGTGCTCCACCACCGATCTGGAGCTGATCTGGCTGTTATTCTTTGGATTTTTTCAACTAGATATATAAAGTTCATTAAATATCATACTTAATACATTAGTTTTATCGTAAAGGGGTAAATCATGTAAAGTTAATTTTAATTTACTCACTAAATTGCTAATATGGGTTAGTGATTTAGATAAGGTTTTAGCGTAATTATAGCATGCATATTGATAGTAAGCATATGTTTTGCAGCTTTGTTTCCGACAGTTTTTTCACAATCTACATTATGCATCCCAATACTTAATGGTTCAAATTTCTCGGAATGGAAAGAAAGGCTGACATTTACTTTAGGGTGCATGGATATTGATCTGGCACTTCGTGAGGACATGCCACCTGTCCCCACGGAGGAAACTACGCCAGAGGAGAAAAAGTTGTATGAGAGGTGGGAGCGGTCAAACCGCTTAAGTCTTTTACTCATACAAAATCATATCTCCAGAAAGATAAGGGGCTCAATTCCAGATTGCAAAACTGCAAAAGAATTCTTAACAGCAGTAGAAGAGCAATTTGTGAGTTCAAAGAAAGCCCTAGCCAGCACCTTAATATCAAGGTTTGCTTCCTTAAAGTATAATGATAATGGTGGCATACGCGAGCACATTATGGAATTACGTGACATCGCTGCCCAATTAAAATCATTGGAAGTAGACATGTCAGAAACTTTTCTTGTACACTTTGTTCTTAATTCTCTGCCTATGGAGTATGCACCATTTAAGATCTCATACAACACACATACAGAAAAATGGACTATGAATCAACTTCTAGCCATGTGTGTTGATGAGGAGCAGAGAATAAAACAAGAGAGGCAAGAGAGTGTTTATCTCACCTCTCATAAGGGAAAAGGACATAAAGAGGTCGGCGGTACCAGTCATCATATTCCTGTTAAGAAGAAGAAAATGAAAGTGTCAGCCAAAGTGACTGACAAAAGGCAAATAAAGTGCTTCTTCTGTAAGAAACAGGGACATTTGAAAAAGGACTGCATCAAGTACAAGAAATGGCTCGAAAAGAAAGGTACTTTTCTTTCCTTAGTGTGTTATGAATCAAATTTTATTGATGTACCTTATAACACATGGTGGATTGACTCTGGTGCTACTATCCATATATGTAAAACTTTGCAGGGATTGTTGAACAAAAGAATTCCAACGGAAAGTGAGCGAAGCATCATAATGGGAAATAAGATGCGTTCACATGTGGAAGCTGTTGGAACGTTCAAATTAACCTTAAAGACTGGCCATATTTTGTACCTAGAAAATACCTTTTATGTACCTGGATTTTCTAGAAACCTAATATCTATTTCAAAACTTGTTTCTTTTGGATATACCGTTTCATTTGGACGGTCATTTGTAAACCTTTCCTTGAATAATATTATTGTTGGTAATTGCTTGTTAGAGGATGGTTTATTTAAATTAGACCTTGATACATCCTTTGAACTATCCCTTTTATCCCTGCAAAATAAAGGACATTATGGATTAAAACGTAGCATGATAAATGAAAATACCTTAATGCCCTTGTGATTATCAAGATTTACGAAATTCAAGGGACACTTGTCAAGATGTGGGTTCTAATTAAACGGGATCAGGGTTTAATTAAATAGGATCCAACATTCTCCCACTTGGACCATATTGACGCCATTTGTCAATGTGGGCCACAACTTGACGGGATCCCAACAACACAGAGCACGTTGAGAAAATCAATAGCATGAGCCAATCATTATTTAGTCCCACAAGATAAAATTTGAATTCATAACCAAGATTTGTATTTGATATTATAAGGTAAGTTGGTTTTAAATTGGTTAGCCTAGAACATGCCTTGAGTTGAAAATTTTAATATCGGTGGCAATTATTAAATAGCCTGCCCCTTCTCAAGAAATATGGTTTCAGCTCAAGATTATCTAAAAGATCTCTACAATATAGATTCGCTCGTAGATATATCTAATTATATTGAACCCATATATAATTTTTGTTTTTATCAATCTCTCTTAACATCCATTACCCTCTCATGCATCCAATATTTGTGATAGAAAATCTAGATTCAATGCCAACTTTTGCCTACTTCATGAAATTTTATTACATTCCAATTAAGTATGAATCAAACTCTAGCCAAGATTACGCTTAACAAATTGATTATTTCTATATTTTTGCATTCTAATAAAAAAGTTGTTCCATCCATATCATTGTACAAAAAAATAAAGGTAACACTCCACTATATTTATCCAACCATCCACTGTTCCACAGTTGCAACATCTTCCATATTATTATTATATTCTCAATTTACCGGAAGAAAGGCCTTGTATGTTTCTATTGCATGGATGTTTGTGCAATTCTAATTTCTAACCCCATCTTTTTTCCATTGGTGATGGACTCGATGCTAATAAAAAGTTAAGAAGGGTTGGAATGGTATGCTGTACCGGTCGGTATCAGACGTACCGTACTCGTATCGATGAGTATCGGTTTCGGTACACCAATGTCGGTATGCCTAGCGTACCACATACCGTACCGTACCGACACTCGGTACGCCTATACTAATGCGGCACCGGTATAGGGTTCGGTACCAGTACGGCGAACTTTGGTTAGAACATTTCTCCATGCATGGCCCAAATGTTAATGTCATTAAAAAATAATGCAAGTTTCATTGAGATAGGGATCTAATAAATAAGCACTAATACCTTCCAACTGGACTTGCCATGCAGATAATAAACTAAACATATACTTAGTTGAAGTGCTGCTCCTCAAGAAAAGATTTTGATAGAGAAAAACCTTCTCTAGAGAAGCATGGGGGCCCTCCTCATCTAAGACAAAAGGAAAAAAAAAAGGTCAAGAAAAATTTTGCCTCTATAACAACAAATAAAATTAAGGGGTAATTAATGGCCGATCCAGTGTTGGACCAGACTATAAGTTTTAGACCATGTTGACTCTTTTTGTAATAGCCGGTCCATTCCATTTCTGGCTTTCCATTTGAGACGAAAATAGCCTTGAAGTTCTAACCGATTCGGCTTCATCTCTTCCCATTTTTTACTCTTCTCTTCACACGGAAATAGCTCTCATCGTTAAGGTTTCATATTTTTCCCTTTTTGTAATCCTATGTCCCCACAAAATTTTTCATCTTCCTCACCAATTCCAGTTAATTTTTAGTCCCCTGTTTCAAACCCTAAGACCGTAAACAAGTTCCCACGGGCAAATCGGTCCTGCTCCCTTGTCCTATTAATCCATTCCTCTCTCGACTTTATTTTCCGGCAAGTCTCCGACTGAGAGTTCTGATTCGACAGCATTTTGTCGGTCCCACTCCAGAAGCTTTCCTTGACGCTCGCGACTTCGCCCGGATAGTTGGTCGACGGCGCTTCGTTCCACATTGCTTCCCAAACCCTCTCCGAGGTGTATTGCCAGTCCTTCGACGGTTTGTAAACCCTGCATCATTCTTTATCGAATTGTTTTTCCTAACAAGAAACTGTTATATAGTATTGTAGGGTATTTATTTTAAAAATGTGCGAATGCTTAGGATTTGATAAATTATCAGACAGAGATGCTGTGATATCAAAATGGAGATTTTTGTCTGCAAAAAGCCTGATTATTTGGTTTCATTTCTGTTCGTTGTTATAGTTTTTTAAAATCATTCATTATCCCGTCTATGTTTTACTCAATTATATGTTTCTATATTTAAGTTGATTTTATTCACAATTAGTGTTTGAATATATTTGTGTTGCAGACATTTTTGATGGCTCCAATTCAAACTAAATGCAAAGCACCTGCTGTTGGCCCAAAAAATATGGTCAACGGTAGGTGTTACTTCAGCCATTTTGTCAATTTTATCGTCACCCTAGTCCCGTTAATGTCTCATGAGCAGAAGGTTAGGATCACCGGCACACCTTTTGGGCATTTGCTAGGTCTTCCATATATTAAACAGAGTAGGCCTGTCTTGGACACTTTACTCTCCTTCTGGGATGACGAGGAGGAGGGTTTTTGGTTTGGTAAGGTTTTAGTTCCTTTTGTAGGGAGCGATTTTGCACTAATTCTTGGTTTAAGTGCGACGGACGATGAGGTAGAACTGCATAGGAAGGGGAGAATTACGTCTGACCTCATCATCCGTTTTTTTGAGGGGGACCATAAAAAAGCCAATAGAAATACAGTTAAAAATAGATTACAATTTCTTGTTGGAAAGAGCGGACAACAAGATGTAGAGGATTTCACAAAGTTATGGGTTCTATATCTCTTTGTGACTATCCTCTTTCCAACTATACACTATTATGTTCCTAAGGCATTATGTGCATTTCTTGATGATTTAGACCGCTTAGGTTCATATAGTTGGGGTCTTGCTGTTTTTGCTTTTCTTCGCCAACAAATACCTAGTCTAACCGATAGTGTGAGGTCAAGGAATATCACTGGCAAGGGATCGGCTAAATATATGGATGGCTGCACGGTCGCTTTGGTGGTAAGCATCTTAATGTTTGTTTTAAATTTCATTGTTAAGATTTGTATTTCTTTGTAAATTTGATCGAGATTTGTGTCCTCGGAGATGGAAATAATAAGAGCTTCGGCACCATAAAAACAAATAGCCATGAAAACAGGGCTACTAGTTTTTTTTGAAGCCATGACAATAGAAAAAAGAAAAAAGATGAACTGATGGAAGTTCCAAATGCTATTACAACAATGAAGCGAAGGAAATACTGCCACATCAACTATTTTTCGAATATGATATCAGCAATGGAAGTCACACCGACTCACACGTTTATGTCTCCAAGCAGTATATGAGCAATGACAGACACATAAGAAGATAATCCAGCTAAAACAGGGTTTTCTTTCAATCGCATTCGGAAAATAGAGGAGAACAGAAGGATGCCTCAGTGGATTATGAGAAATTATCGGAATAGTATTTCAACCTCTATTACTCTTGTGCAATGAAACCATTGCCGGTAAATATCGAAAGGGACTCTAAGCAAACAAATAAGGAGGAACCTGAATTTTCGCCTGAATTTTCGGCAACTCATAGAATAGTATTTCAACCTCTATTACTCTCCCCTTTCCGCTTGATTCTCTCTGGTACAAGAAGCAGAAATGAAGAATCTAAACTATATCCCCTGTTTGCGAACGATCTCTCCGACTCGTTGCTAATGGAGAAACCATGTTCGTCCACGATTCCAATGGATAAACTCTCCCCTTTCCGCTTGAAACTCTCCCCTTTCCACTTGATTCTTTCTGCTACAAAAAGCAAAAAAGGAGAATCCAAGCCATATCCCCTGTTTGCGAACGATCTCCCCAAGTCGCTGCCAATGGAGAAATCTTGTTTGTCCACGATTCCAATAGAGAAACTCTCCCCTTTCCGCTTGAAACTCACCCCTTTACGTTCGATATTATCTACTACAAGAAGAAGGAAAGAAGAATCCGAACCAATATTTCCCTGTTTGCGGTCAATTTTCTAACCGATTCCACGTTTTCAACCATAATGACAACGAAAGGGCAACTTCGGAAAAAAAAAAAAAACTTATGTTATGGACTGGTAATTAAGATTATCTCCAATCTTGGACCGGAAAGCTTGATTTGGGTCAATAGGGACTTAGCGTTATACTGTAGCCAAGGAGAGGATCGGAAATTAATTTACGCTAAAATTAATGCTCCAAGAATCAAAACAGAATCCTTCATACTCCTAAGGCACTTAATCTGTTGCAAAACCAAAAGACAACGGTTATATGAGATCAAATTGTAAATAGGTTTTTCTGAACAATATCATGTAGCATTTTCGCACATGTCCATACCTGGTTTCAATATATACTAAGTCTAATTCTCTTATTTGAGATAAAGATTAAATTTAACCACACAAGCATGACTATGAACCATACAGAAAAGCCAATTCCCATAGTAGATTTGTTCTATTATTGTTTTCCCCAATTCTGTGATATAGTCCTTTTAAAAATATCAATACAGGGCGGCGTGCAATATGGAGTTCTTTTTACTGGCTTGGGATCTGAGAACACCCGCGTAAGCAAACGGCACGTACTTCGGTGGTAAAATCGATAGCGGATCATGGATCCGCATAAATGTTTCTATGGCACGACGTCCGCCCGGTAAACAAGGTCGGTCCACCGAAAACCGTTACCGGCGCCAGCACCGGCACGGCGGCACCGAAACACGATGCCGCGATCTCAACCCGTATCGTTCCTCCGGAGCCGCGACGCCAACGTCTCCATCGCGCGCTCCCATCTCTTCCGTCCCGCTACTCCTTCATAACCGACGAACGCTCGTCCTCCACGAAGACCGAAGACGAGAGAATAGAGAACAATAACACGTCTTTTTCTCTACTTTCCCCAAAGAAACCGGCAACTCATTAATATCTCGCATGCAACGCACAATTGAGAGCGCTCCGGCTGATGACCCCATCCGTCGGGCCCCTCTCCTGCCACCGCCGACTCCAGGTCAGCGCACGCCGCTGCGACCGGCTACCGTCGGTTCAGCTTCTCCGGCCACAGAAGCTCCGTCGGCGCTGACGGGCTCGTCATCAAGTGGCTCAGCCGGAACGACGGCCCCCGCGACGCCCCTCAGCCGGATGTTCGGGTCCGACGAGAGCTGGAAGAACCCCCGCCGCTGGAAGGATGGCGATTTCCCGGCGACGCTCCGGTAGGATCGGTACGAAAAACCCATCGCCGCCCAGGAGGCGGAGGAGGAGCCGCCCCCGGCAAAGCCTCCGAACGGCGACGGCCACTGCTTGCTCCAGAAACTCCGGTACGGGTACCGCCACGGCGAGGCGGTGGAGGCGTCGTGGACCATCCGATCGGCCGCCAGGCTCCGCTCGAATCCGAGAGAATAAGACCGTTTCAGAAGGAAATCCAAATCCCGGAAGCCGAATCGGTCGACCCCGCGGATCGAGGGCGGGGAGGCGGCGGCGGCGGGGACGATCTCGGTTTCAGGATCGGGCATCGGCGGCGGGAACTCGGGCGGTGGATCGAGGAGGAGATCATCGAGGCTGGGGCGGATTCGGGCGGCCCCCATCGGGACGAAAGGGGATTCGTAGTGGAATACGGCAGCGCGGCAGAGGGGGCAGGAGGCATGCGATCGGAGCCAGACGTCGATGCAATCGACGTGGAAGGCGTGGGAGCAGAGGGGGAGCATGCGGAGGGAGTCGTCGTCCTCGAACTCGAGGAGGCACACAGCGCACTCCCGATTGGTGGCGGCGAGGTGTTTGGCCCTGGACTTGGAGTACAGGGAGAGGGGGAGGGTCTTGATCGCGGAATCATCGAGGCCGTAGGGGGAAAGGAAGTAGCCGGAGGAGGAGCCGAAAGACGCACCGCCGGCGGGTGGAGGGGGGGATTCGAGGTCGGAGACTGCGGCAGTGGATTGGAGGAGGAGTCGGCGGCGCCTCCACCGGCGCCAGCGGTGGAGGTAGCGGGAGAGGATGCGGGCGCAGAGGACGATGACGAGGGCGGTGCCGACGACGGCGATCATGGCGATCAGAGGGGGGCTGATGTCGTGGGTGATCCTCGCTAGCGGGGAAATGTCGGGGGTCGCCGGAGACGGGCCCCACTCGAACTCGTACTCCGCCGTCTTCGCCGGCGCCGCCATGGCCGTTGGAAGAAGCTGGAGAGGACCAAAGAGGATGATTCTCGGACCTCGATATCTCGATGTTATATTTGTACTCTTTTGTTTTACTTTGTCTCGAAGTACTACCGTGGGGACTGAGTTAGGGTGATCCTGGCGAGCAATATACATTATCCAGATCCACGAACAAGGCCTGATGATCGCGGTTTGCTCCTCGCTCGGGATATCTTAGGAGTGTCAAGCCGATCGGGTTGGACGGACCGGGTTGAACATCAGTCGGACCAAAAAAATCGTCAACACAAATCTGACATCTTATTAAAAAAAAAAAGTTGGAGCCCTCCTCAATTTTTTTTAAAAAATTAAAAAATATAGAAAAAGTTAAAAAAATAAAAAATATCTAAAAAGTAAAAATTTTATTTAGACTCTTTGAACTTAAAAAAAAATATATTCAAAAATAAAAATTTTATTTGAACTCTTTAAACTTAAAAAATTATTAAAAAAATATATTTCAGAAAAAATGTTCAAGGAGTAAGAATTTTCTTTGGTTGTTGCTGCTATTTTTATATATAATTTTTCGATTAAATATTTAACCTCTGATGGGGATGGGGAGGGGTGATGGGAAGAGCCAATTAAATGACTCGGACCAGGTCTAGTCCCTGGCCTCGATTAAACCCAAACCAGTCCAATTCTTGGTCTCTTGCAGGCCCAAACAAAATGGCTATCCCCGTTCATGTCCCCTCTCCTTCTCGGTTCCTCCTCCAGCCGGGAGGAGACCGGAAAGAAAATAAAAAGACCGAAAACACGACTGGAAAATAGACCCTCCTTTCCTCCCTCCTTGACCGACGAAGACCCCAACGATGCTGTCCTCAGCGACGCCGACGGTGACGATGACGCCCTCCTAATCGTCCTCCCTGCCGCCCCCGCCCTTACCCCTGATCTTGATGACCCCTCCTCCGCAACCGCCACCGCCGGGCAACTCGTCCGCAACCTCCTCGTTGAGCTTAAGGAGGAGCACCGCGCTCGGAAGGCTACTGAGGATTCCTGCGCCGACCTCCGAACCTCTTTCAACTGCCTCGAGGCCCTCGCCCATGAGGCCTTCAAGAAGCGCGACAAGGCCCACTGCGAGAAGGGCGAGGCCGGGCACTCCGCCAATCAGGCCGCTCTAGACCTTGCCGAGGCCCTCTGTCTCAAGGATGAGGACCTCAAGCACCGAGACTCGCTGAAGTCCGAGATAAACACCGTCGAGGAAATGCTATTCTCCGGCATCCGCAAGATCTTCGACAAGGTCAGTGGCTTCAAGAACTTCAACACCGGCGGCCTCCCCAAGTCCCAAAAGTACGCCGGCCTACCGGCCGTGGGGTATGGGGCCATCAAGCGAACCAACAAGAGAGCTCACAAAGTAGGTCGAGGGGGGCATCCAAGTCCCGGGACCAAGCTAGAGAGCAGAGGGAATAGGGGAACCATAAGATCGCCATCGAGGTGCCGCAGCTCAAAGCGACGATAAGTGGTCTTGGGGAGATCTGGAGGCGGGTGGGACCCTATTCATAGTACGTACGAATACATCCAAAAATATTAAAGTATAACAACTTTCAAATGCACCGGTCCTTTCTCCCTCAGAATCTTTTTAGAATGATTAGTCACGTAAGATACTACCTAATATTTCTAAAGAGCGGGCGGCTCACGATGTCTTCCCCTTTTTCATTAGTTTTCTTGCTGTTTCTTTTCAACCAGTGGCTTGTACTTCTCCTTTATTCAATAATATTTAACTTTCTTTCTTCAATATTAATTTCATGAAGAATTCTTTCACCCGGGTTCTTTCTCAGTTGCCGCAAGTACTTCGCTAATTTTATTCAATATAATATTAAGAATCCCATATCTTGTGCCATTGGGATAAGTGGTACATAAAAAGCAGCATAATATATCGAGTGATATAGCTCCTGGTGTCGTTCGGATAAGCCTCTATATAATTATTTAATTTTAAATATTATATTTATTTTGTAATGCACTTACATTTTTTATATATTTAAGTTGTTTATTTTTATATATTTTTTGTTCATTATATTAACAATTTTTGGAAAACCTTCAAAATGAAAATATGTTATGCTACTTTGGATGGAGCTATATGAAATTTTTCGACAATTAAAAATATTGAAGAAAAAAACCATACATATGTAATTTGTTGATCATGTTTATTCACAAAAGTAAAATTTAATTATTTTCTTTTCTTAATATATACATTGAATGATGTTATTTTATTCATGGTGGATCAAGATAAATAATGGGCTAAGCTATGGAAGAATAAGTCCATCTAGTTGAGAACAAAGAAATTACCAAAATGACAAATGTGTTATGTTGCCTTGACTAGAGTTATATGAAATTTCTCAATAGCTGAAGATATTAAAGAAAAAAACCATACATATATAATGTGCTAATCATGCTTGTTCCACAAAAGTGAAACTTAATCATTTTCTTTTTTAATACATCGCATGATATTATTTTACCCATTATGGTATAAGTCGAGAAATGATGGCTAGATCATTGAAGAATAAGTCCATCTAGTTTGGAATATGGAAATTACCCTCTCTATGTAGATTCAACTTGTTTATTTCAACATAATGCTAACTTTTGTTGTTGGTATTTTATTTTTCTATCAAGTTGAATGGGTGAACTTACATGATGAATTTATCTAAAAATTATTTCTTTAGTATCTATTATATCAAGCATTGTGTTTTGTTGACAAAAACAATGATGTTCTTCTTACTTTTTATGTTCTTCACATATGATTTTTCTTATTTTGCTACATAACTTAAAGCATGCAAAATATTCTTTAAAATGATTGAAAAGAATTGCACATTGTGTTATTTTCAATTGATAATTGTATGCCTAAACTATATAAAATTTCAAAGCAATTCACAGTGTTGGACTTCTCGAATAGCATATTGGACTCGAAAGGTTGGAGATATTAGAGGAGAGGCAGAGTTAACAACCTTTTGTAGAGTTTTTTCTCCGGAAGAATGTACTTTATGGACTAGTTCTTAAGCCTCCAAGCTTTCCTCTTTGTCCTTGGAAAGTTTCTCATCCTAAAGGTAGTTAATGAGGAGATCGGTCTAGCTCGGTTCGAAGTTGGCTTGCAGAACTGGGCTTGGCTCCTCCTCGATGTTTAGTTTGTCGAGCATTTTAAGATAGAGCATCTTCTGCAAATCGGTGCATTCCAAGGTGGCGAGCTTCTAAAGTAGATCGGTTCTAGCATTTTTCATTCTAGAAAAGTATAAGACCTCAAAATCCTCAAAGGCCGAGGTGATATCCTTGACCTTTTGAAGGTATTTTGCTATCATGGAGATCTTTGTATCGAAGTCTCCTCAAACCTGTCTGACAACCAACTGAAAGTTGCTGAGAGCTTTTAGGTGTCGAGTTGTAAGTTCTTGGGCGAGCTTGATGCCAGTAAGGAGGGCCTCATACTTAGCTTTGTTGCTGGACGTCTTGAAGCCAAAACGCAAGTCATACTCTACCATGACTCCATTCGAACTAGAAAGGATTATCCCGACTTCACTTCTATTTGGGTTAGAGGATCCATCAACATGGAGGGTCCAGGACTCTTATAGCTTATGCTTCTTTGGCTCCATGCTGACCTCCACATCTTCAAAACTAGTGCATTCCATGAGAAAGTCGGCCAGTTTTTGAGCTTTGATGGCTGGTTGGGGAAAGTAGTGGATGTCGAAATCTCTGAGTTCAACTACCCATTTGGTCAACCTTCTTGATCCATCCAACTTTTGCAGAATTTGCTTTAGTGGTTGATCGGTTAACACGATGATGGAATGGGCCTGAAAGTAGAGCCAAAGTCTCCTAGCCAAGGTGATAAGAGCGCAGACTATCTGTTTAAGTTTAAGGTATCTTGTCTTGGCATCTTAAAGGACTTGGCTCGTATAGTAGATCAATCTTTGTACTCCATCTTCTTCTCAGATGAGAACCGATCTTAGCGTTGAGGAGGACACGACTAGATAAAGATAAAGCATTTCCCTTGGGTTTGGTTTTGTGCATAATGGTGACAAGATGAAGTATTCTCTTAGCTGGTTGAAGGCTTGACACTCTTGATCTGCCTCAGCATTTTGCACCATGAATCTACCGAGCACCACGATGCGGCCTGTCAGATGCTCTACCTCCTTCTTCATCCTCAGGGAGTGTCATTTCCAGCATAGTATAGATCTTCTTCGAGTTGGCCTTGATCCCGTGCTGTGTCACCATAAATCTGAATTTTTTTTTTTGAGGTAACCCCGAGGGTGCACCTGCTCAGTTGAGCTTCATATAGTATCTTTTTAGGGCTCTAAAGATCTTCTTGAAGTCAATCACATGATGCTCAACCTATCCGCTTATGACTAACATGTCATCAACGTACACCTCCATATTGTAGTCGATTTGGTCCTAAAGATCTTGTTGGCATGGTGCTAGTAAATGGCTCCTGCATTCTTCAAACCTAAGGGGGTGACCTATAGCAGTAAAGTTCTTTATCGGTGAGGAAGGAAGTCTTTTTTTCATTCTCAGACACCATCCAAATTTGGCTGTAACCCGAGAATGCGTCTATGAAGCTCAGCATCTGATGCTCTGATGTGGCATCTATGAGCTAGTCGATCCATGGAAGCAAGAAGATGTTCGTAGGACAGGTCTCATTTAGATCGATAAAGTCGATGGACACTTGCCATTTTCTGTTAGCCTTTTTCATCCGATGATGTTGGCTATCCAGTCGGGGTAACCAGCTTCACGGATAAAGCTTACCTTGAGAAGCTTATCTACCTCCTCATTAATGGTGTGCTGCCTCTTTGTGGCAAAGCTCCTCTTCTTTTATCGAACAGGTCGATGCGTTGGATCCACACTCAACCTATGAACAATAACGTCAAAGCTTATACTTGGCATATCAGAGGCTAACTGGGTGAAGATATCAGCATTAGCTCGAAGAAAGTCTATGAGCCGAGCTTGGCTGCTTCATCGAGGTAGGCCCTAATATACACCATCTTGCTTGGGTTTGCTTTATTGAGGGGGACTGGAAGGACTTCCTCAGTGATTCTCGAAGCTGCTGTATTTGCTCATATCGGGTATCAAAGCCTTTGATTGGCAACATCTTCATAGGCTTCTTTTCTTGGAGCCTAGCGACATAGCACTGTCAAGCTAGCGCTTGATCGTCTCGAACTTCTTCTACGCCGCTCCTGATCGAGAACCTCTTAGTAGGTTGTAGGTAGAGACTATAGTGCACAGAGTGTTCAGCCCGAGCTGTCCCAAGATAGTATTGTAAGCTAAAGAAATTTTGATGACTAGAAAGTTGAACATCACAGTGGTTTGCCTCAGCACTTGCCCTGCAGTAACTGAAAGGGAGATGATGCCTTCCATAAGGACTAGGTATCCCCAGAATCCGATCAAAAGAGAGTTGATTTTTCTCAACTGATAAATCGGTAAATTCATTTTAAAAAAGCCTCATAACATAAGACATCTGTCGAGCTTCCATTATTTACTAAAATTTGTTTTACATCGAAGTTAGCGATAGTTAGAGAAACTACAACATTATCATCGTGAGGAGTCTGCACGCTTTTTGCATCATTGTCTAAGAAGGAGATAACCTCATCCATCTTCTACTTCTTCAGGGTAGGGCTTTCTATCTAGGCTACTCGAGCATAGGTTAGGGATGAGCTTTTTTTGCTAGCTATCGATCCATTTGAAAAAGTGTTGATAATTCCTACAAATGGTCGATTTTCAATCTACAACTCAAGAGCAGGTTGCTCCCAACCAGTGTTAGCTCAATCCGTGGGTCGTTAATGTATGCACCGAGGAAACCCCGCTAGATGAGGGCCTCAATCTCATTATTGAGCTGTATGCAGTTCTCAATGTCGTGTCCATAATCTTTGTAGAACTTGCAAAATTTGTTTATATTTTTATAGACAACTAGCTTCATCTTCTGATGCCATTTCACGTAGCCCTAGTTTTGATTCTGCATGAGGATTTGTCCATAAGAGGCATTGAGAGGTGTGTACCTCTCGAACCTCCAAGGTGGACTCCTTGACCGGCAAGAACTCTTCTCATTCTTCTTAGCTTTTTGTTCGGCTCTTGTAGGTCCTTCTAAGCTTGCTTCTTTTTTTTCTTCTTGCTGGGTTTGTCTTCGGCTGAACCTCATCGAACTGTCATAGGCTCCTCAACTTTGATGTATTTGTCAGCTCGGGCGAGGAGCTCAGTGTAATCTCTCGAAAACCTCTTCTCTAGAGAGAAGAGAAACTAAGACATTTTCAGTCTACTCCTTATGGCAAATATGGCGACCGAATGGTTCAGATCGTGAATCTCTAAAGTAGCCGCGTCGAAGCGGCTGATGTAGTCCCAAAAGGACTCATCCTCTCACTGGTTGATGGTGAAGAGAGTGCTGACCCTTTCTTTTGCTTTAGGCTACTCATGAAGCGGACCACAAACATTCAACCGAATTGCTCGAAAGAATGAATGAAGTTTGGCTGGAGCTTGATGTACTATAGCCAGACCACTTTCCGAATAGTGGCGAGAAAGCTCTGCATAGGACTGAGTCACTGGCCTCTTAGAGCATCATGAGAGCTTTGAAGCTCTTTAAGTGGTCCAAGGGGTCGGTATTTTCATCGTACCTTTCAAGCTGCGACATCTTAAACTGGAAAGGGAGGGGCTCCTCCATGATCCTTGCCGAGAGTAGGGGCTCAGTAGTGAACTCAACATGTTCCTGAGCTCGGTGTGGTGCAACCTCAAGGGTTTAAGGTAGCAGTCCATCTTCTCAAGCTTGCGATCAAGGTCAGCCTCCCTCCTGGAGGCCCTCTCCAATTGACGGGGGGAAGAGTGGCTACGCGTTCATCTCTCTCACGATTGTAAGCTCGGTGACCGATGCCTCCTATCTTGTCCAAGTTTCCGTAAACAAGAATGGTGGATGCGGCAAGCCCGACCTGAGCTTTGAGGGTAGAAGCGATGGCTCTGTTGAGCCCGCCCTGGTCTCCGAGGAGGGGAGTGGTGGCTCGACTGCGTTGAGACTCTATGGTCGCTTAGCTCGCAGGCCTGATACTGTTATTGCTGCTAGTTGTTGGCGGTCATCTACAACAAGTTTGGACGATTATAGTCATAGCCTGAACTTGCTGCACGAGCAGTTGAAACTGATCAGCAGTAACTACTGATGCTGTCTATGGCTCCGGTGGAGGCGAAGCCCTTGAAGGGCTCTATAGAACGCTATCGGACTCTACAGGTGCGTCTTGTTAGGATGTCAAGGGTGCTGTATGTATTCTTCGCGACTTCATAGCTGTAAGTTGTCTACCATCTATTGCAACCTCTGGTAGTGAGATCACGAGCTCTTCCTCTAGTGTCAATCTATTGTCGCTGAGAATTGGCCCGACCAAGATGTCGAGCTGGCTGAACAGCTAGAAAGCTCCAACGATCAACTGCTCAGACCGTAAAGATCAGTTGAAGATTGTGATGTATCTCTGAGGTGGCGATACGGCGGTTGCTATGCTTGGGTGGCGATAGCTCCGCCGCTGGTTGCTTCCAAGATGGTGTTGGGTAGAGGCGATTGTGCTTAGACATTCTTTCCAACATTGGATCCGATATGAAACAACAAAGTTAGAGAAGTTCTTTTATCGGAGAGTGTCTGGTGGAGGACCTTCGATGCCTAAGTCAAACAGATCCTCAGAAAACAACGGAGGTATTGTGAGAGTAGCAGAATGGCAATACAAGGGCATAAAAAGTTTCAAGAACACTTACTAAGAGGATCCCTTAGAAATGGTTTTTATAGGCGAGGGTTGGTGCCCATTGCAAAAGAGTTAGGATGTGCAGATCAATCATTTTTGGTAACTGATTGCATGTCCCAAGATCACGCATAAGCATTTTGCTCGCGCATCACGCTTTGTATATCTCGCTTGTTCGTCACACGGTTATGGAAACAGTTTGCAATCGTGGTCGAAGTGTCGCCAGATGGAATGAGAGTTTGAAATTTAAATAACTCTCCGCACACCTCTAGGGTCAACCCCATGGCGGGCTTTGATTAGTTGATTGAAAAATTCATGGTACGCTCTGATTAGTCGGTCTACTATATCAGCTATAATTGGTTCCGAGGCGTATCACATATATCAGATTCACCTCTATTTCCCAGGATCTCATCAGTATTTATTTAACTATCTGAACTTATGAGCCAAATTTCACTCACATGTTGGCATTCCTAACTCATTATGTTTTTATGTTTAGATATTATTCATGTGGTATGGAGAGCCTATGCAATTCTCTTTGGAGCCATTTTAAGACGAAGCAAAAGATGCATGCTGTAGGGTCGGGTTTGAGGTATGTGAACAAAGCTAAAAATCCACGGGAAATTATCAATCGTGAGGACACAAACTGCCACCCCTAAAATGAGTCGGTTCACCGAACCAAAACACAAACCCATTTGGTGAAAGCTCTCAGGTGCCTATAAATATGCCCCCAAAGTCCCCAGTCTTCCCCACTGCTAGGGTTTTGCCGAGGGAAAGAAAGAAACCAGCGAGAGAGCAAGCGGAGTGCGATCGAGATGTTCCTGGGAGCAATACCTCGGAGGCCGGACAAGGCCACGGCCTACAAGCAGCTGAAGACCCACCTGAGCATCATGGGCGCGTGGGTCGCCGTCATCCGCGTCACCCCCTACATCCTCCACTACCTCTGCCAAGAAAAGGAGGAGCTCAAACTCGAACTCTAAGTAGGTTCCCTCTCTCTCCCAATCCTTCCTGTGCGAAATCTTTTGGGCTTCATCTCGTGTCTTTTGTTCGATCTTGCCTTTATTCTGGTGTTCCTCCTGCTTTGATTTCTGAACAGAACGTCAACTTTTAATGGAGTCAAGAAAAGAAATCTTATTGTCGGCAATGATTTTATATTCTGTAACTCGCTGTTGCTGTATGCTGTTGATCTAGCTATTAGGTATTTCATGGCAGTAGTATCAATTTTTGGTGCTTTCTGTTTCTCTTATTACTATGTCTTGTGTTTAGAGTAATCTGTTGTGTTTGGATGATTCTGATATGCAGGCAAAAGGATAAGAAATTAACTAAGGTTATATTCTTTGAGAAGTGAACAATCTGCGAGTCATGTGAGGAGAGAATTGGTTATGTATTATGGATTTTTTGTTTTTTTAATATGATTTGTTTTGCAGTGCATCTGAATTCCAGCCAGCTGCCTAGCGGCATGACAGCCCTATGCGTCATGCCTTCTACATGTGGTAGAAGATTTGAAAGGTTTACGACTCTAGAGATGTATGATAAACGGATTGATTGATACATGAATTATACACAAACTCTAGCTTTGGTCGAGATCTAGGCATGTTTATTGGTATAAATTCAGGACCTAAAAGCTTATTTTATGATCGACCCAACTCTGTTGGTTTACTTGTTCCATATTGTTGGCTAAATAGGGGTAAATCTTGTTCTAACTAGTTCAGCCATTAAAAGATCTACCAGGCTCTAGTTATGTATAACATTACTGTGAAGGAGTAGCTGTTGAGGGATTTTTCCCTTCCATATATGTAACCCACCTTCACCCAATTTACCTTCACCCAACTGCATTTTGCATGATGGCAAGTGGTGGTCTATGTTTTATCATTGGCATTTGGTACATAGCATATTGCTTTGTTGTGAGCATGATAGAGAGATACTCACCGAACTGGGATTTATTAGTACTATTGGATTGTAATTATACTGCATTGCAATGTCTGGGAAATGGGTAATAGCAAAATTTTGACATTAGATGGGCTTTGCCAAAAAACTAGCTGATATATTGAGATGTGCAGGCTGTCAAAAAATAAAAGTGAAATGGTTTCAAAAGACACTTTGATGCATACGATACAAGAAAATGTCCTATAAGTATTGACTTAGAAAAGAACTTTGGCTGGAAGTACAGAAGAAGAAGAAAAAAGCACTTCAGATATGCTAGGATTGTTGTCTTTTTACACTGGCTAAGTATGGAGATGATGGAATATATTATGTTAATTTGGATATTTACATATACCTTAAGGAAAGTTGAAGGTGGGAAGAAATTAATGAATAGACACATGAAGCAAATCATAGGAGCAAAAGAGGTATTCATTATTTCAACCATGACTGTAGAACTACAATTGATGACTCTTCATTGAAACTAGTTTAGAGTTCAATTAAAGTTTACAATTTGAGCAGATTTTCAGAACTAAATCTGTTTTTCTGCTTGAAGTGTTAATTGTCAAGGTTATTTCTTGCTCTGTCAAATGGTTGAAAAGAGCCCTGGAGCTTAAACTAGCAACATTTTGAGTGACTTTTTCAATCCAGAAATCTCTGTTTTGCAGAGAAGAGGACATAAAAGGAAAAGAAACATCTAACCGTGTACAAAATGACCTGAATTTTAAAAGCCTAAGACATGTTATAATCATTTCTATAAATTCTTGGCCAATTTTTTGGGTGATCACTTGAACATATATGTTGTCGTTAGTTCTGGAGATGGCATTCTGCTTTTACATCATATATAGAAAGACTTTTGTTGTTTTAGCATTAACAGTCCTCTAGGACAATGGGTAAACTTTAAGGTTCTTAGACATCACTTTGTCGGAACTTACTTTAGGCCCGGGGGCTTCCTTGATGTTGTCTTATTCTTGTTGCAATTTGACACCGTTGAGTAGAAACTTACTCTTTAGAAGTATACTTCATTTTGTGATATGCTTATGTTGATGGATTTAACCACTTCTAACTAGTGCATTTTATGTTTGTCTTTCTACAACATAAATGTTGATCAATAATATTAGAAATTACAGTTTGATTTCCTTGGGAATAGGAATCCTATGACTCTGCTACTTTTTCTCTGCTCAACATAAATTTGTAAATCCAAGAATTTAGAAACTTAAGGCTTGTAAGTTTAAAGAGAAAATATTTTGGTGTAACTCGCATATAGCAAGGATATAAAGATTGACATTGTTGGACTCCAAGTTAAAAACCATCCATTCATTCATATGCTTCAAGTGTTACCAGTTAGATTTTGTTGGAGGGCCACTAAATTGAAGTGATATGATATGTGCTGGTGTATCAACTTCTCAATCTTTAAATCTAGGATTCAGTTTAAAGTTGAATGTAGGAATAAAGTGCGCTTTTCAAAGGGAAATCAGAGAAAAAATTTTGATGCATCATCTTGTTGTCTAGGACTAATCAATATTTTGGTTAAGGATTATGCATACCAATGCAAGGTTTCTCCTCTTTGATATCTTGCTCATCTCATTAGGTCCATGATACAAAGAGAAACCGATATTTCCTATTTGATATCTTGCATGCTCGTATTGCTGGGCGATGTAGGGTGTTGCACAGTGTTGGCACTAACGCCTATGTCATTGATCTTCCATCTGATTTTGGTATTAGTACAACTTTTAATGTCGAAGATTTGGTTACTTACACGAGCCCACCAGCAATCTCCGATGACCCTTTTGTCGAGCCCTCTCCTAAGCCCGATGATCTCCCTATTCCTGATCCCATACCAGCCTTGATTCTTTTGCCCCTCTAACTAGCACAAAAAGAGTAAATTGATGCTATTTTAGATGATCAGACAGTTTTTACCGGTGATGGAGGCATCCAACGCTTCTTGGTTCGTTCGCGAGGACGACCAAAGTCCGACTCCACTTGGATCACGTGAGATGAGCTTCAGCAGATTGACCCGGACCTGTTGGAGTACTACCAGAGCTACACCGAGCCGCGCTCGTCGAGGTCGACTTCTTGGTTCGTTCGCCAGTACCAGACCACCTATCACTCGGGTCTATGGTCACCGCAGGTGGTCCAGCTAGTTTCATTGTGGTTAGAGTGATTTGCTTTATTTTGATAGCCTTTGGGATTATTTAGGTATTTTGTCATCTTTGAGGGTCTTTGTGAGATTAGTTTCTTTGTAGGAGTCTTTTTGTTTTTTTTTGGATCTTATAAATATGTTGGACCGTACATTGTATGGGGTATGCTATGAATAAAAATTTGGTTCCTTTTATTCTAGCCTGGGTGTGAAACCCTGAGTAAGGGCTAGGCGTGAAGCCTAATTCTCTTCTTCTCTTCTTCCTCCCGTCTCTTTCTCTATTTCTCCTTCCTCTTCCTTGCTGTCTGGCATCATGAATGTAGGAATAAATTGCCCTTTTCAAATGGAAATCAGAGAAAAAAAATTGATGCATCATCTTGTTGTCCAGGACTAATCAATATTTTGGTTAAGGATTATGCGTACCAATGCAAGGTTTATACTATTTGATATCTTGCTCATTTCATTGGGTCCCTGAACCCAAGACAAACCGATATTTCCATTTATCTCAGAAGCCCTCTGCTTCTGCAGATCGCCCCTGCCCTACAAGTCCATTCTCGTGCCACCACATGCAGCTCCATCGCTTTCTGGAACTTAATGACCACTATTTGCATCAAAATGTTAACTGGCATCTCCTTTCCCAGATATAATCTGTCTTGATTGATGGGTGATATCAGACAAAGAACCTTGCAGAGCCAATCAATGATCTCAAGTGAACCATCTTCAACCTCGAATCCTTTTTTCTTGTCTCCTGTACTAGCTGACCCTGCTAAGTCTGTCTTTAATTGTTTATAAGAAAGATGTTCTCAACAACATGTAATAAGAACATTGTTCTTTGATTGAAAAGGTGGCCTTCAAGATGCATCCAGTTGATGGCTGCTTGCTTGTTAAGGTAAGCAGAGGGGGAATAGAGGTTGCAATGATTTCCTTTTTTTCCCCCATGAAGGCATGCTAGGGTTGTAATTAGGTTTTCAGGGCTAGATACTGGGTATGAAGAATTTGAAGGTCAGGTTAAAATTGAGAACTGTTACTGAGGTTTACAGTTATACTTCTCTTTTACCCTCTTGTACCCTTATCAAGTCTGTACCTTATTGTTTACTCTGCACTCGTTCAAGGAGGTGCCTCAAACCTGCTACATGAATGTAGTTGAGCTTTCACTAAAGGGTAAGCAGAGGGGTAATAGAGGCTGTGATGGTTTAATTATGCTCCTCTTCACCCTTTTCACCCTCATCAAGTCTGTACCTTAGTGTTTACTCTAAACTAATACAAGGAGGTGCAGCAAACATTGCATAGGATGTAGCTGAATTGCTGAAAAGTTGTTGATGTTTATAATATCATGCATGTTTATCTCTTCCTTTTCTGAGTTACTTAATATATTCTGATGTTCATTAGATAATCTATAATTGATGTTATAACCATTCTTATAAATTTTCTTCTGCAGATGGATTTTCTGCAACTAGTTTGAGGATTCCGGAGGAAGATATCAGCGCTATAGCCTGATGATAGGTCTCCATGTATCAGCAGGGACAGACAACTACTTTTTTCTTTACTTTTTAACAAGTGCTTTATGGTTGTTTCACCCAAATACTGCTTTTATAAGACCAGTTAAATTTGAATTCTCTATGCTGATCTAGGTAGTTTGCAATGGTACTTTTAAGATGATGGCATATTGTTATATTCTTGTTACTTGATTGTTCTATTTTTAGCAGTCTCTGGAGGTGCATGCTAGCGCATGCAAAGGAAAAATAAAGCTGTGACTAGCACTTGTGGGAATAATTTTTCAATTTCATGAAGCGGAAAACAGAATGGGAAGCGAGCAATGCTATGATGGTAGCTCAGAAAAATCACTCAAGCAAGTTATGTAACCATCTTCTCCCAATCAGGTTGCTTCATATTGTGGCACTGCTCACGCTGCTGAATCAAGGGGGAAAATGAGAATATAACATGCAAGCAGAGTTTTCCGAGTTACACATTTGGAATCGCTTAGGCATTTTTCATGCCAAGATGTTGGCAATTGCTAGGGGCTGAACTTTATTCATTACTCTGTTAAATTGGGACGACAAATATCTCTCTCTCTCCAACAAGAAACCTCTATATACATAATAATAAGATGAAGATCATTTTAATTGAAATATTTCTATACTTTACTATAGTATTCTAGTATCTGGCTTTGCACAAATATGATCCAGGTGTATATATGTTATATGATATATATGACACATCTGTGGACATCTCTGCAAATCAGGGACGAAGAAAATGCAAATATGGTTGAATAATAAAATTATTCTTTGTAATTTTTTTTTGGCCAAAGGAGAATGCTGGTTCGATCCTGCCATCCACCTAAGAGTAGGATGTTGATGGATTTTAGTGTGGAAATGCTTTATTTCTCTTTGCAACCCAAGCTGCTTGTACCTTAGCCACGAGGTGGTCTTAGTTTGATGACATAATCTGGAAGTCAGGCCCAAAATCATCGTGGCTATTTTTTCTTTTTTGGGTATAAAAGCGGCTCACACGCATTGTGCAGCTAACAAAATCAGGAAAGAAAAAATAGTACAAAGAATAAGATTCCGACACGTGGTTTATTTAGGTGAAGCCTTCATAATAGTGAGTAGCGAAGGAGGCCATCTCCGCGGTTCGTGATGGAGCGGGCTCGAGCTCAGGCAGCAGAGATCACACATGTAGACCTAGCCCATAGACCTTTGACAGCTCGGGACATCTGGGGCCCCCACACTGCTTCGGCTGCTCCACATAGGGTATTCTTTACCTGGGAGCCCCCACCCTCGAGTTTTCTCAAGGTCAATTTTGATGGCTCAGTTTTGGATGGAGGTAGGAGAGGAGGGGCGGGATTCGTCATCAGGGGGCCGAGCTCTGGCGGAGTGGCAGCGGGGGGCTGCCATCTTTTTGACACTTCGGTACCTGGGGCAGAGCTGCGGGCGGCTTGGATGGGCATGTGTTACGCGCGGCGAGTGCTTCAGGCGCGGTCTATCCTTTTAGAGGGAGATTCGGCTACTGTGATCAGCTGGGTCCGGAAGGGCTCAAGCAGTTATGGGGGGGTCCACCCCTTACTATTCGACATTTTTGAGATGGCGAGGGAGTGTGTTACATTCCGAGCCATGTATGTATACCGCGAGGCCAATGGGGCGACCGACTGGGTGGCGGCATATGTTGCGAGCCACTCAGGAGGCACCCTATGGTCTGGAGAGAGAGAGATGCCCAGAGCACTTCGGGACCTTTTGTTTTCTGACTCTATTGGGTGTATTCGTACCCGTGTTGTATGAAATACTCGCTTTAGCAAAAAAAAAAAAAAAAAGGAGGCCACCTAGTTAGCAGCGCTATTCGCATGTGGCCCGAGAAAGACCACACTCATTAAGAGCCCATGGATGTCGCAGAGAAGCGGTCTAGAACCAGCATCGCGTCCCTGACTCCGGATCCACTCGATCATTGTGGCCGAGTCTCCCTCAAGAAGGATACAGTCCACCCCCAGCATACGCCTCACATAGATGATACCCTCCTATACAGCTTTGAGCTCAACACTAACTACAAACGTGTCAAAGATCTGCCGGCCCCTAGCCGCTATTAATCTGGCATCATGATCTCTGATGACAAATCCCACGCCTCCAGCGATCCTTTTCTTCGTCAACACTACCGTCAAAGTTCACCTTGAGTAAACTAGGGAGTGGAGGCTCCTAGGAGATCAACACGGTCTTGGGCGCTGCAAGAGCAAAAGGGGAGCCCCAGATTTTTCTGGCCATCCCGAGGGACGACGACATAGTGGTGCGGATGACCTTCGACGCATGAAGAAGAGCCCTATTTGCCACCAACCTCGAATGCGCTCTGCTGTCCTCGAATATCCGAGCATTCCTATCTAGCCAAAGGCTAAGTAAGCAACCCTAATTCCCGATTCCTCAAGGCCAGGCCTCCATGAGCAGATCTCCAGGAAGTGTAGGAAGTCCTCAGTTGACGTCCAGCCCTACCGAGGGTTGTGGGGACTCAAGGCACACACCCCAGATCTGGGAGGCTCTCGGGCATCCTATAAGGACATGGAAGATAGACTCCTCCATCTCCAGGTAGTCCACACACTCTAATGAAAAGCTAATCTCTCGCCGAGCCAGCATGCCTTTGGTAGGTAAGCAACCCCATGCCACATTACAGACAAACAAGACAACTCGTAGGTGGATGCGAAGCCTCCAGATCCAGGCCCCATCAATCTGCCTAGCCGTAGACCTCCTGACCACCCAGAGTAAGTCCCGGGCCTTCACCTCTGACCTCCTAGTCATGCTCCATATCCTCCCGTCCGCAGCCTCCCCAGTAGGAATCGATAGAGATTGGACTCGCTCAGCCAGCCGCTCCCCAAAAGCCTGTCGAACGAGATCCTTGTTCCATCCCCGCTCACTAGGAGCAAACAGATCGCATACTTTACACCCCTCCAGACGTCCAATGTCGATCAGGGTAGGCCAGTCGTGTAGTGGCACCTTAGAGAGCAAGTTGCCCTCCAAGACGTCGATAGCCCGTCCGTTCTCGATGTCCCATCCAATCTTCGATAGGACCGTCGGGGCGCGGGCACAAATTTCTCTCCAAATAAAGAAACTGTGACGACCAGCACGAAAGACAGCCGGATCGATTAGATCCCTATGGCCTTCATCAGAGCGGCCTAGAGACTCCTTAGCTTCAGAAAAAACCTAGCCGCCAACTTGGTCGTGAGGATCTCCCATCGCTCAATCAAAGAGTGGATCCCCAGCCCTCCATTGCTGGTCGGCTGACAGATGGTATCCCAAGCTAGCAGATGAACACTGCTTCTGCCGCCATGTCACCCCCTAGAGGAAAATCCTGAACTGTCACTCCATACACCGTAATGCTGCGAGAGGTACCAAAGTATAGGAAAACAGATAAATATGGATCGAGCTCAGGACTAACTGCACCAGTATGACTCTATCCATCATAGACAGAGTATCCGCTTGCCAACTCTTTAGTCTACATCTAATGCCCAGCTCCATAGGAGTGCAATTAGCCCTGCGTAGACACCGATCTGTGATCAGGATCCCTAAATATCTCAAAGTACCTTCTAGCTCCCCAATCTCCAGGATGCTAATGATAGATGCAGGATCTTATGAACAAACGTTGGCAAATTATCAGGCTTTTATGAACAAATGTTGGGAATATTATTGTCATGCCGGACAAAGGGCAACACAACACCTGGTTCCCTAAACCCTGTTAGACTTCTCTCTTGGAAGCTTAAATTAGGGACTAGAATTGATAATGGGAGAACATTAACTATTATAAAATGCTTAATCATAAATTCATGGTGCAGTTGGCTTTTAGAGAAGACTGCGAGCGATGGTGTACTTGATGGGTTTCATTTCTCTCCCGTTACGAATTCAATCATGATTGACACTGCCATGTTTCAAAGTCTCCATCTCTTTTCAATAGGCATATGCTTTCTTACACTTTGTAAGTGTCCAATGGATATTTGCTGGTCTGAATTTAATATGTATTCTTGGTTATGAGTCACCATAGATCCCGACATGAACAAGAACCATCTCTAAAATGATGAAACCTCACATTGTCCCTTACAATGATCTGCACTCCAATAATCTTTGCCATGAACTTGATAGCATTGTGGCAGTCCCCACAAATCCTCAAGTTCTTAAATACTCGAATAACTGATTCCCCATTCAAGTTCAGAACACCAAATGCAACAGCAAGCTTCTCACTGTGGCTGCATAAAGTATCTTCCTTTTCCTCTCTATCAACATCTTGCAAAACATAATCTGTATCCGGAAGATATCCCTCAAGCTTCATCTTTTTCCCCATTTCTTTCAGAAAACCACACACCTCATCTCTCCGAGCATTTCTATCGTCGCCTTTAACAAAAGTGTAGACCTTGTTCTTTATTTGAATCCAACTACATCCAGGCACTTTTGCAATTCCCCTGCCCCTCATCCTATCTCTCATCAAAGTCCTGACCTTCGAAGCCTCGTCCCACATTTTGGCGGCGACCAACATGTTCGATAGCAAGATATAGTTCCCAGGGTTTTCTGGTTCAATTTCAAACAAATGATCTGCTGCAATCTTTCCTAACTCGACATTCTTATATACTTTACAAGAAGCTAGCAGTGCTCCCCATGCACTGGCGATCGGTTCCATCGGCATGCTTTGGATGAATTCGTATGCCTCTTCGAGATGACCGGCACGGCATAGGATGTCGACCATACATGCATGATGATCTGCATCAGGTCTGAGCTCATGATCTTTGCTCATCGAGTTGAAAATGGAACGGCCCTCATCAACAAGCCGCGAGTGGCTGCAACCAGACAGAACCACTGTGAAGGTGACTGAATTAGGCCTCACCCCTGAGTCTACCATTCGGCGAAACAGCGACAATGCTTCCTTGCCAAACCCATGCATGGAATTTGCCAATATCATTATGTTCCAAGCAACGGTGTCCTTTCTAGGCATTTGGCTGAAGACACCCCTGGACTTATCCAAGTCTCCACACTTGGCATACATGAGAACTAGAGCTGTCATGACCACTAGGTCGTCCACAAACTTGTGCCTGATAATGTAACCGTGTATCTCCCTACCTCCCCTCAAACTCTCAAGATCAGCACAAGCTGGCAATATACTTGCTGCTGTAATTTTGTTGGGTTTGAAGCCTAAACGCTGCATTTGAGCCAACATTTCGAATGCCTGTTCTGCTCTTCCATTTTGTGCAAATCCACTAATCATACAATTCCAAGAAGCAGAACTCATTGCAACTCCTTCAGATTTCATCAGCTGGAAAAGCTTCAAAGCCTCTCCAGAGTTTCCATCAGAGAAATATGCTGTTAAAATCACAATCCATGACACAATATCTTTTCGTGGGATGCTATCAAAAACAATCCTTGCTTGCCGAATGCTCGAGCAATTCGCATACACATCCGCTAGCCCACTGCCAATACATGCATCTTCTTCTATTCCATTTCTCAGCACAAAACAATGGATTTCTCTGCCAGGATTCAAAGCTTTCAATTCCGAGCACAGACGAAGAACTGTCGACAAAGTCACTGAGTTGGGCTTTGTCCCAGATGACAGCATATCACGAAAAGACTGCAGTGCTTCTATTGGTAGCCTACAATTCACATAAGCTGCTACGAGCGAAGTCCAAGATACAACATCCCTCTCGGGTAAGTCATCGAACACCCTTCTAGCCCCCTCGCTGAATCCACACTTCCCATACGTGTCGACCAGTACGTTTCCCAGTAGAAGGTCGGAATCGAACCCAAACTTGATAGCTTCTTCATGTATCCCTTTGGCTTTATCAAGATCCAAAGAACGGCCGCACGCCTTTGCAACCGAGAGCAGAACCAACCTGTCAGGTTTGAGATCCTTCTCCCTGCGGAGTTTCCAATAGAGACTTATGGACTCTTTGGGATGCCCTTGCTTCGTGTAAGCAGAGATTAGGACTGTTAACGAGCGGAGATCTGGGTGGGGAATTTTATCGAACAGCTCGCGAGCACGATCCAACCGACCGGCGCTCAAGTAGGATCTGAGGAAGTTGATGCTAAGATGAGGCGGGAGGTTAATGGGTAGCGTCGGCGGCATGTGACGTCCACCTCTGAAAGGATTTGAAAGGACGCAGTTCGGGAATATTCCCACACTTGAAAGGACAGAGATCTCCTGCCGCAGCGGTTGCGAGAGAGAGGGCGGCGCCGCGGCGGCCGTGGATGAAGTGCCCGCGACGAGGGAGCGAAAGAGAGAGCGGGTAAGGAGGGGGGATCACAAGAGAGAGAGAGATGGCGGCGGCGGCGGCGGCGGCGGCCCAGGCGAGCGAGGGAGAGAAGCGGGATGATACGTGCGGAGATCCGAGATGGGGAGATAGGTCTGTCGCTGTAACCCGCAGACCCGTACCCGACCCGATCCCTATCGGATCCGATCTTGACATGTGGGTTTATCAATAGGATCCGATCTATATTATGTTAGGATGTGGATTTAATTTTCCTAAACTTCATGCAGTCCAGACCATTAATTTGATTTGTCACCCATTCTAATATATGTAGTCACACAGACTTGTAAATCTCATGGTTTCATAAAATCTATTAATAATATTTTAGAGCTGAATTTTTAGTAAACAATTTTGAGGGTACAAAAAGAATTGAGCATTTCAAACCTTGTCCAATAAGTTACCTCCATTAGTTGGTAAAAAGTTGGAACCGATATGTCAAACAGCACACCTAGTAGGATCTATAATTTTCGATTATTTATTTTATATTTAAAATTTACAATTAATAATATATGATAACATATATTTTGCATCTCTATAATTTTTTATATATAATTGGAGTTCTCTAACAAAATTAACTAGATAAATAAACATTACTGTTAGGTTTGACTGACCCGATGAGCCGAAAACTATTATCTCGGCTGATTCAAAATTAGGTATGGTGGGTGTTGGGGGGAATAAGATTTTTTTTCCAAATGACATAAATGCCCCTAAGAAGCCGTACAACTTCCGACCCCGGACGGCCGAAGTCGGCGTCCGACTTCGGAACGCCCGACCTCAAGACGACCGACCTCGAGACCTCCGACCTAAGAAAAACCCCGATGCTCGAGGTCTACTCTTGTCAGCCACCTACTACGGCCGTGCGCCTCTGAGGTCTGGCCGAGGACCATACCCTGACGCCCCTCTGGCATTTATTGCGCATAGTCGCTGTAACTCTCCGGCTTACTCCACAATAAATGCGGATCTCCGGCTTACTCCACAATAAATGCGGATCTCCGGCTTACTCCACAATAAATGCGCATGGCTCCTGTCATCTACGGACTCTCAGCTCTCCACGGCAAATCAGCCCAGCAGAGTCTAGTCAACTATGATAAGTCTCCGATCTCGGCCATACCTCCGACACCAATGCAATAATTCGCCTGATAGCGTGCTAGTTCGGGCTGTACGACGTCCTCACCGCCGACATCAGTGCAATGATTCGCCTGACCGTGCGCCGACCCGAATGACATGCCGAGCCGTACTACGGCTTCGCCCTGTTACATCGCAGGTAAACCGACCCCCGCCTATAAAAGGGAGTCTTGGCCTCTCAGGAGAGGGGGGGAAGATTGATGCACTCTACAGACACTGTTTATCTCCTTTCTACACTATTTGCCCCCTCCCTGACTTGAGCGTCGGAGGGCCGGCGCCGGAAAACCCGGCCACCGGCTCGTGTGCAGGCACCCAGACGGAGGACGCCGCCAGCTGACGGATCGTCGCCTCGCCGCGTGGACTAGCCGTCCCTTCTCTCCGACCGCCCCAGACGGAGGACGCCGCTCGCCGACGGACCGCCGCCCCACCGTGAGAACTCGCCGCTCCCTTTCCTCGACCGAAGATTGCCCTCGGGTCCAATTTCTAGCAACAGTTGGCGCTAGAGGAAGGGCCCGAGTAGCAGCCATGAAGTTGAGAAGTAAGGGAGCCTCTAACGCCTCCCGGCGTCCCCCGCAAAGTCCTGGACACTCTGTCCAGAATTCTCCAACTCCGGCGGACCCGGTTCCTCAGGTCCAGCCGGAACAGTTTGACGCCTTGGTACAGCAAGTCCAGGCCCTGGCCGCCGCCGTTCAGGGTCTGCGGCGCGAGGAAGCCTTACCTACGCTCCCCCCACGGGCTCAGACCCTGCCAGAGTGTCTCCCCAACGGTCCGGTTTTTCCAAGCCAAAACCTGCATGGCTCCTCCAGAGCCAACAACGAAGAACGAGCTTCCCCCCGGAGGGAGTCACCGGGAGAAGGCTTCGACCGGAGGCCCCAGCTTTCTAAGGCGGAGTCAGCCCCAGACCACCGTGAGCCGGCGCAAACCACGGCGACAATTCCACGAGTGGGGGAGCTTGACCGGAAAGTTGAGCATCTGGAGCGCCAGATTGCGGCGCTCCACAGCAAGAAGGCAAGACAAGAGGGAGACTTTGAGTTCACTACTAAGTCCCCCTTCTCCCGCCAGATCGAGGATGAGCCGGTTCCCGCGAGGTTCAAAATGCCTCAAGTGGAACCCTACAACGGGACGACTGACCCTCTCGACCATCTAGAGAGCTATCGGGCCCTCATGGCCCTGCAAGGGTCCTCGGAGGCCATACTCTGCAAGGCCTTTCCAGCGACCCTCCGAGGGACCGCTCGGCTTTGGTTTTCTGGGCTGAAGCCGAATACGGTGTCCTCTTTTGAGCAGCTCGGCAGGCAGTTCGCCACCAACTTCGCTGCCAGCAGGCGCCAGCGACGGACGTCGGACTCCCTCCTCGACATCAAACAGAAAGAGGGGGAGTCCCTCAAGGAGTACCTGGACCGCTTCACCGCCGCCACATGGGAGGTTCGCGAGCTAGACCAGTCGATAGCTATGTCGGCTCTGAAGACTGGGGTTCGCTCCTACCGATTCCTCTTCTCCATCGAGAAGAGCTTCCCGGCCGACTTCACTGAAATGTTGGCCCGAGCCCGGAAGTATGCCAAGGCCGAGGAGGCAGTTGCATCCAGGCGGGGGGCAATTGAGCCCGCCTCGAAGAAGCAGAAGAAACGCCGCGAGGAGCGCGGCCGACAAAGGAGCCGATCCCCCCGCCGAGAGAAGAACCTCCCCAGACTGAGAAGTCCGCCCCGACAGCAGAGGCGATCTCAGCAAAGGACCCCCCCTCGGCCGAGGTCCCCACCACGGCCTCGGACGTACCCGGAAAAGTACGAGAACTACACACCCGTCAACGCTCCTCGGGCCGAAATTCTGATGGAAATCGAGGGTCGGGACTTCTTCCGATCCCCGCCTCCTATGCGAGACACGGGACTCCCCCGGAATCCCAGGAAGTATTGCCGCTTCCACCGAGATCGTGGGCACGACACGGAGGACTGCTACCAACTCCGGGATGAGATAGAAGCGCTCATCCGACGGGGAGTGCTCAACCGGTTCGTGAGGAACCGACCTGAGGAAAGGAGGCCGGCGGAGAATGTCGCACCAACCGAAAATCCGGGCGACAACAGGCCCATCGCCGGCACCATCAATATGATCGGGCGGGCCTCGGCAGGAACGGCCGCCCAGGGAGCACCCCCGAAGCGCCCACGTACTGATGAAGTCATCTCGTTCTCGGACGAGGACTTAGAAGGGGTCGAAACCCCTCATGATGACGCTGTGGTCATCTCTATGATTGTAAATAGGTTTGATGTAAAGCGTGTCCTAGTTGACAATGGAAGCTCAGCCAACATTTTGTATTATCATGCCTACCAAAAAATGGGATTGACAGAAGGGCATCTCCGGAGAGTCAATGCCCCGTTGGTTGGGTTTACCGGAGATGCAGTCCCGGCTGAAGGTGAGGCTAGCTTCCTTGTCACAGTCGGCCTCGCCCCCCGGGAGAGCACTGTGAGGATGGACCTCCTGGTGGTCCGTCTGCCCTCGGTCTACAACGCCATCCTTGGGCGCCCGGGGCTAAATGCCCTTCGAGCCGTGGTTTCAACTCGCCATTTGCTCATGCGGTTCCCCACCGACCAAGGAGTAGGCGAAGTCCGCGGAGACCAGCTGGTCGCCAAGCAATGCTACATGGCGGCCCACACAGTAAAGCAACCAGCCGAGGCGCCGGACCACCCGATGGGCCCTTCACTGCCCATAGAAACCCTCGATGCGAGGGACACCCTCTGGAAGAAGCAAGTAGAGCCCGGTGAGCTCCTTATTCAAATCCCACTACAAGAAAATTTTCCCGAGCTAACTGTGCAGGTCGGCTCCGGCCTCGGCGCCCGCGAGAGGGATTGCCTCGTCAGCTTCCTGCGGGACAACGCTGACGTCTTCGCCTGGTCGCCCGCGGACGTGCCAGGAATTGACCCTGAGGTCATGGTCCACCGACTCCAGGTGAGACCGACCAGCAGGCCTGTAAAGCAGAAGAAAAGATGCTCCGCCCCGGAACGACAACGAGCTGCGGCTGAGGAGGTGGACAAACTCCTCGGGGCCGGCTTCATCCGGGAGGTCTCCTACCCGGACTGGCTCGCCAACGTAGTCCTCGTAAAGAAGGCCAACGGGAAGTGGCGTATGTGCGTGGACTATACCGACCTGAACAAGGCCTGCCCGAAAGACAGCTTCCCCCTCCCGAGCATCGACCAGCTCGTCGACTCCACTTCAGGACACCAGCTGCTAACTTTTATGGACGCCTTTTCAGGGTACAATCAAATCCGAATGGCGCCAGAAGACGAGGAGAAGACGGCCTTCATCACCGACAAGGGCACCTACTGCTACAAGGTGATGCCCTTTGGCCTGAAAAACGCTGGGGCCACCTATCAGAGACTGGTCAGCCAAATTTTTAAAGATCAGATCGGCCGGAACATGGAAGTCTATGTGGACGACATGCTGGTAAAGAGCCGAGCGGCGGAGCACCACATAGCCGACCTCAACGAGACATTCGCCAAGCTCAGAAGATACCAAATGAAACTCAATCCGGCGAAGTGCGCGTTCGGGGTCACCTCGGGCAAGTTCCTGGGTTTCATAGTGACCCAGCGCGGAATTGAAGCCAACCCGGAGAAAATCCGGGCACTGCAAGAGATGTCGCCTCCAAAGACAGTTAAGGAGGTGCAACGACTCGCGGGGCGGGTTGCCGCCCTGAGAAGGTTCGTCTCTCGGTCAGCCGAGCAATGCCTCCCCTTCTTCAAGAGCCTTAAACGGCCGAAAGACTTCCGGTGGACAGAAGAATGCCAGCAGGCCTTTGAAGAGCTTCGAAGCCTTCTGGCCTCTCCCCCGCTGCTCACCAAGCCCCAGAAAGGCGAGATCCTTTACTTATATCTGGCCGTCTCCCCAGCTGCAGTAAGCTCAGTCCTCGTCCGGGAAGAGGACAAGCTCCAAAAGCCGGTCTATTACACCAGCCGGGTTCTCTGGGATGCTGAGACCCGATATTCTAAACTTGAGAAGACCATCTTCGCTCTCATCATTTCGGCTCGGAGACTCAGGCCTTACTTCCAAGCCCACACGATAGCTATATTGACCGACCAGCCTATGAAGCAAATATTGCAGAGGTCGGATCGTACGGGGAGGATCGCCAAATGGGCGGTCGAGCTCGGAGAATTCGACCTCGAATATCGGCCCAGGCCGGCTATCAAAGCTCAGATACTCGCCGACTTCGTCGTGGAGTGCACCCTTCCGGACAACCCCGAGAGGCCACCCGAATCCGTAGAGGAGGCCCCGAGGCAGCCATGGGTCCTGCACTCGGACGGGTCTTCGACCTCGTGGGGTAGCGGGGCCGGACTTATCCTCACCAGTCCAGACGGAGTGGTGGCCGAGCAAGCTTGGCGCCTCGAATTCCCGGCCTCGAACAATGAGGCCGAGTATGAGGCTCTCATCGCCGGGCTCAAGCTGGCGAAAGAACTAAGAGTGGAAGACCTGACGGCCTTCAGTGACTCCCAGCTGGTGGTGAACCAGGTCCAAGGAGATTTTGGAGCTAAAGAGCCATCCATGCAAAAGTATCTCCAAAAGGTGCGGGAACTCATATCTGCCCTGAATTCTTTCAATATTCAATACATCCCCAGAGCGGAAAACCTCAGGGCAGACCAGCTATCCAAATTGGCAACCTCCCGCATGAGCGAGCTTCCCAAGGGAACATCGCTCGAGTATCTTCGGATCCCCAGCACGGAGGAACCCGAGCCCACCATGTGCATCGACTCCGAGCCAAGCTGGATCGATGGGCTCGTCTGCTACCTTCAGGACGGAACCCTACCTCACGACGAGACGGAAGCTCGCCGAATCAAGCGCCAGGCCCCCCGGTATGTCTTATACGAGAATAGACTACCGGCGATCATTTACTTCTCCCCTTCTCAGATGCCTCCGCCCCTCCGAGGCGGACTATGCCCTCCGAGAGGTCCATGAAGGGATCTGCAGAAATCACCTGGGGGGTCGGGCATTAGCCCATAAGGTCCTGCGACAAGGATATTATTGGCCCACACTCCAGAAGGATGCAACGGATTTCGTCCGGAAGTGCGATCGGTGCCAACGAAACGCCAATGTCCAGCGCCGACCTTCAGCTCTGCTGACCTCCATCATCGCTCCCTGGCCGTTTGCCCAATGGGGGATCGACATCCTGGGGCCCTTTTCCCTGGCCACCGGACAGAGAAAGTTCCTGGTCGTCTCCATCGACTACTTCACCAAATGGGTCGAGGCCGAACCCGTCGCCCGGATCACCGAGCAAAAGATGCGAGACTTCGTGTGGAAGTCCATAATCTGCAGATTCGGACTACCCCGTATCCTTATATCTGACAATGGTCGACAATTTGACAATGTTCATTTCAGAGAATTTTGCTCTGAGCTCGGCATTGATCACCGTTTCACCTCAGTCGCTCACCCCCAGACAAACGGGAAAACTGAGGTAACTAACCGCACTATTTTGCAAGGGCTCAAGGCTAGGCTTGATCGGTCCAAAGGACAGTGGGTCGAGGACTTGTACAATGTCCTTTGGGCGTACCGGACCACGTTCCGACTGCCCACGGGAGAGACCCCCTTCAACCTAGCATACGGCACTGAGGCCGTCATCCCGTTGGAGATCGGCCTGCCTTCTCCAAGGGTGGAGCATTACGACCCCGACACCAATTCTTTCCAGCTCAGGAGCAACTTGGACCTCGTCGAAGAGACAAGAGAGGTTGCCCGGGTCCGCATGGCGAGATACCAACAGCGAACGGCCCAATACTACAACTCTAGAGTCAAGCCCAAGCTCTTCAAAGTGGGGGACCTCGTCCTCAGGAGAGCCGAGGCTTCTCAACCGACTGAGTAAGGAAAGCTCGCCCCAAATTGGGAAGGGCCGTATCAGATCGCCCGGGTACAACGACCAGGGGCGTATAAATTAAAGTCCCTAGAGGGGACCATGATCCCGCGAAGCTGGAACTTCGAGAATCTACGAATGTACTACCAGTAAAACTCCTAGGGGTTCAAGACAATCAGGACAATGGACTCAGCTTCCTTTTCGCAAACAATTCTCTTATCTTGATGGCTGTAATTCTCTTCTAATATTGGGTCGTCTGTGATCCTCAGATTCCCCGGCCAAAATCGGGATGCCTCGAGGCTCGACCGTAGAGTCCCAAACTCCCTCGACCTCGGAAAGAATCGCAGGACGACGAAACATCGACTTGGCGCGAAATTCCCTCGACTAAGGTCAGGATGCCCTGGTTCGTCGGGATGCCCCGAGACGTCGGGATGCCCCGGCTATAGGGATGTTCGAGACGTCAAGATATGAGTACGGTCCTCTCTGACCAGACGAGCTCGGCTCGTTCTCCATCAACTTCCACCTATGAGCACGGTCCTCTCTGACCAGACGAGCTCGGCTCGTTCTCCATCAACTTCCACCTATGAGCACGGTCCTCTCTGACCAGACGAGCTCGGCTCGTTCTCCTACCTCGACTAAGGTCGGGATGCCCCGAGGGTCGACCGTAGAGAACCAGACTCCCTCGACCTCGGGAAGGCGCCGTGAGGGGTGGAAAGGGTGGCTCCACCCGGGGCGCCACGAAGTGGACCCCCGGGAGCGGTCGACGATCCCCGATCCCCGAAGCGAGCTATTCCCCGACTAAGGTCGGGATGCCCCGAGGATCGACCGTAGAGAATCAGACTCCCTCGACCTCGGGAAGCATCGCAGGTCGGTAGAGCGTGCCCAGACCCGCCGACCTGACGAACGATCCCTCGACTAAGGTCGGGATGCCCCGAGGGTCGACCGTAGAGAACCAGACTCCCTCGACCTCGGGAAGCGTCGCAGGTCGGTAGAGCGTGCCCAGACCCCCCGACTTGACGAACGATCCCTCGACTAAGGTTGGGATGCCCCGAGGGTCGACCGTAGAGAACCAGACTCCCTCGACCTCGGAAAGAAGCCGTAAGGGGTGGAAAGGGTGGCTCCACCCGGGGCGCCACGAAGTGGACCCCCGGGAGCGGTCGACGATCCCCGATCCCCGAAGCGAGCTATTCCCCGACTAAGGTCGGGATGCCCCGAGGGTCGACCGTAGAGAACCAGACTCCCTCCACCTCGGAAAGCGTCGCAGGTCGGTAGAGCGTGCCCAGACCCGCCGACCTGACGAACGATCCCTCGACTAAGGTCGGGATGCCCCGAGGGTCGACCGTAGAGAACCAGACTCCCTCGACCTCGGGAAGCGTCGCAGGTCGGTAGAGCGTGCCCAGACCCGCCGACCTGACGAACGATTCCTCGACTAAGGTCGGGATGCCCCGAGGGTCGACCGTAGAGTCCCAAACTCCCTCGACCTCGGAAGGCACCACAGGTCAGCAAAGCGTCCACGGACTCGCTGACCTGACGCAAGATCCCTCGACCAAGGTTGAGGCGCCCGAGGTCCTACCATGGGGTCTGAAACTCCCTCGACCTCGCAGAGAGCTACAATTCAATAAAGCCTCGCCAAATCCTCTCAACCTTGGTGGGCGCTGTTGGGTCCGTGAGAAACCCGAGCCCCCCTTTAAGTCAAAATGACTCCGGAGGTCGACGAGGAAAGGAGGCAACCTACTCCACCATGCGAAGCATAACTCCGAGAATGCAAGAGGTACGTCTAACTAGACGCCTTCCTTGTCAAATTTTATCTACATACTGCTGAGCGGAATCTCAACGTTGGAGTCTTATCACGCCCCAAAGTCGGGCTTCTCCAATAGGTCGGCTTAAAACCGATCCCCTAACTACGCTATGTATGCTCCGTTCGTCAAGTCTCCGCAATTTGTACAAAGGCTTCATAAATTAGGGCCCAACTCGGCTCTTCTACGTAAACTCCGACGTTCGGCTGAGAAAGTGGTCCCGGCCACGAGTGTACCAGCCAAACACGGGTACCAAGGCAATCTTTCGAAATTCCGGCCTTGCTCACCGAAATCTCGGCAGAATCCGAGAACGATAACTACGAAAACCTTCGGCAATAACTTGTTTATTAGCCCGCGCTCCCTACGAGGGGTTCGGAGTTGAGTTCGGAAATCCGGCTAAACTCCCCGAATAGCAGCACGCACAGACCTAGTCCGGTCTTACTTAAAGGGCCAAGGCCCGACCTCGAGCCCTTGAGATTTTCCTGAAGGCTAAACGTGATGACTTTCACGACACTCAGATCCGAGCTATAGGACTTAGAGAAATTTCCTAAAAAACCTAAGACTCGGAGCTCCTTTTGGTCGGAATGACTGGAACCCGAGAAGGCTAAGACATAGCCCGGGAAAAGAGGGCAACTTCGTTAAGCAGCCCGGAAATTAAAATACAAAGTTAGAGGTCGTCGAGGCGGTTAGCTAAAGCTCTAGCCTCATTCACGACAACAGAGGAAAAGATGAATACGGAATGACAAAAATATCTTTTCATTAACAAAGGGCTGGAAGGCCAATTACAAAATTGGAAGTCGGCCACTCAAGGGCCGACCCCGGATACAACGAAAAAGAAAAGAAAAATACGCTAAGTCCTAAGCGGCGGGAGCAACATCCGGGGGGTCGTCCGGCACATTGATGACCTCATGATCTTCATCCGGAACAGGCTCGGGGTCGAGGGCAGGAGCTTCGGGCACCGGCTCCGGGACGGCGTCCACCTCGGCCGCTGGAGCCGCCTCCACGACACCGTCCGCCTCGGCCACCCCCGTCGAAGGCTCGGCGGGGTCTTGTTCATATATTCCCGCCTCGGACCCCCAGCCCAGGTCCTCCCTCGGATGGACCGTCGAAAGGTCGTACTGAGGGCAGTACCGGCGCATCTGCACCCGGAAGTTCTCGAAGCCCCGGAGGAAACCGTCCACCGTCTCCTCCTCCAACATGTCGCGGAACTCTTGCGACTCTTTGAAGAGTTCCACGGCATGTTCGGCTCGTTCGAGTGCCCTCCTCTCCCGGGCCTCAAGTTGCTCGATTCGGAGGCGGGAGACCCCGTCCTCATACTTGAGGGCCGCGACCTCGGCCTGGACCTCCCCCAAGCGCGCCTCCGTACCGCGCATGGCCGACCTGGTCAGGGCGTGAGCCGCCCTCTCCTCCTCAAGCGCCCCCGCCATAGCAAGGCGCTCGGCCTCGGTGGCCGTCCTCCGAGCCTCGGCATCGGCCAATGCCGCCTCCAGCTCGGCGACTTTCTTCTTGGCCGGCTCCAACTGTTGGCCGAGCCGCCATGCCTCCTCTTGACAGCCTTGGGCGATAAACACCAAGGCGTCGAGCTCGTGGACATGCTGAAAAGAAAGGAACGAAGATATCGTGAGTTGAAAAGCATATGAACTCGCCAATGACTCAAGGCAATCAAGGAAAGAAACTTACTCGGGCAGTGTTGCAGTAGGCGCCGTCGACGACCTCCTCCAGCGGAATGTTCCGGAACTCGGCCCGGTCCGCTGGGAGCATCGCACGCCGCAACACGGAGCGTGCGACCTCGGCATTACGAAAAGCCGAACTCCCCTCGGGAATAGAGGAGTCCGGCTCGACTGACTCTTCTCGGAAAGCCCGGGAAGAGCTCGGCACGATCGAGCCCGAGGTCCCGGAGCCGCTCGCTTCGGGGCCTCGGGCAAGCCCGGGTTCTGGCTGCTGCGGCCGGGCCATGGACGACTCCCCCCGCTGGGCAAGGGGGGCAGGGCAAGGAAGGGCCGATGGGCCCGCGTCGCTGGCGACCCGCGCCCGCCTCGGCTCGGCTGCAGAGGCCCCCGCTTCGGGGCCACTCCTCCCGGCCGACGTAGAGGCGCCGTCCGTCCTCGCCCTCTTCCGAGGCTGGGGCGCGGCTCCCCCGGCCTCGGCTTCTCGCCTTCTCAGGCGAGAAAAAAGTGATGTGTTGCTGGTCGGCAGGCGGGGAATATCTGAAATCAAAATTTCGTTAAGTGTCAGACCAGTGACAGTAAAAGCAAAGAACGAAGAAAAAATAAAATAATGTAACCACCCTTACCCTCGGGGCGCGCCGAGCTCAGACCTACGCTCGCCAGGGCGTCCTCCCGCAGGAGCTCGGTCAGGTCGTTGCCCCTCCCGAGGGCTCGCACGGAGTCCAGGGTCCTCAGCTCCCTCCTCGAGGGCTCGCACGGAGTCCAGGGTCCTCAGCTCCCTCCTCGAGGGCTCGGAGAGCTTATTGAGGGTCTTCAACCGAGGGTCCCCCCACCTCGGGTCGAACCCCCAAGGCGCCTCGGACGCCAGGAAGAAAAACTTCTCCTTCCACTCATGAATCGAGGAAGGGGCACCCTGGAAGAGTGACATACCGCCCCGAAAGGCGAAGTATAGCCACCCTGCGTCCGCCGGGTTCTTCTTTAACAGAAAACACCGGTGGAAGAGGCCTACCGAGATCGGGATCCCGTGCCCGAGGCACAGGGACAAGAACCCGATTATGGTCCTCCACGAGTTCGGAGCCAACTGCGCCGGGACGAGCTGGTACTCGGCCAGCAGCTGGCTCACGAACTCGTGGGCGGGAAAACGCAGGCCAGCCCAAAGTGTCTCGCGGTAGACCGCGATCCGACCTGGGGGCGGCTGCGTCACCCTGTCCTCCGGCCCCGCAGTTTCAAGACGAAACCCGGGCTGGAAGAAGAACCGGGAGCGGATCAGCTCCAACTCCTCCCCCGACAGGCTCGAATGTCCTTAGGGGCCAACGTCTAGTTGATTTTAGTTAAGCTTGGGACATTTATGCACTGGGGTGATTTTTGGGCTAAGGACGAGTGATGAAATCCCGACCTTATTTTTTTAAATAGGTTCAGCCCTTAGAATATTTTATGTTGATGCCTTACACTATATGCAACAATCAAGAGATTTTTTTTTTAATATTTTATGACATGACATTAAATTTCATTGAATAGGCGATCAAGCAAATTAATTATTTTTTTTTAAATTTTATGAGTTGACGTTTGAAATTTGAATTCTGAAATTTGAAACTTGAAATTGGAAATTTTAGGTTTTTTTTTTCTTTTTTTTTTTTTTTTTTGAATAATCACCCTTGATCTATTCTTAAGGTTTCTTTTCTTCAATTTTTAATTAGCAACAAGGGTTAATGAGATATAATAACAATATAATTCTGATTCTAAAAAATAAATGCAGAAAATTCAAAACAGAAATCAGCAAGGTTTCGTATTAATCTGATGGTCTTAAAAATATCAGAATGTCAATCAGACCGTTCAGATTATCTAACAATGTGTCTTGCACTAGCTGACCAAATTTTAATCAAATCCGACGGCTAATTTCTATGATATCAGAGTTTGATGCAAACTGTGTAGGGAATTAAAAATAGTAGTAAAGATGCAATTTTTTTTTTTTTCAAAAGAAAAATACTAACTACTAAGGTAAAAAATTAAATCTAAAATTATGCTAATAACTCAGCCGTTCCCCGGCAACGGCGCCAAAAACTTGGTGCTTTTGAAAAACTGTTCTCCCAAGTGCAGGAGAATCGCACAAGTAGTATAACTCGGAAGTCCGAGGTCGATTCCTCAGGGAACGAAATATGGATTATTAGTTTAATTTCAGATTAATTGATTCAATGAACTTGTGGATTAAGATGATGGTTTGCAAATAGAAAATAAACTAGTAAATAGAGAGTTGAAGTTTGGATATATTAAAAATGGTGTAGGGATCCAGAATCTCCTTTAATAATATCAAGTTCATGCAATAAATTCTATGATTCTTTTGTTTTCTTTTAAAAAGTATAAGCAGATAAAATTTAATTATTGAGTATGTTCTTGATAACATGAATTCTCTTTTTAAGCATTCAACGTGCCTTAGAACGTCAACGATGAATCAAATAATTGAGGAAGACATGTATCAATAAGCATAAATCATAAAAGAATTTTCAACATATGAGAATCATAACATAATCTAAAGATAAATCGTATAAAGCAAAGGAGTAGAATTTACATCATGAACTCGGTACACCAAAGGATCCTCCTTCACCCATCACCAAGGATTTTAGCTCATCATCTTCCTCTCTCTTTCTCACTCTTTTTTTTTTTTTTTTTTTAATAACAGAAACAGGGCATCCCCTGTTTCTATTTTTTTTTTCTTCTTTTTCTTGCTACTGCAGCAGCCCGGCTCTCCTTTTTTTCTTTCGAATGAGCGCTCCCCTGTTCTTCCTCCCCCTCCCCTTCTTATAGATCACCGGAGCATGGCGTGGAGGAGAAGCGGGTGCGGAAGGAAAGAGGCGCGGGCTGAGGCGGAGGAGGAGCGATGATCGCGGGATTGTTCTAGTGAAGATGAATCGAAGGAGGAGGAAGACAGCTGCGGTTGGATCGCGATCTCTTCCGGATGGCCGCTGGGAAGCTTGTGAATGGCTGGGAGGTGAAGCGGAATCAGTGGAGGAGCGTTGCAGATCTGGAGGACGCCCGGAAGGGAGAACGGCTGGGTGATCGCCGAGATAATCATGAACGGCTGCTGGCGGCATCAACGGGATGCTGAGGTCTTAATACGGGAGCTGGGATCATGGAAGAATCAGTGGAGGAGCATTGCAGATGCGTGGGAGATTTGGGAGAGGCGGATCCCGGCTGGGCGCGGGTTGCTCGGATGCTGGGATTGTGCACGGGAGTGGAAGCCGCGGACGGATGCTGGGCGTTGATCACGGTTGCTGCGACGTTGGAGCTGAAACGGGTCCGGAAGAAGGGATGGACGCGTGAGCCGGTGGGAGACTCGGATGGATCGCGGACGGCAGGGGCGTGGACGAGTGAATTGCGAACGTCTAGGATCGCTGGGACTCAATTTCCGGAAGCTGGGATTACGGGGGAAAGAAGATCATGTGGGAGAAGCTTCACGGGCTCGGGCAGGATCAGAACGGAACTCATCACGGGTGTGGACGACCTGGAGGGGACTCGTTGATCACGGGATGATCGCTGATGTGGCCATTTCGGATGTCCCATTGCGTGTTGTCTTAGGATGGCTGGCATATACCCCTCGAGTGCAAGTGTGCTTGAAGATTGGTGGGTTTGATCACCATGACCAGGTTGGGCGTATGTGGTCTAAGTTATGCATTTGTCTAGGCCCAATTTATTCTAAATACGCATTGTAACTTTGATTTCTGATCACCACATGTCACTGGGTTCAGCCCAACCAACCCTATCTGATCACCTGCACCCAATCAAAAATATAATATTAAATTAGTGATAATATCGTTATCCGTTGGCAATAATACTAATTTAAGTAGTATGTAGATCGTACTTTTGTACTCTCATCACACCCCCCAACTAGCTTATTGCTAGTCTCTAGCAATTCAGAGTAACCAATAACATGAGAGTACAAAAAGTGTTGATCAATCCTTTGACTTTTTATTAAGGCTAAAGACATAAAACTAAGATATGTACCCACTTTCGTAGGGTATCACGATTGCACTTAGCACGTGCAACAAGCCGTTAAACCCCTAGGTTACCCTAGTGGACGAGTGTTGTCTCGTGAGGGTTTTCAGTAATGTTACCCACAAACATCATTCATAAAATGATATACAATGAAATCTAAGTCAATACACATGTGATATATATATTTTTCTAAAGCTTGGCAACTATCAAAGCAAGGGGAATACTAAAGTGTAGTATGCATAAACAGAATGACTTTCTTAGAGCACTAATACCTCCACCACAACATGGTACCGCTTGAATTTTAGGTGCATACTCAAATTCGCAAGTGTTTACTACAGTTTATTAGAACCTGATCTATCAAATTTTCAGAATATCACATGTTGTCTACATTCGTCAAGAATGGTTCGTATGTAAAGAAAGAGCTATCAATCCCAACTAAATATCCAAAGTACACAAAGGTCCAATACAATGGAGTCAAACCAGCCATTACCACATGTCACTGGGTTCAGCCCAACCAACCCTATTCATGCTTTTTTTTTTTTTTAGCATAAATATTGGAAACACATATGGTGGTTACAATAGTCCAACCCCCTTAGGCTCTAGCAAGGTCCATGTAGCGAGTTTTCGGCCAATGACTCTTGATCCAGTTGGCTCAAGGCATTAGGTGAAAACACCCCTCGGGCTTAATTACTCGAACCAAACTACACCACGAGGTTAGACTTGTCATCTCCTCATTTATTTATTTATTTATTTATTTTTTTTTTCAAAATAGAGAAAGTAAACTGAACCATATAACATGACTGCATCGTGACTATAGGTCAACCAAGGTCGGAACATAAGGCACTTAGGTGATCTAGCCAGGGTATTCAACCTCTATCTTTATGTGAAAACCAAATCATGAACCTTATAGTACGGACAAGGATACTCGTACTTCTTTTACAGATACGGCTTAATAAAAATGCATTAAACAAATATGAACTCCTGAGGCCTTCCTATAATCATTAAGTACATATGCGGGGATCTAATAATAGGTCTCTGATCAGTCATAATATGCATGTGTTCCTTGCCGTAATAGTTGCACAAACTCAATATGAAAATACATGTGCATTTGCTTAGAAAAGAATGCAAATTTTTTTTTTTTTTTTTTAAATCAAAATACTTCCCTCCCCCCAACTTAAACATTGCATTGTCCTCAATGTAATAGATACAAGAAAGCTATAATGAAAGACAGTAGAGAAAATAATATTGAAGAGAAGAGGAATACCTTGAGCTGTTGATATCCAGAAAATAAAACCTACAAAACTAGAAAAATAATCCTAACTAATATACACGTACCTTTGCCTTCATGCTCAGTCATAAGAAGGCTCCCCCAAGAAAAAGGAGTCCTCTTCATCTGCAAAATTCTCAAGAAAAGGTTTTAACCTGTGTCCATTTACCTTAAAAATTTTACCATCCCGTGGATTCTCAATCTCAACCGCCCCATGTGGAAAAACAGTTTTTATAATGTAAGGACCTGTCCATCTCGATCGCAACTTACCAGGAAACAGATGTAAGCGGGAATCATATAAAAGAACTTTTTGCAAAGGTTCAAAAGATTTTTTTAAAATTGATTTATCATGTAAGATCTTCATTCGTTCTTTGCAAATTTTAGCGTTGTCATAAGCATCTCTGCGAATCTCATTAAGCTCGTTTAATTGCAATTTTCTAGCTAGACCGGCATCTTGTAAATCAAAATTTAATTTTCTAATTGCCCAATACGATTTATGTTCTATTTCTACGGGCAAATGACACGCTTTTCCGTAGACTAGCCGGTAGGGAGACATGCCAAGAATGGTTTTGTATGCAGTACGGTAAGCCCATAATGCATCTGATAGTTTCAAGGACCAATCCTTTCGTGATGGGTTCACCGTTTTCTCTAAAATACGCTTGATCTCTCGATTGGCTAACTCTACCTGGCCACTGGTTTGCGGATGATATGGGGTAGCAATTCTATGGGCGACACCATATTTTTTTAATAAGGTTTCGAAAGGCTTATTACAAAAGTGTTTTCCACCGTCACTAATTATGATTTTAGGCATCCCAAATCGTGAAAAAATATTTTCTTTTAAAAACTTCAGAACGGGTTTGTGATCATTGGTCTTACAAGCAACATCTTCTACCCATTTGGACACATATTCGACACCGACTAAAATGTACTCATATCCAAAAGATGGTGGGAATGGGCCCATAAAATCGATGCCCCAACAATCGAAAATTTCGATAATAGTAATGGGTTGAAGAGGCATCATTTGCCTATGAGTTAGACTTCCAATACGTTGACATGGATCACATGTCCTGCAGAACTCATGGGCATCTTTGAACATAGTGGGCCAATAGAAACCACATTGCAAAACTTTTGCAACAGTTTTCTTAGAGGCAAAGTGTCCACCGCAAGCATCAGTGTGGCAGAAAGAAAGTACGCTTTGTATATCATGATCCGGTATGCATCGTCTAAAGATTTGATCGTTGCAATATTTAAATAAATAGGGATCGTCATAGTAATAATTTTTTACTTCGTGCAAGAAAATTTTTCTATCTGTCGACCCCCAATGCTCTGGCATCCGGTTTGTAACAAGAAAATTTACAATATCTGCATACCATGGTATACTAGAAAGTGCAAACAACTGCTCTTCAGGGAATGAGTCCTTGATGGAAAACTGTGGCACTGAATCATGAAAAACTAATCGTGATAAATGGTCAGCAACCACATTTTCTACTCCTTTTTTATCTTTGATAGTGATGTCAAATTCTTGGAGTAGAAGTATCCATCGTATTAAGCGTGGTTTGGCCTCTTTCTTATCCAACAAATATTTTAGTGCCGCATGGTCCGTGAAGATAACAATAGGAGCACCAAGGATATAAGAGCGAAATTTATCTAAGACAAATACTACTGCAAGCAATTCCTTCTCGGTGGTGGTGTAATTCATTTGAGCATCGTTTAAGGTTTTGTTTGCATAGTAAATAACATATGGCTTATTATCCTTGCGTTGTCCTAGGACAGCTCCTATCGCATAGTCGCTAGCGTCGCACATAATCTCAAACGGTAATGACCAATCGGGTGGTCGCACGATGGGTGCAGTGCTAAGCATAGACTTCAACTTTTCAAATGCCTCCTGACAGGTTTCAGTCCAATTGAACGGTGTATCAAGGGATAGGAGGTTACATAATGGTCGAGATATGACACTAAAGTCCTTGATGAATCTCCTATAAAATCCGGCGTGACCCAAAAATGATCTAACATCTCTAACCGTCTTGGGTGCAGGTAGCTTAGCAATTAAATCAGTCTTAGCTCTATCTACTTCCATTCCTTTCGATGAAACAATGTGTCCTAGGACAATTCCCTTTGGCACCATGAAGTGACATTTCTCCCAATTCAGTATCAAATTCTTTTCTATACATCGAGCTAAGACTGCTTGTAAATGTGACAGGCAATCATCAAATGAGTCGCCAAAAACGGAGAAATCGTCCATGAACACTTCCAAAAAATTCTCGTTCATGTCTTCAAAGATGCTGAGCATGCATCTTTGGAATGTTGCAGGTGCATTACACAACCCGAATGGCATTCGTCGGAAAGCAAATGTGCCAAAAGGACAAGTGAAGGTAGTCTTCTCTTGATCTTCTGGTGCAATTTCAATTTGATAATATCCCGAATAGCCATCAAGAAAACAATAGAAAGCATGTCCTGCAACTCTCTCCAATACTTGGTCTAGGAAGGGTAGAGGAAAGTGATCCTTTCGTGTGACCAAATTAAGCTTTCGGTAGTCAACACACATGCGCCAACTCGTCGGGATACGAGTTGGAACTAGTTCACCTTGTTCATTTTCTACTACCGTCAAACCCGACTTCTTAGGAACAACTTGAGTAGGGCTTACCCACTTGCTATCGGAAATTGGGTAAATAATACCCACATCAAGCAACTTGAGGACTTCTGCCTTAACCACATCTCTCATCGTAGGATTCAACCTTCGTTGCATTTGCCTTGTGGTTTTGGCATTATCCTCCAAATATATCCGGTGCGTGCAAATTAAGGGGCTAATCCCCTTCAAGTCGGCAATAGACCACCCTAAAGCTCCTTTATGATTCTTTAGAACACCAAGTAATTTTCTTTCTTGGTCATGATCAAGTCCAGATGAGATAATTACAGGAAAAGTGTCATTAAGTCCAAGAAAGGCATACTTAAGTTCCTTTGGTAAGGGTTTTAATTCGAGCTTGGGTGCTTGCTCATGGGATGGTACTATTTTCGCCTCTTGAGGCGACAACCTCTCAAATTCTCCTACTTTTGGTCTCCACCCATTGACCATTTTGATATCCAGATTATCCACAATAGGTGTGACTGACAAATCATCGTCATCGGTTCCATTAGGACACCAATCAATTAAACTATCATTGGATGGGTCGTTAATTGCTTTAGCTAACAAATATTCTTCTGCGATGGTTTCAACCCAATCAACCTCTTTACTCTCTTCAGAATCATTGGGTTGTTTGCACACATTAAAAATGTTCAGTTCTAAGGTCATGTTACCAAAAGAAAGCTTCATGACGCCATTCCTACAATTAATCAATGCATTAGAAGTTGCAAGGAATGGACGTCCTAAAATGACCGGAATCTGAGACTGTGAGTTCGAAGCCGGATGTGTGTCCAATACGATAAAATCGACAGGAAAGTAGAACTTGTCTACTTGGACTAATACATCCTCGATAATCCCCCTTGGAATTTTAACTGACCTGTCAGCTAATTGCAAAGTGACGGAGGTTGGCTTCAACTCACCTAAACCAAGTTGCTCATATACAGAATATGGCAACAAATTCACACTCGCCCCTAAATCTAACAATGCTCGCTCTATCCTAAAGTTGCCTATGATGCATGAGATGGTTGGGCAACCTGGATCTTTATATTTAGGGAGAATGTTGTGCTGCAAAATAGCACTCACATTTTCAGTTAAAAATGCCTTCTTCTTAACATTTAATCGGCGCTTGACGGTACACAAGTCCTTTAAAAATTTGGCATATGAGGGTACTTGTTTGATTGCATCAAGAAGAGGTATATTGATTTTTACTTGTTTAAAAAGCTCAAGAATTTCAGAATTTGGTTCGAGCTTTTGCAACGGCTTTAACCGTTGTGGAAAAGGTGGAGGAAAAGGACATTCTACTTTCTCGGTAGAAGTTGGGACCTCAACTTCATCTTTGTCCCTTTCATTGACTTTAGGAGCATCAGAATTAGAAGTAACTTGCGGTTTCAATTGGACGGTTTGATCAATGACTTTCCCATTACGCAAAGTCATAATGCTCTTTGCATGCTCTGTATGTGAACTAGAAGGAGCCGTATTATTACTACCGTGCACTTGTGGGTTAGGTTGGGGTTGAGCTGGAAGCTTACCCTTCTCTTGGGTACTTAGGACGGTAGTCAACATTGACAATTGGTTCCTTATGTCTTCAAAATTTCGAGTATTTTGAGCATTGATATTAGCTTGACCTTGTAGAAAAGTTTGTATGGATTGCAAGGTATCCTCGATATTTGGCTTTTGAGATGGTGATGGTGCATAAGTAGGATGTGCAGGTGGAGGAGCTGAATGGTGTGACTGTTGAGGATGATCGTTTCTCCACCTAAAGTTTGGATGATTCTTCCAACCAGGGTTATAGGTATTCGAGTATGGATCGTTATAAGGCTTTTGGTAGGAGTTCATAGCATTCGCTTGATCGTGCAAGACTTCTTTGAATGCCGGTATGGTGGGGCAATCTGTAGTGGTATGACCTGACATATCGCAGATACCACAACACTCGTTTCTAAGCTCTATAGTTTTGACAGGCTCAACCTTCCTAAGCTCAATTTCTTCTACCTTCCTAGTGAGGGCTGCCATTTTAGCATGAAGATCATCCTCAGTTCTGAGGTTGTAAAGGCCTCCCTGTACAGAGCTAGTAGGCTTAGGCAAAGACTTGTTGTTTCTATCCCCGTTATCCCAAAGTTGGGCAGTCTCAGCAAGGGAATCCAAATACTCCCATGCCTCATCAGGGTGTTTTTCTAAAAATCTACCATTGCACATGGTCTCTACAAATTGTTTTAACTGTGAAGATAAACCTTCATAAAAGAAGCTAATGGTTCTCCAAGTTTCGAATCCGTGATGAGGGCATGAGAGAAGAAGGTCTTTTAATCTTTCCCAACATTCATAAAATGTTTCATTATCTTTTTGTTGGAAATTGCTAATATGTCTTTTTAAAAAGTTGGTCCTTTGTGTGGGGAAGAACTTCTTTAAAAATTCTCTCTGCATATCTTGCCAATTTCTTATTGATCTAGGTCGCAGAGAGTTTAGCCATGTTTTGGCCTTATCCTTTAGAGAGAAAGGAAACAATGTCAACTTGAGGACATCCTCGGTGACATTTGGCACTCTAAATGTAATGCTCAATTCTTCAAAATCCTTTAAATGAAGATACGGACTCTCGGACTCTAACCCATGAAACTTGGGCAGCAATTGGATTACCCCTGGTTTGATGTCAAAATGACCTACATTATCCGGAAAAATTATGCATGAAGGCTGACTAGTCCTAGCCGGTTGTAGGTATTGTCTTAGAGTCATAACATGGGGTTCTCGTTCTCGATTGTGGTGACTCCCCGCATCTTCATTTAGATCAGCCATCTCAAAAGGTGTGAGATATTGCGAAGGAATTTCAGAAGTATGTCCTAAGGGATGATCTAAAGTTGTACGACTTAATCGACCGGTGTCGTCCCTATTCCACTTTAACATGCAAAATAATTCCCTCTCTTTTTTTTTCTTTCTTTTTTTAAAAAAATAAAAAAATATAAGTACTAACTAAAGATACCCTAAAACGACATCCTAAAACAAAAGTCTTATTCACAATCAAACATGCAACACAACATTACACCTCAATTTCTAATATTTTTCTTAAATTTCTAGACAGCTCCTAACTGGTTTGAAGAGGACACCTAAGCCTCCAATCCGGTCCAATGAACCGAGTTGACCAGGTAAGCTCCCAGGTAAGTGGAGGGGTCACGATGCGTTCGCAAAGGTCCCACTTAAAACCCACTTGCCTCGAACAGATGAACTGTCTCCCTTATAGGGACAAAGCTTGCCTAGACATTAACTAAGCCACAGAGCGAAATTGGTGCAACTTTCGGCGGTCTTCGTCCTATTGAGCTCGAATGTCCTTAGGGGCCAACGTCTAGTTGATTTTAGTTAAGCTTGGGACATTTATGCACTGGGGTGATTTTTGGGCTAAGGACGAGTGATGAAATCCCGACCTTATCTTTTTAAATAGGTTCAGCCCTTAGAATATTTTATGTTGATGCCTTACACTATATGCAACAATCAAGAGATTTTTTTTTTTAATATTTTATGACATGACATTAAATTTTATTGAATAGGCGATCAAGCAAATTAATTATTTTTTTTAAAATTTTATGAGTTGACGTTTGAAATTTGAATTCTGAAATTTGAAACTTGAAATTGGAAATTTTAGGTTTTTTTTTTCTTTTTTTTTTTTTTTTTTGAATAATCACCCTTGATCTATTCTTAAGGTTTCTTTTCTTCAATTTTTAATTAGCAACAAGGGTTAATGAGATATAATAACAATATAATTCTGATTCTAAAAAATAAATGCAGAAAATTCAAAACAGAAATCAGCAAGGTTTCGTATTAATCTGATGGTCTTAAAAATATCAGAATGTCAATCAGACCGTTCAGATTATCTAACAATGTGTCTTGCACTAGCTGACCAAATTTTAATCAAATCCGACGGCTAATTTCTATGATATCAGAGTTTGATGCAAACTGTGTAGGGAATTAAAAATAGTAGTAAAGATGCAATTTTTTTTTTTTTCAAAAGAAAAATACTAACTACTAAGGTAAAAAATTAAATCTAAAATTATGCTAATAACTCAGCCGTTCCCCGGCAACGGCGCCAAAAACTTGGTGCTTTTGAAAAACTGTTCTCCCAAGTGCAGGAGAATCGCACAAGTAGTATAACTCGGAAGTCCGAGGTCGATTCCTCAGGGAACGAAATATGGATTATTAGTTTAATTTCAGATTAATTGATTCAATGAACTTGTGGATTAAGATGATGGTTTGCAAATAGAAAATAAACTAGTAAATAGAGAGTCGAAGTTTGGATATATTAAAAATGGTGTAGGGATCCAGAATCTCCTTTAATAATATCAAGTTCATGCAATAAATTCTATGATTCTTTTGTTTTCTTTTAAAAAGTATAAGCAGATAAAATTTAATTATTGAGTATGTTCTTGATAACATGAATTCTCTTTTTAAGCATTCAACGTGCCTTAGAACGTCAACGATGAATCAAATAATTGAGGAAGACATGTATCAATAAGCATAAATCATAAAAGAATTTTCAACATATGAGAATCATAACATAATCTAAAGATAAATCGTATAAAGCAAAGGAGTAGAATTTACATCATGAACTCGGTACACCAAAGGATCCTCCTTCACCCATCACCAAGGATTTTAGCTCATCATCTTCCTCTCTCTTTCTCACTCTTTTTTTTTTTTTTTTTTAATAACAGAAACAGGGCATCCCCTGTTTCTATTTTTTTTTTTCTTCTTTTTCTTGCTACTGCAGCAGCCCGGCTCTCCTTTTTTTCTTTCGAATGAGCGCTCCCCTGTTCTTCCTCCCCCTCCCCTTCTTATAGATCGCCGGAGCATGGCGTGGAGGAGAAGCGGGTGCGGAAGGAAAGAGGCGCGGGCTGAGGCGGAGGAGGAGCGATGATCGCGGGATTGTTCTAGTGAAGATGAATCGATGGAGGAGGAAGACAGCTGCGGTTGGATCGCGATCTCTTCCGGATGGCCGCTGGGAAGCTTGTGAATGGCTGGGAGGTGAAGCGGAATCAGTGGAGGAGCGTTGCAGATCTGGAGGACGCCCGGAAGGGAGAACGGCTGGGTGATCGCCGAGATAATCATGAACGGCTGCTGGCGGCATCAACGGGATGCTGAGGTCTTAATACGGGAGCTGGGATCATGGAAGAATCAGTGGAGGAGCATTGCAGATGCGTGGGAGATTTGGGAGAGGCGGATCCCGGCTGGGCGCGGGTTGCTCGGATGCTGGGATTGTGCACGGGAGTGGAAGCCGCGGACGGATGCTGGGCGTTGATCACGGTTGCTGCGACGTTGGAGCTGAAACGGGTCCGGAAGAAGGGATGGACGCGTGAGCCGGTGGGAGACTCGGATGGATCGCGGACGGCAGGGGCGTGGACGAGTGAATTGCGAACGTCTAGGATCGCTGGGACTCAATTTCCGGAAGCTGGGATTACGGGGGAAAGAAGATCATGTGGGAGAAGCTTCACGGGCTCGGGCAGGATCAGAACGGAACTCATCACGGGTGTGGACGACCTGGAGGGGACTCGTTGATCACGGGATGATCGCTGATGTGGCCATTTCGGATGTCCCATTGCGTGTTGTCTTAGGATGGCTGGCATATACCCCTCGAGTGCAAGTGTGCTTGAAGATTGGTGGGTTTGATCACCATGACCAGGTTGGGCGTATGTGGTCTAAGTTATGCATTTGTCTAGGCCCAATTTATTCTAAATACGCATTGTAACTTTGATTTCTGATCACCACATGTCACTGGGTTCAGCCCAACCAACCCTATCTGATCACCTGCACCCAATCAAAAATATAATATTAAATTAGTGATAATATCGTTATCCGTTGGCAATAATACTAATTTAAGTAGTATGTAGATCGTACTTTTGTACTCTCATCAAGAAGAAGAGAGGAACTCTAGCAATCACGGGGTAGGAACCTACTGGACATCGCCGGAAATCGCTCCGGGCACCGACGGCAAGGTTCGGTTGAGAAAGGAAGCAAGGGAGAAAGGCAACGAAAATAAGAAGCAGCCAAATAAGACCTTTAGGGCAACCTCGAGGGGTTTATATAGACCCCCCTAACGGCCCAGATCGATGGGGTCGGTTCCCATCCCCCGATCGGGTTGCGCCACGTGTCGACCTCGGAAGCCGAGGCACCGTATTCACTCCGGATTAATAAATCGGGTACGAAATCGAAGCGTTGTCCCATCGGATCTCGGGGCCTCATCATGGGTCCGCAAAATCAAATCGTCTTGAGGAACGAGCGGACGCTGCCCCGCTCCCCTCATTTAATAAGATCTGGGACACGTGGAGCCTCGATGTGGCCTCCACCTCTCCGGAATTATGATCCAGTAACACGAAATCGGAAGCGTCCGACCTTGGGTCACGCCGCGTGTCCGTTTTAAACCCCGTAATGGCACACTCATTAATGAGCGAGAAGCCTCGATTACGGGATCGAGGCACCGCCTCGACGAGCTCGAGGACCCCCATCATTAATCCGCCGTAAAGCGATCCTGGCGATTCAAGAGACGCCACCTCCGCTTCAAGAAGCGTAATGATACGAGCTTCATCATAAGCTCACTGAATAAAGCAGCCTCGAGACGCCAAAGGGCGCAGGTTTCACCATGAAAGCTCCGAGAAGCGCAAGGGGGCGGACGAGACTCGCCCCCCAACCTTAGTGACAGACTTTACTTCCCACGTCCGAGCCCACAAGTCGCTCGAACTCGGAAGTCGGGGGTAGTGTTGGGGGGAATAAGATTTTTTCCCAAATGACATAAATGCCCCTAAGAAGCCGTACAACTTCCGACCCCGGACGGCCGAAGTCGGCGTCCGACTTCGGAACGCCCGACCTCAAGACGACCGACCTCGAGACCTCCGACCTAAGAAAAACCCCGATGCTCGAGGTCTACTCTTGTCAGCCACCTACTACGGCCGTGCGCCTCTGAGGTCTGGCCGAGGACCATACCCTGACGCCCCTCTGGCATTTATTGCGCATAGTCGCTGTAACTCTCCGGCTTACTCCACAATAAATGCGGATCTCCGGCTTACTCCACAATAAATGCGGATCTCCGGCTTACTCCACAATAAATGCGGATCTCCGGCTTACTCCACAATAAATGCGCATGGCTCCTGTCATCTACGGACTCTCAGCTCTCCACGGCAAATCAGCCCAGCAGAGTCTAGTCAACTATGATAAGTCTCCGATCTCGGCCATACCTCCGACACCAATGCAATAATTCGCCTGATAGCGTGCTAGTTCGGGCTGTACGACGCCCTCACCGCCAACATCAGTGCAATGATTCGCCTGACCGTGCGCCGACCCGAATGACATGCCGAGCCGTACTACGGCTTCGCCCTGTTACATCGCAGGTAAACCGACCCCCGCCTATAAAAGGGAGCCTTGGCCTCTCAGGAGAGGGGGGGAAGATTGATGCACTCTACAGACACTGTTTATCTCCTTTCTACACTATTTGCCCCCTCCCTGACTTTAGCGTCGGAGGGCCGGCGCCGGAAAACCCGGCCACCGGCTCGTGTGCAGGCACCCAGACGGAGGACGCCGCCAGCTGACGGATCGTCGCCTCGCCGCGTGGACCAGCCGTCCCTTCTCTCCGACCGCCCCAGACGGAGGACGCCGCTCGCCGACGGACCGCCGCCCCGCCGTGAGAACTCGCCGCTCCCTTTCCTCGACCGAAGATTGCCCTCGGGTCCAATTTCCAGCAACAGTGGGTTAACCAAATTTGCAACAGTCCAGTTCTTTATATTGAGGCCAAGATCTAAACATAATCTAAACACTAAGGAGCTAGGCCTGAACCCCATCGATTCGGACCAAATCTAAGAGCTCAATATATATATATATATATATATATATATATATATATATATATATATATATATATATATTGAGAGAGAGAGAGAGAGAGAGAGAGAGAGAGAGCATGGAATGGATGCTTAGGAACCAGGTGGCTGCATTGGGAGGAGGTGGGGGTTAATGAGTTCAGGGTTCAGGTTGGGCTCGGATTAAGTCCAACTTTATATGGGCGCTACAAACTGAGACCCAATCCTCCTGGGCCAAACCAGGAGCCCAATAAATCTCGAGTGGGTTGGGCCTATTTCAAGACATACTCATGATGGTTGGGCTTTTTTTTTTTTTTAGCTAAACCGGAAGAATCCTACGCGAGTACGAATACAGCCAAAAAAAATCAAAAAGCAGTACATATCGGAGAGCACCAGGCAACTCCGCCTAACCCACCCATAGGTGTCTCCCAGAATGATTGGCAACAAATGAAGCCACCCAATCGACCGCCCCATTCGCCTCACGGAAAGTATACTTCGCCTGAATGGCCTTTCCATCTCGGACCATAACCTGGATATATCTCAACAACGGGTGGTAATCACCAATCCCCCCTGAAAACCGATGAATCCATCCAATGATCGTCGCAGAGTCGCCCTCTAAGATCACTATCCTCGCCTACAGAGCATGCCGCACATAACACAAACCAGACCATGCCGCTCTCAACTCCGCCCAGGCATCGAGGAGTCAAACAGCTGGCATCCCCTAGCAGCAATCACCCTGGAGTTCGGGCCTTTAACCACAGAGTCCGCACCTCTCCTCGCACCGCCCTATAGAACGCAATCGTCGAAGTTGACCTTGAGAAAATTTGAGGGTGGGGACACGTTGATCGATTCTGGTCCATTACAGCAGGACACGTTGACCAAATGGCAAACTGTGGCTGCACGGTAGATTCGGGACGCGTTGCGATATCACGGCCGTTGTATCTCGGATGGCATACTTCTAGGCATCTCTGACCGTAGAAAGTGGGCACCGGGACATCTATCTTTCAGACCCATCGAATCACCTTAATCTAATTAAAACGAAAATAAAAAAAAGACGTTTGAGTTGATTAATCGCGGTCCGTCCAAATGTATCTCGAACACGTGATTAAGTGCGCCATAGAGATCTTCAATCTTCGTGCACTCACTCTCGAATCACCCCTCCAAATGGGGCCCGCTCAAAAGCTATGGTCGTGATTAAAAATGTATATATATATATACACCCATATGTATATTTGTTGCAAGACATTCTCACGTCGTGCGGGTACATTGGAATATTCTTGTTCCACTTTGGTTCTGGAAGTTGGGCCACCACGTAGCCTATTCTTGGGCCTGGAGATTCGGTTTGGAGGTTGTTCGTTTGTCACCGTCGACCACCGTCGCCTCCCGCACCAATTCAATATTCCTCCGCGTTCAAAAAGGTAAGATGATCGGTTCAGCTTAAATTAGGTTAAGCCAGAATTATATTATTTATTCTACCCTTTCCATCATCGGGTTGGGATTGGTCAACCATGACCATACCTACTCATGGATTTGACTTTCGGAACCTAATTTGATCTTTACTACCTTGAAATTTCCTCTCAATCGACAGTGGATTATAATCCTCCTGTAGGTAAGATACAACTACATCCACCTAATGCTTTGTCAAAATTAAATTCAATTAAATCCACTTATAGTTGCTAATTGGTCCTATTCATCCTAATAGTTTATCCAAACCACCTTCAAAGAAGTCCACTTGCCGGAAGGTTTTCGGCGGAAGATCCTTCGATGCTTAAGTCAGAGATTTAGAATAATAGTGGAAGTGAGAGTAAAATATGTTGAGAGGAGTCTGAGATTGCTTGCCCTCTGCCCCCCCCCGGTCACTCCTATATATATAGGATAAGAATTGTGCCTGTTATCTGATTTACCAAGAAGCATCCTAATCGCATCATAACGGTTAATCATGCTCGAATAGCATGGTAACGGCTTTCCACGTTTGTCATGCAACAATAATTGCATTGATGATGCCTATATTAGTGCAACAGTCGTTAATGCCATTATTGCAGCTCACGTAGTGATATTTGGCGTTATTCTCATGTCGGTCCAAGCAGAATGGCATATCGGTCCATATCGAGGTCATTGCAAGAAGATTCGTCCCGAGGATGGGATGACCAATATTCCCTCCATCACTTGCCCCCACTTCCGAGTTTGAACTTGACCTCACTTCAACTGATGGAAGTTATACCATCGTCCTAACCGAGGGTAAAGCATCTAAATGGAGGTATTAATGTGTCGATTGATCTTTTCGAAGCGTCATTATATTGAGGCTGTCTTGAAGCGTCATTATGTCGGGGTTGTTTCGAGGCCTTTTAATGTGACGATCCAGGAGGGCAGCTTATGCCATATCCCAAGCTGACACATGGCTGAATCAGCTCGGGGAATCGAATCATCGCTCCCATCAGAGCCATTCGTGCATCTATATAAGGTTATCCCCTTCCTTCCTTTCTCACTTTTTGCTTCTTTCACAAATCCCTCTGGCAGCTTGAGTCCCTCCTTGGTGCTTCTCCAGTAGAGTTCTTCATCTCCTGCGCTCTTTTCGGCATCTTCTTCGATTTTTCTCCGGCACTCTTTTTCTCCTATAGGTTTCTCGCTTTTGGCTGCTCAAATTTTCACTTTTTGTTGTTTTTCTTCTTTTCTCCATGAGCAAAATTGAGATTGAGGTCTCGATGGGGAGTTGGTCGACTTTTTGCCGTTAGATTCTGGACTAAGGTCGGTAACTGTCCAAGGAGTCTGAGATTGCTTACCCTTGGCTCCCCAATCACCCCTCTGTATAGAGGATGAGAATGGTGACTGTTATCTGATTTACTGGGAAGCATCGTAACCGCATCATAATGGTTAATCGTGCTCTAATGGCATGGTAACAACTTCCCACAATTATCATGCAACAATAATCGCATTGATCGTGCCTATATTAGTGCCATTACTGCGGTTCATGTAGTGATATTCGCCATTATTCTCATTCTAGTTTGAGCAGAATGGCACGTCGGTCCATGCCAAGGTCAAGGAGGTCAGATCTCTCGGAGGTTCGGATGACCAATATTCCCTCCATCAAATAATTATACTTTATTTAGATGATAAAAATATTAAGGGTGTATTTGGTTCATGATTGGAATCAGAATCAGAATTGAAATGGATTGGAATAGAAATTAGAATTGCCATATCTCCAAATATGTTTGGACCAGGATCGAAATGGAATTTGAATACTAGGAAACAAAGTAGAGATTGAGTTTTGAAGCATTGAGGCATTCTCGTTTCTTCCTGAATTGGAATAGGAATGGGACTTGTCCCAACCAAACGGCTGAACTGGGAGTCACCCATTCTCATTCCCATTCGAGAGTCTAACTAACTCCTCCGAACCAAATATACTCTAACAAAGTTTTACCAATAAATAAATAAATACAATACTAAATTATTTAATTATATTTATTTAACTCATAAACAATCAAATCTAAGAAAATCTTATGGAAGAGTGTAGCTACCTAACACAGCCCTATTCCGCGCTGCACTCACGGCTCGCTTGTGAGGGATGCGGTACATGAGATCTCATGAATGATAGGTGATCTCCGTATGCCAGCTCATCAATCACAACTCAAACGGTTGTAAGCGGCGCGGTGAAGTTTTTCTTAGTCAAGAAACACTAGGGGTACAAATGAGTCGAGTCAAACTAGGCAATAAATGACCCTGACCCAACCTGGGTTCCATATTCGGATCTTAAAGTTGGATCCAAACCCAATCCAATAGAAGATCGGATCAGGTTAGGTCGCATCTATTGCTAAAATTTCTTACCCAACGTGTCATTCGGGTTGGTTGGGTCCATCTATAATCCAGTTCTAACCCAAAAAATTCGGATCTGGGTTGGATCCCAACCCAAAATTATGTGATTTGTTTTAATAACTTAATTTGTTTTACAATCTATTAGCTATAATTAGAAAAGAGGAAAAATGATTTTAGTATACAAGACTAATGAGGATATGTGCAGTGGTACAACATGTGGTGATGCAAAACTCTACAATATGCAGACATACTGCATCTTCTAGCTTTCCTAGACTTCTTATCATGTTGATACTCATTATCTTATTATTAATACACCTGGTGTTGGCATGTAATGGCATGAAATTATTGGGTTTTATTGCTTCTCTTTTTGTAAAGTTACTTTGTTCTCCATATTCTGGTGTTTGACATTTATTGTTTAGTTATATTTGTATCAAATTCTCATACTGCATTAGGTGACTTTAAAATTAATTGAGATCATATGTTTTTATTCTAAATGATGATTCCAATACTCCATCATTCTTATGCAGGATATAGCATCCAAAATAATATCTTTTTCACAACATGGACTGCGTGTTGTCTGTATCATCTCAGCTAATGGTGCCATCTCTACAGTGACCCTTCACCAGCTAGCAAAGGAATTATGTGATTGGATGCATATGCAATAGGTTTAATTTGTCAAAAAGCAAGATTATCTAATTCAGATGTCGTGTTGATGGAAAATACATGTCATAGTTTCTATATGGACCCTAGTTTCTTGTGTTTGAGTTGAATATAAGGCAGTTATATAAAATCTGTTGGCTAATTAAGGGATATCAACAAATTTCACTGGTAGTATCAGCTTGTGTCATATGGGACACAAAAGTATAGAAAAATAATTCTGCCGACTCTTGTTTGTCAAACTAAACCCCTGCAGTCCACGGGCCCAAATAGTTTTACAAGTTTGGGTTGGGGGTGGGTCGTAGGATTGGAAATCCAAAATTATTCAAATTTCAAATGGATCGGGTCGGATCAGGTTAAAATTCAGAAACACAGACGTGGTGCCAAAAATAGAACGGGTCCAATTTTAGAACCTAATCCGGCCACACGGATCCTTTGAAATGGGTCGGATTAGATTTAGTCGGGTTAGGTTGGATCAGATCATGGATCAACCCGACCCATTTGCACCCCCTAAAAAATGCCCAAAACTAAATTTACGCAAATTTTTGGAACTCCCAGGAATAACAGGTGCTTACAATGCTCCGGCAGAACAGAAGACCGGATGGACTTCCAGAGGAAGCCGCACACCAAATTTCCCTGTTCAGCCGACAGCTGACTCCAAAAATCTCATCGATTGGACGAACGTGATCTAAGGAACGACATCCCGTAGAGTCGTCTCTTGGAACAGGTGTCCACTCCATCCCGTAGCACAGGCGTATAGAGAGCTGCCACGTTTACGTTTATAGAGGGAGAAAGAGAAACCAAGTCCCCTTCGGCCCTTCCCCATCTCCACCGCCATCCATCGAAAGCGCCGGTATTCGTTAATTCAGTTCTATAATTACTCTCTCTCCTCGTATTATTTCAATAGTTTTAATTCATGGGAAGAAGAGGCGAGGCGGTGCCGCCGGCGAGAGTCTAAGATGAGCTCGAGTGGCGGGCAGGAGGCAATCGGGGCCATCGATCATAGGCGCCTGCCCTCCTATCGTGTGCCGCCGAGCTGTGGGCCGTCCGATGGATGAGACGCCGGGGTCCGTGGGCACCACCGCCAGCTTGTCCCTCAGGCTGGGGCAGGCCTTATTCTCCTCCGCCTCCCTCCTCTTTATGTCCGTCGGCGTCGAGTTCTACAGCTACACAGCCTTCTGGTGACCCCCCGTCTCCTCTTCTCTTTTATCCAAATTTAGCATTTCTATCCTTTTCCTGCAATAATTTTTGATGGTGGTGTATCAAAATCGCAACTTTAACTCCAAAACCGGTTAAAGATTGCATTTGATTCATAAGCCGCAAGACAATTTGGATTGGAAAGGTCATAGCTTGTCCTGGCTCTTCTGGTAATGAGTGATTGGTATCTGGTTATGAGATGAAGCTTATAAGTGCAATCTAACTGAAAAGTTGACCTCTCCCTTCAGGCATCAGTATGTTTTTCTGTTTGTTGGATGCTTGATATGTCTCGTAAGAATTTCATGATCTTAGAATTTGATCTGTTGTTAGAATTAATTCCACTGAAAAAAAGTTTCAGGTGATCTTCGAATCTAGATGTGGTTATGGAAGTTCTTCTTTATTGGATTTTGCTCCGATCCACCAGATTTTTTTTGTCTTTTTAGAAAATTCCCCCAGGTTTTTGTTGCTATCGAAGAGAAAAGAAAAATATATGTGCATCAGAAACACCTAAAACCTCTAGTTTTATACCGAGTTGGCTAAAATTGACCTAAAGTGGTTTGTAGTCGTTCGATATTAAGGCTTCCATAGAATTGACTTTCAGAGGTAAAACATTTGCCAAATTAAGAATTCTTATTAATTTCCATTAAAAAAAGGAAGAATTCTGACTAAGATGCATTCTTTGCTATTCTTTCTGTTTTCAAGTCTACAATTAGTTTTTATTGCTTTTATATGTTTGTAGAAGTTCCTCGTTTCGGTGGCTTGAAACCTCTCCCCAATTCAAGCACTGAGAAGAGAGATGCCAAACTGCTTCGCAAGGTCCAGTTGGCTTCATCCAGCCTTTGATCTCTGTGAACTCATCAATTGGCATGGAAAGGGAGTAAAAATAGGCCTACATTCCATGATTGAAAAGAGGAAGATACAAGCACCTACTGTGAAATAACAGACCAACCAGTGAACAAGCCACCCTTTTCATTGACTCTATTCTGGATTTATTTTACTAAGTATTCTCACCATTCCTTCCACCTGTGTCCCAGCTCACTATCTTCTCATAAGCCCAAAAATTTAAGGCTAATCAGGTGCAGAAATTTTTTTTTGATGTAGTATGAATTTGGCCTTTCAACATATGGTATTTCATTCATCACCAACTTGAACAGTCTGATATCATAATTCCTATTTAATTTCTCACTATGCTCTCTTTTTCTACTCTGCAAACATCGTATGACAATATTCAGAAGGTCCTTCAGTTTTTCTATATTTCAGTTCTAGAGACCTAACAATATAAGTGAACTTAATGAGCTTGGATTTGTGAGCATTACAAACAACTTGTCCTTATTTAGGTGTATTTGTAAGTGCACAGTATGACAAGAATGTCCCACACAAGCTGTGCTTTATAGGTATGCTATTTAATGTTACAGAAAAATGACATAGATCTCGTGCATTTGAGTTGATTTCTAAAATTAAACTTCAACTCTGTGAAGCGAAGCATTCTTTTCTTTAAATCTAATTAGTGCAATATAGTTGTAAACTCAATTATATATATTGCTGCTGACACAGCTTTCTAGTCACAATCATGGGCTTGGTTATTCCCTGGAGCTGCACACTGGCAATGGTAGACATATATTCTCTTTTTGCTGGATGCCCTCTTCGCCTTCCTCGTGTCATGGTGATTGTAGTCATTGGAGACTGGGTATGTATCCCATATTACCATCAATTCAAAGAATCCATTTTGCATACTTCATCCATGCAATCCTGTGAATTTTGACAGGTCTTATCAGTGCTATCACTCGCAGCAGCTTGTGCAAGTGCCAGTGTTATAGATCTTCTCATCCACATTGATGGGCCCTACTGCCCTACCAAGATTTGTGGCAGATACCAGCTATCTGCAGCAATGGCTTTCTTATCCTGGTTCCTAACTGCTGCCTCTTCTCTTCTCAACCTATGGCTTGTGGCTTCCTGGTGATTGTTCTTGATCAGGCTTTTTTCATTCACTTTTTGTAGAACTTGGATAATAATCTTCTCAAACACCATTCAGCTTCAAGACATTAATTTTGTATATGGCGGCGCTGTGGATGAGCCTTTGGAATTCTCTTCATTGTTCTGAAGAAGAATCATGAAGCGCTTGCTGCTTGTTTGTACTGTAATTAAACAAAGTCTCTCTGTCAATTCATTCAATCACATAAAACATCTCATGGAACAAACTTGTCGACGAAGGAAGAAAAGCAAGCCGAAAAGGAGACGAAGAAATAACTCCCAACCGCATTACTAGCTCAGCTGTGATGCAGCTAGAAGCTCTACATACTTGTGGTGTGGAGATTGGAAGTGCTAATAAGATATGTAAGCAAATCGAGAGGATCAAGAGGAACCTCAAAATCATGATAATTGGTTGCAGAACATACACCATGAACAAGAAAATCTTTGTACTCTGGTCAAATAAACATGGTTAGATCGACTTATATTACTGTTGCTTTCAGTATTTCTAACCATGATATATTTAGATCCCTGTCCTGTTAACTGAAGCGAATAATAGAACTATGATATGCAATGCGTATTTTGGAAGTTCTGTTGAGATCAATCTGTCTCTGTTGGTTGTCAAAAGTTTCAGAGAAGTTTGTTAAACCCACAAGAAATGCAAAATATCTTATTGGTCAAATTCGAAGAGTTCCATTTGAAGGGATTGGCACTTCCCAAGCTGTATTGTATCTGCAACTTCTAGTTTGAGCAGATATGGGTTTGTATTTGAAAGGTAATATTGCATCCATAGATGAAGAACGGCTGTTCATTCTCAGTATAATCTGTGCTTTTTGAGTATACTCATGGCTCGGTTCGGAATTCGGTGGCATGCATTAGATGGACAGATGGTCGAATGAGAAGAAATGCACACATGCAGGGAAGCCCCATATCTTAGTATCACTTGTATTTGATGAATCCCACAGATGACTTAAGTAAGCAGTCAGAAGAATCAAAGGAATGAGAATGGAAAATTCTGCTGTGCCTATTGACAACATGAAAGGTTTAACTCTCCTCTCGATTCGGTGCCAGTGTGATGCTTACTTCATGAACCAATCCCAGTATATCAAAACCAGACTAATTAGGTATTGCCATGTGCCTCGTAGCATTGCTCGATCCTATTTGGATGCTTTGTATCCATTATCCTTGAGTATTATTCTCTCAATGATGGATGATTTGGGAAGGAGAAGGATTATATAATCCTTAGATATCAATTGTCAGGAAGAAATCAAAATCCTTGAAATTGTGAGAGCAGGAAACTCCATGATTTTTTCTTAACTATTCTCTCCATCATTACATCATATCCTAACAAATAGTTTACTAAATTCATTTTTTCTTGACTATTCCCTGTTCGATTTTATCAACTTTAACAACAATCAAACTGTATGCTAGAATTGTCAAGAATTAGTTCATGCAACATAAAATATATTAAAGATACATGCAATAACTTAGCAAAAAAAAAAAGCAAAATAAAATCTTAATCTTATTTGGTCTCCTCCAACAATTTAAGAAGCCCGAACAAACATATCTAATTGATCAACAGCTTAGTCGTAGGACTAGGTAGCTAACTAGAGCAAATGATATTATCATTTTATAAGAAAATGCTCCATTATAATGATTTGCAATATGTTTCAAAACAAAAAGGAAATAATGGTATGTAAAATCACATAATATGTGTGAGTGTGTATTAATAACAAATTTTGTTTTCAAGAGAGGGATGGAGACTAATCCATAGTCATTCAGATCAAAATGGAGTGTCTAGATTTGTTATCATTTGTTTGTAATAGAAATTAATAATTGCTTATCATATATATATATATAATGTCGCATATCTGCATTCATTCATACAAACAATATGTGTGTGGACACATTACAATAAAAAAATACCAATATGGCCAACTTACATGAAATTTGTGAAAAATGCAAAGGTGGCTTAAAAATGCTATTCTTAGATGAGCGATCCATGTCAGCTATCTTAATGCTCCTACATGAAAGCAGAGCCTAACCCGAGTGGTACACAACAATTTTATTGAGGCTTCCTATGTTACCACATATTTTTGACCAAAACTTGAGAATTAAAAATGAGATCATTGGACAAAATGGTCAAGTCAAGATTCCAATTTTTGTTGGTGGCAGATCTTAAACTGACTCAGGCTTTCAACATGTAAGATAATCTATGAGATCTTTATTCCTTTGTCAAACATGTGATCACTACAACATTTCTTTATTAAATCCAACAATTTCCCACCTGATATTGATCTTCCGGGTGCCACAATCAATAATAGCCAACTAATAGCCAACCGAACTCTGAAGAAATAATTCTCTTTAGCATTCCACAAACCCAGAACAAAGGCAAACCCCACAAGTTTCATTACCACTCTAAGCCTAAATCTCAGCCCCCGTCACGACTTCGATTAACAATAACTTGTTTGCTAGATCAATTTATAGGGAGATCATCGATTCCGTCCTGCATACATGCTGATTCTCTGCAAATCAGTTTACAACCTGCTTCCACTTGATACTCCAACATCTGCCATCCTTCTTTAGGCTATACTGTTTCTCTGAACAAGAAGTTGCATTTGCTAGTGTAACAGTTATCTGAAAAGCTTGCCCATAATCCACATTCAGTGGGAAATGCTGTCTCCCTTCTATACTTTCTCATCTACTCCAATATTGCTTCCCATCTAACAGCAGGCTTTGTTATTGAATAGTTGTGAAAAATTCTCCTTAACAATCAAGAAAACTTGTGGAATTCCATCACATCTAACAGCAGGCTTTGCTATTAAATAGTTTGTGGAATTCCATCACATGCACATTGAAGGATGGACAAAAGGAATTCCATAATGTTTGCAGTTAGCCTAATCTTTTTTCAAATGTAAACCCATCTCAAACATCTCATCCTTCAATCTCATCACCTTTTCAACATCCCCTTGCTTCCCATACCCCTGGATGAAGGCAGTATAAACCTTCAAATCAACCTCGAACACTTTCCCGGCCATCTCAGCCTGAAGCTTCAGTGCCTCGTCCATCTCCCCTTCTTCACAGAATCCTCTAATCAACGATTCGTAGCGCTTCCGGCTCGGACGAAGCTCCTCCCTCCTCATCTCGTTCCTCAAAATCCCCAGGCCTTCCACCGCCCTCCCCTTCTCACACATTACGCCGAGCAACTCATCTACAGCCGAGACCCCTATTCCGAAGCCCCGCCTCTTCATATCTTTGTACAAAAGGAGAGCCGAATCAACCTCGCCGGCGTAGCAGTGACCCTTGATCAGAGGCTCGTAGGTGTTCCCGGACGGTTCGATCTCTCTCAGAACCATGTCTCGGAAGAGCTCTTCAGCTCTCTCCGTCTCTCCCGCCTCACAGTAACCACTGATCAAAGTGTTGAAGGCCATGATGTCGGGTTTGATTCCTTTTGCCGCCATTTCTTCCCACAATTTCCTCGCTTCTTCGATCCTTGCTATAAGTGAAAACATTTGGCTCGCATTTGAACATCTCCATCTCTTTTCGGATCTCTTCCGATCTCTCCAACTTCCCTTCTCGGTAGAGCGCGAGAAGAAGGGTGTTGAAAGTCTGAACTTTGGGAGAAACCCTGATCGTAACCGCAACTCCATTGCCATCCTTGGGTTTGAAGATTTCTTCGTAGATCTCAAATCCCGCATCCGATGCCCGCGCCCGAGATACCGATCGGATCAGCGAGTTGGAGGTGCCGATCTCCGGTTGGATCCCGCGGGATCGGAGAATCCGGACGATCTGGACCGCCCGGTCGAGCCTCTTGGCCTGGAGGTAGGCTCGGATCAAAAGGTCGAACACGAAGGGGGTGGAGTCGAAGGCCCGGTAAGTTTTCGCTAGCGCTTCGAAGATCTCCGGCGGCCGGCCGGTGTCGGCGCCGCCTGCGGCCGCGGAGGAGGGGTCATGGGAGCGGATGGCGGACTGGAGGAGGGAGAGGGCGGCGGGGCGGAGGCGGCGGCGGGCGAGGACGTGGGCGGCGGCGGCGAGGGAGTGGAGGTCGTGGCGGCAGAGAAAATGGCGCTGGGTCCAAAGGAAAAATCGGAGGGCGAGGTGGGGGCGGTTGCGGACGCGGCGGAGGATCTCGGCGGCCTGGGCGGCGGAGGATCTCGGCGGCCTGGTACACGGATTTAAGGAAGCTCCACCGGCTCTTGGATCGCTGCTCCCTTAGGATAGAGACCGCCGTGGAGATTATCGTTTCATCCTCTCCGTCGGATGGTGGTGGAGGGGACGCTGACGGAGTGATGGATGGATGTGATGATGAGGAAAGGGGGAAGGTTTTGGTGGCGTTTGGGATGGAGAGAGGGAGGAGGAGGGTTCTGGTTCTTCCTCCTTGGATGGCCATGCCACCGGAGATTGTACCACTATGGAATGGGTGATGGAAACTGGAGGACTATTAGAGGGTGCAAAATGGAAAATAAGGAAAAAAAAATTTGGACCATTTCTCGATTTATGCGTGTCATCCTTGCGCAGGGGCCATGCTAATCTTCTCTGTATCGTTCCAATTTTATCGGATGTCTCCGAAGAGACACCATGTCATGAAATGAAAACTATTATATACAGTTGGTTATTACTAACATCAGCCAATGTGGGACTATTCCTTAATATATTATCTCTTTAGATAGATAGAGGTTGATTTCAGTTTGAATATGCCCAAATTTCTAGTTGGTTCATAATATTGAAAATACCATCTTGCAAGAAAATAGTATCTAAGCTAGTGCTTAATTATTACTTTAAATAAAATGCATGATCCATCTTCTATTAGTTATTGGAGAAAAAAATAATATATAATAAATCTATAAGATATTGCGCATATATATATATATATAAATATATAAATAAAGAGAGAGAGTATCCTTGTTCCAATGGAAGAGAGGAAGGGTTTAGAAGGGGATGAGAAGGGTTTTGGTTCCACATTCATGATAGATGAGATAAAAGATAGGCTTGCAATGGAAAATTGAATTTTAGTAAAAACAAATATACTAAGGACATGGTGAAAAATAAAAGATTGATAGAAGATGTATCTCATGTTATTGTTAGTGTATCTCATGTTTTTATACTCAAAAAGTAGGGAAACTACTTAGTGAGGATTAGATGGAAGGCTAAATGGAAAGGAAGGGCATCTTTTTTTTTTTTGTAGTTTACGTGGAACTGAAAGAATCAAAAAGAGGCTTATAAGAGGCTCGGATATTTTAACTACAACAATTTGGCAAAAAATTTAGAAAGCTCTATTGGCTAGAGATTCTATTAGCATAGTTAGATTGGTTGTTTGCAGCGAAGACTGAATTCATGGATGAAATTTTGAAGTTTAAATAATGTAATGATTTTGTTTTACCTGTATTTGATTATCTCAGCAAAATTCTCACACCGCATTCCATTTCTGGCTCCCTTCAAATATATGAAAGGATTTGTTGTCCTAATTATGACCTACCATATATTTATCGTATACAAGATGTGTGATAGAAAGAAGGGAAAAAAAAATTTGGACCATTTCTCGATTTATGCGTGTCATCCTTGCGCAGGGGCCATGCTAATCTTCTCTGTATCGTTCCAATTTTATCGGATGTCTCCGAAGAGACACCATATAGTATAATGAAAACTATTATATATAGTTGGTTATTTCTAACATCGACCGATGTGGGACTATTCTTTAATATATTATCTCTTTAGCTGAGACACAGATTGATTTCAGTTTGCATATGTCCAAATGTCTATCTAGTTCAGAATATTGAAAAAAGGTACGAAAATTACTTAGACTGAGGATTAGATGGAAGTTTAAATGGAAAGGAAGTGCATCTTTTTTTTTTTTTTGTGGTTTATGTAGAGATGAAAGAATCAAGAAGAGTTTTCGGAGAGGCTCGGATATTTTAACTACAGCAATTTGGTAAAAGATTTGGAAAGAGGGAAAACAAAAAATTCTAATTTCGAAGCGAAACTATACTCTTTATTGGCTATTGAGATTCTATTGGCGATTTGGCATAGTTAGATTGGTTGTTTTGTATTGAACACTGAATTTGTGGACGAAATTTTAAAGTTTAAATTATGTAATGATTTTGTTTTACTTGTATTTGATGATCTTAACAAAATTCTCACACGGTATACCAGTTCTTGCTCCCTTCAAATCTATGAAAGGATTTGCTGTCCTAATTATGACCTACCATATATTAACCATATATTTCAACTGGTAATATTGCACTGCTTAAACACAACCTGTGGCCAATTCTTTGTACTTGTTTTTTAAGATTTAGACACATAATTCAAACTGTTGGAGCTCTTAAGTATCTATTTTTTTTTTAAAAAAAAACACACACACTGTTTAATGTACTTTTTCTTTTCTCAGGTCACCTAAGCCACCTGAAAAGTTTAATGTACTTGGCTAGTGGCCTCGCCTAGTGAAGGAACCCAGATAAAGATGAATGTTGGTTTGTTGGTATTCTTTTGGGGGGCCCAAGTTTACTGTATCGGTATGCTCTTCAGAGCACACAGTTGATGCCAAGATGCAGAGAATTTTGTTCTCCACCATCCCCTGGGGTTGTTCCCCGCAAGGAAAACTAATCCTTTTTAGAAACCATCTAGTGAGTGAGTGCATTAGCAAAGATGATGATGCCCAAGAACAGCATCTATCCATCATCAAGGCCACTAGGAATATCGGAGTACAAAGGATAGCCAAGAGATGCAATTCTATCTAGTTGGCTTGGGTCTAGGTCTGGTAGCCAAAAATTAGATCGGGCGAGGTGTAAATTGATTGGGTCCATTTGAGTAATGAGTTTGTATATTATTGAGGTTGAATTTTGGACAATTTTAGGTTAAGAATGGTTTTGTTTGGAGTAAAGAGGTTGAGCGTGAGACCGCTTTCCCTGGGTTGAAGCCATTTTGCGCCATTTTTCACTAAAATGGACTCTAGTGAGATCAGCTCCACTTCTGGTCAAAATGGACGCAATTTGAGTTCGGATGTCCAGTTATGGGCAACTAAGGGGGCATTAAATCTAAATCTTGTGACTTCAGTTTGAATATCTGAACTTTTTTAATTGGGTCATAGAACATTGCTTCGAGCTTTATTGGATTTGAATTCAATTCTCTAATTGGCTTGGATCCAAACAAACGAGAACTTAGGTAGCCATGTTAGTAGTTTTCCTTTAATTAGAGGAGATCATCGGTTTGTATCTTGATAGTCCGAATCTTCAAAAATGCTAAAAGATTTTCAAAATGCTAGAAACGAAGCGAGTAATAGAACTATGATATGCAATACATATTTTGGAAGTTCTGTTGGGATCAACCTGTCTCTGTTGGTTGCCAAAAGTTTCAGAGAAGTTTGTTAAATCCACAAGAAATGCAAAATATCTTATTGGTCAAATTCTAAGAGTTCCATATGAAGGGATTGGCACTTCCCAAGCTGTATTGTATCTGCGACTTCTAGTTTGAGCAGATATAGGTTTGTGTTTGAAAGGTAATATTGCATCCATAGATGAAAGAACTGCTGTTCATTCTCAGTATAATCTGTGCTTTTTGAGTAGACTCATGGCTCGGTTCAGAATTCCGTGGCATGCATAAGATGGACAGATGGTGGAATGAGAAGAAGAAATGCACACAGGCAGGGAGCTCCCATATCTTTGTATCACTTGTATTTGATTAATCCCATGGATAACTTAAGCAAGCAGTCAGAAGATTCAGAAGGAATGAGAATGGAAAATTCTGCTGTGCCTATCGACAACATGAAAGGTTTAATTCTCCTCTCGATTCGGTGCCAGTGTGATGCTTGCTTCATGAACTAATCCCAGTATATCATACTAACTCTTGAAAACCAGACTAATTAGGTATTGCCATGTGCCTCGTAGCATTGCTTGATCCTATTTGGATGCTTTGTATCCATTATCCTTGAGTATTATTCTCTCAATGATGGATGATTTGGGAAGGAGAAGGATTATATAATCCTTAGATATCAATTGTCAGGAAGAAATCAAAATCCTTGAAATTGTGAGAGCAGGAAACTCCATGATTTTTTCTTAACTATTCTCTCCATCATTACATCATATCCTAACAAATAGTTTACTAAATTCATTTTTTTCTTGACTATTCCCTGTTCGATTTTATCAACTTTAACAACAATCAAACTGTATGCTAGAATTGTCAAGAATTAGTTCATGCAACATAAAATATATTAAAGATACATGCAATAACTTAGCAAAAAAAAAGCAAAATATAATCTTAATCTCATTTGGTCTCCTCCAACAATTTAAGGGCTCGTTTGGTTCGCGGGAAGCATTTTCCTTCCTAGGAATATGATTCCTGGGAAACAAATTCCTAGGAAGAGGATGCCTAGGAAAGTATTTTTGGCATGTTTGGTTGACCATGGGAAAGTGACAAATTTCCAAGGTGCTTATGTTTGGTTGGCCATCCACTTTCCTAGGAAAGTTATATATAATTCCTATTATGCCCTTAATAAAAATTAGGTTTTTAATGCCACTTTAATGCTTCTTTAATACTGAAGGGACTTTTTGGGAAAAAGTAAAAATGAAGTGATTCCCGCCTCATGGGAAAGTAACTTTCCCATGTTTCTCATGGGAAAGACTTTCCCATGAAATGTGGGAATCACATTCCCATGGGAATACAACTTTTCCTTCTCTCTCCTTTGAAAACTCCAACCAAACAAGAGGCATCTCATTACTTTCCCGTTGACCACACTTTCCCCCCTTCTTTTTCCGCGAACCAAACGAGCCCTAAGAAGCCCGAACAAACATATCTAATTGATCAACAGCTTAGTCGTAGGACTAGGTAGCTAATTAGAGCAAATGATATTATTATTTTATAAGAAAATGCTCCATTATAATGATTTGCAATATGTTTCAAGAGAGGAATGGAGACTAATCCATAGTCATTCAGATCAAAATGGAGTGTCTAGATTTGCTATCATTTGTTTCACATAGAAATTAATAATTGCTTATCATATATAATGTCGCATATCTGCATTCATTCATACAAACAATATGTGTGTGGACACATTACAATAAAAAAATATCAATATGGCCAACTTACAAGAAATATGTGAAAAATGCAAAGGTGGCTTAAAAATGCTTTCTTAGATGAGTGATCCATGTCAGCTACCTTAATGCTCCTACATGAAAGCAGAGCTTAACCCGAGTGGTACCTAACAATTTTACTGAGGCTTCCTATGCGACCACATATTTTTGACCAAAACTTGAAAATTAAAAATGAGATCATTGGACTAAATGGTCAAGTCAAGATTCCAATTTTTGCTGGTGGCAGATCTTAAACTGACTCAGGCTTTCAACATGCAAGATAATCTATGAGGTCTTTATTCCTTTGTCAAACATGTGATCACTACAACATTTCTTTATTAAATCCACCAATTTCCCACCTGATATTTATCTTCCGGGTTCCACAATCAATAATAGCCAACCAAACTCTGAAGAAATGATTCTCTTTAGCATTTCACAAACCCAGAACAACGGCCCGTCACGACTTCGATTAATAATAACTTGTTTGCTAGATCAATTCATAGGGAGATCATCGATTCGGTCCTGCATACATGCTGATTCTCTGCAAATCAGTTTACAACCTGCTCCCACTTGAACTCCAACATCTGCCATCCTTCTTTAGGTTATACTGTTTCTCTGAACAACAAGTTGCATTTGCTAGTGTAACAGTTATCTGAAAAGCTTGCCCATAATCCACATTCAGTGGGAAATGCTGTCTCCCTCTTATACTTTCTCATCTACTCCAATATTGCTTCTCATCTAACAGTAGGCTTTGTTATTGAATAGTTGTGAAAATATCTCCTTAACAATCAAGAAAACTTGTGGAATTCCATCACATCTAACAGCAGGCTTTGCTATTAAATAGTTGTGCAGATTTCTTCTTAACAATCAAGAAAACTTGTGGAATTCCATCACATCCACATTGAAGGATGGACAAAAGGAATTCCATAATGTTTGCAGTTAGCCTAATCTTTTTTCAAATGTAAACCCATCTCAAGCATCTCATCCTTCAATCTCATCACCTTTTCAACATCCCCTTGCTTCCCATACCCCTGGATAAAGGCAGTATAAACCTTCAAATCAACCTCGAACCCTTTCCCGGCCATCTCAGCCTGAAGCTTGAGTGCCTCCTCCATCTCCCCTTCTTCACAGAATCCTCTAATCAACGATTCGTAGCTCTTCCGGCTCGGACGAAGCTCCTCCCTCCTCATCTCGTCCCTCAAAATTCCCAGGCCTTCCACCACCCTCCCCTTCTCACACATTACGCCGAGCAACTCATCTACAGCCGAGACTCCTATTCCGAAGCCCCTCCTCTTCACATCTTTGTACAAAAGGAGAGCCGAATCAACCTCGCCGGCGTAGCAGTGACCCTTGATCAGATGCTCGTAAGTGTTCCCGGACGGTTCGATCTCTCTCAGAACCATGTCTCGGAAGAGCTCTTCAGCTCTCTCCGTCTCTCCCGCCTCACAGTAACCACTGATCAAAGTGTTGAAGGCCATGATGTCGGGTTTGATTCCTTTTGCCGCCATTTCTTCCCACAATTTCCTCGCTTCTTCGATCCTTCCCTCGTCGCAGAACCCCGCCATTAGAATGCTATAAGTGAAAACATTTGGCTCGCATTTGAACATCTCCATCTCTTTTCGGATCTCTTCCGATCTCTCCAACTTCCCTTCTCGGTAGAGCGCGAGAAGAAGGGTGTTGAAAGTCTGAACTTTGGGAGAAACCCTGATCGTAACCGCAACTCCATTGCCATCCTTGGGTTTGAAGATTTCTTCGTAGATCTCAAATCCCGCATCCGATCCCCGCGCCCGAGATACCGATCGGATCAGCGAGTTGGAGGTGCCGATCTCCGGTTGGATCCCGCGGGATCGGAGAATCCGGACGATCTGGACCGCCCGATCGAGCCTCTTGGCCTGGAGGTAGGCTCGGATCAAAAGGTCGAACACGAAGGGGGCGGAGTCGAAGGCCCGGTAAGTTTTCGCTAGCGCTTCGAAGATCTCCGGCGGCCGGCCGGTGTCGGCGCCGCCTGCGGCCGCGGAGGAGGGGTCATGGGAGCGGATGGCGGACTGGAGGAGGGAGAGGGCGGCGGGGCGGAGGCGCCCGCGGGCGAGGACGTGGGCGGCGGCGGCGAGGGAGTGGAGGTCGTGGCGGCAGAGAAAGTGGCGCTGGGTCCAAAGGAAAAATCGGAGGGCGAGGTGGGGGCGGTTGCGGACGCGGCGGAGGATCTCGGCGGCCTGGGCGGCGGAGAATCCCGCGGGGTGGTACACGGATTTAAGGAAGCTCCACCGGCTCTTGGATCGCTGCTCCCTTAGGATAGAGACCGCCGTGGAGATTATCGTTTCATCCTCTCCGTCGGATAGTGGTGGATGGGACACTGACGGAGTGATGGATGGATGTGATGATGAGGAAAGGGGGAAGGTTTTGGTGGCGTTTGGGATGGAGAGCGGGAGGAGGAGGGTTCTGGTTCTTCCTCCTTGGATGGCCATGCCACCGGAGATTGTACCACTATGGAATGGGTAATGGAAACTGGAGGACTATTGGAGGGTGCAAAATGGAAAATGAGGGAAAAAAAAAAATTTGGACCATTTCTCGATTTATGCGTGTCATCCTTGCGCAGGGGCCATGCTAATCTTCTCTGTATCGTTCCAATTTTATCGGATGTCTCTGAAGAGACACCACATGGTGGAATGAAAACTATTATATATGGTTAGTTGTTTCTACCGTCAACCGATGTGGGACTATTCCTTAATATATTATCTAAGAGGTTGATTTCAATTTGAATATGCCCAAATTTCTATTTGGTTCATAATATTGAAAATATTATCTTGCAAGAAAATAGTATCTAAACTAGTGCTTAATTATCACTTTAAATAAAATGCGTGATAGATCTTCTATTAGTTATTGGAGAAAAAAATAATATATAATAAAACTACAAGATATTGCGCATATATATATATATATATATATAGAGAGAGAGAGAGAGAGAGAGAGAGAGAGAGAGAGAGAGAGAGAGAGAGAGAGAGAGAGAGAGAGAGAGTACGCTTGTTCCAATGGAAGAGAGAAAAGGTTTTAGAGGGAATGAGAAGGGTTTTGGACCTTTTGGTTCCACATTCAAGTCATGGTAGATGAGATAAAAGATAGGCTTGCAATGGAAAATTGAATTTTAGTAAAACAAATATATTAAGGACATGGTGAAAAATAAAAGATTAATAGAAGATGTATCTCATGTTATTGTTAGTGTATCTCATGTTTTTATACTAAAAAGGTAGGGAAATTACTTAGTGAGGATTATATAGAAGGTTAAAGGGAAAGGGAGGGCAACTTTTTTTGTGTGGTTTATGTAGAGCTGAAAGAATCAAGAAGAGGCTTTTGACAGGCTCGGATATTTTAACTACAACAATTTAGTAAAAGATTTGGAAAGGGAGAAAGCAAAAAATTTTAATTTTGAAGTGAAAGTATATTCTCTATTGGCTATTGAGATTCTTTTGGCATAGTTAGATTGATTGTTTGCAGTGAAGACTAAATTTATGGATGAAATTTTGAAGTTTAAATAATGTAATGATTTTGTTTTACTTGTATTTGATGATCTCAGCAAAATTCTCACACCGCATACCTTTTCCGGCTCCCTTCAAATATATGAAAGGATTTGTGGTCCCAATTATGACCTACCATATATTTATCATATACAAGGCGTATGATAGAAAAAAGGGAAAAAAATTTGGACCATTTTTCGATTTATGCGTGTCATCCTTGGGCAGGGGCCATGCTAATCTTCTCTGTATCGTTCCAATTTTATCGGATGTCTCCGAAGAAACACCATATAGTATAATGAAAACTATTATATATAGTTGGTTGTTTCTAACATCGACCGATATGGGACTATTCTTTAATATATTATCTCTTTAGCTGAGACAGAGATTGATTTCATCTTGCATGTGCCCAAATGTCTATTTGGTTCAAAATATGGAAAATACCATCTTACAAGAAAATAGTATCTAAAGTAGTGTTTAATCATTATTTTAAATAAAATGCATGATAGATCTTCTATTAGTTATTGGAGAAAAAAATAATATATAATATAACTACAAGATATTCCGCATACCTATATATATATATATATATATATATATATATATATATATAGAGAGAGAGAGAGAGAGAGAGAGAGAGAGAGAGAGAGAGAGAGAGAGAGAGAGAGAGAGAGAATATGAGAATATGCTTGTTCCAATGGAAGAGAGGAAGGGTTTTAGAGGGGATGAGAAGGGTTTTGGTTCCACATTCAAGTCATGGTTGATGAGATAAAAGATAGGCTTGCAATGGAAAATTGAATTTTAGTAAACACAAATATATTAAGGACATGGTGAAAAATAAAAGATTAATAGAAGATGTATCTCATGTTATTGTTAGTGTATCTCATGTTTTTATACTAAAAAGGTAGGGAAATTACTTAGTGAGGATTAGATGGAAGGTGAAATGGAAAGGAAGGGCATCTTTTTTTTGTAGTTTATGTAGAGCTCAAAGAATCAAGAAGAGGCTTCTGAGAGGCTCGGATATTTTAACTACAACAATTTGGTAAAAGATTTAGAAAGAGAGAAAGTATATTCTCTATTGGCTATTGAAATTCTATTAGCATAGTTAGATTGGTTGTTTGAGCGAAGACTGAATTCATGGATGAAATTTTGAAGTTTAAATAATGTAATGATTTTGTTTTACCTATATTTGATTATCTCAGCAAAATTCTCACACCGCATACCATTTCTGGCTCCCTTCAAATATATGAAAGGATTTGCTGTCCTAATTATGACCTACCATATATTTATCATATACAAGATGTATGATAGAAAGAAGGGAAAAAAAATTTGGACCATTTCTCGATTTATGCGTGTCATCCTTGCGCAGGGGCCATGCTAATCTTCTCTGTATCGTTCCAATTTTATCGGATGTCTCCGAAGAGACACCATATAGTATAATGAAAACTATTATATATAGTTGGTTGTTTCTAACATCGACCAATGTGGGACTATTCTTTAATATATTATCTCTTTAGCTGAGACACAGATTGATTTCAGTTTGCATATGTCTAAATGTCTATCTGGTTCAGAATATTGAAAAAAAGTACGAAAATTACTTAGACTGAGGATTAGATGGAAGTTTAAATGGAAAGGAAGTGCATCTTTTTTTTTGTGGTTTATGTAGAGATGAAAGAATCAAGAAGAGTTTTCGGAGAGGCTCGGATATTTTAACTACAGCAATTTGGTAAAAGATTTGGAAAGAGGGAAAGCAAAAAATTCTAATTTTGAAGCGAAACTATACTCTTTATTGGCTATTGAGATTCTATTGGCGATTTGGCATAGTTAGATTGGTTGTTTGTAGTGAAGACTGAATTTGTGGATGAAATTTTGAAGTTTAAATAATGTAATGATTTTGCTTTACTTGTATTTGATGATCTCAGCAAAATTCTCACACTGTATACCATTTCTTGCTCCCTTCAAATCTATGAAAGGATTTGCTGTCCTAATTATGACCTACCATATATTAATCATATATTTCAACTGGTAATATTGCACTGCTTAAACACAACCTGTGGCCAATTCTTTGTACTTGTTTTTTAAGATTTAGACACATAATTCAAACTGTTGGAGCTCTTAAGTATCTATTTTTTTTTAAAAAAAAAACACACACACTGTTTAATGTACTTTTTCTTTTCTCAGGTCACCTAAGCCACCTGAAAAGTTTAATGTACTTGGCTAGTGGCCTCGCCTAGTGAAGGAACCCAGATAAAGATGAATGTTGGTTTGTTGGTATTCTTTTGGGGGGCCCAAGTTTACTGTATCGGTATGCTCTTCAGAGCACACAGTTGATGCCAAGATGCAGAGAATTTTGTTCTCCACCATCCCCTGGGGTTGTTCCCCGCAAGGAAAACTAATCCTTTTTAGAAACCATCTAGTGAGTGAGTGCATTAGCAAAGATGATGATGCCCAAGAACAGCATCTATCCGTCATCAAGGCCACTAGGAATATCGGAGTACAAAGTATAGCCGAGAGATGCAATTCTATCTAGTTGGCTTGGGTCTAGGTCTGGTAGCCAAAAATTAGATCGGGCGAGGTGTAAATTGATTGGGTCCATTTGAGTAATGAGTTTGTATATTATTGAGGTTGAATTTTGGACAATTTTAGGTTAAGAATGGTTTTGTTTGGAGTAAAGAGGTTGAGCGCGAGACCGCTTTCCCTGGGTTGAAGCCATTTTGCGCCATTTTTCACTAAAATGGACTCTAGTGAGATCAAGCTCCACTTCTGGTCAAAATGGACGCAAATTGAGTTCGGATGTCCAGTTATGGGCAACTAAGGGGGCATTAAATCTAAATCTTGTGACTTCAGTTTGAATATCTGAACTTTTTTAATTGGGTCATAGAACATTGCTTCGAGCTTTATTGGATTTGAATTCAATTCTCTAATTGGCTTGGATCCAAACAAACGAGAACTTAGGTAGCCATGTTAGTAGTTTTCCTTTAATTAGAGGAGATCATCGGTTAGTATCTTGATAGTCCGAATCTTCAAAAATGCTCAAAGATTTTCAAAATGCTAGAAACGAAGCGAGTAATAGAACTATGATATGCAATACATATTTTGGAAGTTCTGTTGGGATCAACCTGTCTCTGTTGGTTGCCAAAAGTTTCAGAGAAGTTTGTTAAATCCACAAGAAATGCAAAATATCTTATTGGTCAAATTCTAAGAGTTCCATATGAAGGGATTGGCACTTCCCAAGCTGTATTGTATCTGCGACTTCTAGTTTGAGCAGATATAGGTTTGTGTTTGAAAGGTAATATTGCATCCATAGATGAAAGAACTGCTGTTCATTCTCAGTATAATCTGTGCTTTTTGAGTAGACTCATGGCTCGGTTCAGAATTCCGTGGCATGCATAAGATGGACAGATGGTGGAATGAGAAGAAGAAATGCACACAGGCAGGGAGCTCCCATATCTTTGTATCACTTGTATTTGATTAATCCCATGGATAACTTAAGCAAGCAGTCAGAAGATTCAGAAGGAATGAGAATGGAAAATTCTGCTGTGCCTATCGACAACATGAAAGGTTTAATTCTCCTCTCGATTCGGTGCCAGTGTGATGCTTGCTTCATGAACTAATCCCAGTATATCATACTAACTCTTGAAAACCAGACTAATTAGGTATTGCCATGTGCCTCGTAGCATTGCTTGATCCTATTTGGATGCTTTGTATCCATTATCCTTGAGTATTATTCTCTCAATGATGGATGATTTGGGAAGGAGAAGGATTATATAATCCTTAGATATCAATTGGCAGGAAGAAATCAAAATCCTTGAAATTGTGAGAGCAGGAAACTCCATGATTTTTTCTTAACTATTCTCTCCATCATTACATCATATCCTAACAAATAGTTTACTAAATTCATTTTTTCTTGACTATTCCCTGTTCGATTTTATCAACTTTAACAACAATCAAACTGTATGCTAGAATTGTCAAGAATTAGTTCATGCAACATAAAATATATTAAAGATACATGCAATAACTTAGCAAAAAAAAAGCAAAATATAATCTTAATCTCATTTGGTCTCCTCCAACAATTTAAGGGCTCGTTTGGTTCGCGGGAAGCATTTTCCTTCCTAGGAATATGATTCCTGGGAAACAAATTCCTAGGAAGAGGATGCTTAGGAAAGTATTTTTGGCATGTTTGGTTGACCATGGGAAAGTGACAAATTTCCAAGGTGCTTATGTTTGGTTGGCCATCCACTTTCCTAGGAAAGTTATATATAATTCCTATTATGCCCTTAATAAAAATTAGGTTTTTAATGCCACTTTAATGCTTCTTTAATACTGAAGGGACTTTTTGGGAAAAAGTAAAAATGAAGTGATTCCCGCCTCATGGGAAAGTAACTTTTCTATGTTTCTCATGGGAAAGACTTTCCCATGAAATGTGGGAATCACATTCCCATGGGAATACAACTTTTCCTTCTCTCTCCTTTGAAAACTCCAACCAAACAAGAGGCATCTCATTACTTTCCCGTTGACCACACTTTCCCCCCTTCTTTTCCCGCGAACCAAACGAGCCCTAAGAAGCCCGAACAAACATATCTAATTGATCAACAGCTTAGTCGTAGGACTAGGTAGCTAATTAGAGCAAATGATATTATTATTTTATAAGAAAATGCTCCATTATAATGATTTGCAATATGTTTCAAGAGAGGAATGGAGACTAATCCATAGTCATTCAGATCAAAATGGAGTGTCTAGATTTGCTATCATTTGTTTCACATAGAAATTAATAATTGCTTATCATATATAATGTCGCATATCTGCATTCATTCATACAAACAATATGTGTGTGGACACATTACAATAAAAAAATATCAATATGGCCAACTTACAAGAAATATGTGAAAAATGCAAAGGTGGCTTAAAAATGCTTTCTTAGATGAGTGATCCATGTCAGCTACCTTAATGCTCCTACATGAAAGCAGAGCTTAACCCGAGTGGTACCTAACAATTTTACTGAGGCTTCCTATGCGACCACATATTTTTGACCAAAACTTGAAAATTAAAAATGAGATCATTGGACTAAATGGTCAAGTCAAGATTCCAATTTTTGCTGGTGGCAGATCTTAAACTGACTCAGGCTTTCAACATGCAAGATAATCTATGAGGTCTTTATTCCTTTGTCAAACATGTGATCACTACAACATTTCTTTATTAAATCCACCAATTTCCCACCTGATATTTATCTTCCGGGTTCCACAATCAATAATAGCCAACCAAACTCTGAAGAAATGATTCTCTTTAGCATTTCACAAACCCAGAACAACGGCCCGTCACGACTTCGATTAATAATAACTTGTTTGCTAGATCAATTCATAGGGAGATCATCGATTCGGTCCTGCATACATGCTGATTCTCTGCAAATCAGTTTACAACCTGCTCCCACTTGAACTCCAACATCTGCCATCCTTCTTTAGGTTATACTGTTTCTCTGAACAACAAGTTGCATTTGCTAGTGTAACAGTTATCTGAAAAGCTTGCCCATAATCCACATTCAGTGGGAAATGCTGTCTCCCTCTTATACTTTCTCATCTACTCCAATATTGCTTCTCATCTAACAGTAGGCTTTGTTATTGAATAGTTGTGAAAATATCTCCTTAACAATCAAGAAAACTTGTGGAATTCCATCACATCTAACAGCAGGCTTTGCTATTAAATAGTTGTGCAGATTTCTTCTTAACAATCAAGAAAACTTGTGGAATTCCATCACATCCACATTGAAGGATGGACAAAAGGAATTCCATAATGTTTGCAGTTAGCCTAATCTTTTTTCAAATGTAAACCCATCTCAAGCATCTCATCCTTCAATCTCATCACCTTTTCAACATCCCCTTGCTTCCCATACCCCTGGATAAAGGCAGTATAAACCTTCAAATCAACCTCGAACCCTTTCCCGGCCATCTCAGCCTGAAGCTTGAGTGCCTCCTCCATCTCCCCTTCTTCACAGAATCCTCTAATCAACGATTCGTAGCTCTTCCGGCTCGGACGAAGCTCCTCCCTCCTCATCTCGTCCCTCAAAATTCCCAGGCCTTCCACCACCCTCCCCTTCTCACACATTACGCCGAGCAACTCATCTACAGCCGAGACTCCTATTCCGAAGCCCCTCCTCTTCACATCTTTGTACAAAAGGAGAGCCGAATCAACCTCGCCGGCGTAGCAGTGACCCTTGATCAGATGCTCGTAAGTGTTCCCGGACGGTTCGATCTCTCTCAGAACCATGTCTCGGAAGAGCTCTTCAGCTCTCTCCGTCTCTCCCGCCTCACAGTAACCACTGATCAAAGTGTTGAAGGCCATGATGTCGGGTTTGATTCCTTTTGCCGCCATTTCTTCCCACAATTTCCTCGCTTCTTCGATCCTTCCCTCGTCGCAGAACCCCGCCATTAGAATGCTATAAGTGAAAACATTTGGCTCGCATTTGAACATCTCCATCTCTTTTCGGATCTCTTCCGATCTCTCCAACTTCCCTTCTCGGTAGAGCGCGAGAAGAAGGGTGTTGAAAGTCTGAACTTTGGGAGAAACCCTGATCGTAACCGCAACTCCATTGCCATCCTTGGGTTTGAAGATTTCTTCGTAGATCTCAAATCCCGCATCCGATCCCCGCGCCCGAGATACCGATCGGATCAGCGAGTTGGAGGTGCCGATCTCCGGTTGGATCCCGCGGGATCGGAGAATCCGGACGATCTGGACCGCCCGATCGAGCCTCTTGGCCTGGAGGTAGGCTCGGATCAAAAGGTCGAACACGAAGGGGGCGGAGTCGAAGGCCCGGTAAGTTTTCGCTAGCGCTTCGAAGATCTCCGGCGGCCGGCCGGTGTCGGCGCCGCCTGCGGCCGCGGAGGAGGGGTCATGGGAGCGGATGGCGGACTGGAGGAGGGAGAGGGCGGCGGGGCGGAGGCGCCCGCGGGCGAAGACGTGGGCGGCGGCGGCGAGGGAGTGGAGGTCGTGGCGGCAGAGAAAGTGGCGCTGGGTCCAAAGGAAAAATCGGAGGGCGAGGTGGGGGCGGTTGCGGACGCGGCGGAGGATCTCGGCGGCCTGGGCGGCGGAGAATCCCGCGGGGTGGTACACGGATTTAAGGAAGCTCCACCGGCTCTTGGATCGCTGCTCCCTTAGGATAGAGACCGCCGTGGAGATTATCGTTTCATCCTCTCCGTCGGATAGTGGTGGATGGGACACTGACGGAGTGATGGATGGATGTGATGATGAGGAAAGGGGGAAGGTTTTGGTGGCGTTTGGGATGGAGAGCGGGAGGAGGAGGGTTCTGGTTCTTCCTCCTTGGATGGCCATGCCACCGGAGATTGTACCACTATGGAATGGGTAATGGAAACTGGAGGACTATTGGAGGGTGCAAAATGGAAAATGAGGGAAAAAAAAAAATTTGGACCATTTCTCGATTTATGCGTGTCATCCTTGCGCAGGGGCCATGCTAATCTTCTCTGTATCGTTCCAATTTTATCGGATGTCTCTGAAGAGACACCACATGGTGGAATGAAAACTATTATATATGGTTAGTTGTTTCTACCGTCAACCGATGTGGGACTATTCCTTAATATATTATCTAAGAGGTTGATTTCAATTTGAATATGCCCAAATTTCTATTTGGTTCATAATATTGAAAATATTATCTTGCAAGAAAATAGTATCTAAACTAGTGCTTAATTATCACTTTAAATAAAATGCGTGATAGATCTTCTATTAGTTATTGGAGAAAAAAATAATATATAATAAAACTACAAGATATTGCGCATATATATATATATATATATATATATATATATATATATATATATATATATATATATATAGAGAGAGAGAGAGAGAGAGAGAGAGAGAGAGAGAGAGAGTACGCTTGTTCCAATGGAAGAGAGAAAAGGTTTTAGAGGGAATGAGAAGGGTTTTGGACCTTTTGGTTCCACATTCAAGTCATGGTAGATGAGATAAAAGATAGGCTTGCAATGGAAAATTGAATTTTAGTAAAACAAATATATTAAGGACATGGTGAAAAATAAAAGATTAATAGAAGATGTATCTCATGTTATTGTTAGTGTATCTCATGTTTTTATACTAAAAAGGTAGGGAAATTACTTAGTGAGGATTATATAGAAGGTTAAAGGGAAAGGGAGGGCAACTTTTTTTGTGTGGTTTATGTAGAGCTGAAAGAATCAAGAAGAGGCTTTTGACAGGCTCGGATATTTTAACTACAACAATTTAGTAAAAGATTTGGAAAGGGAGAAAGCAAAAAATTTTAATTTTGAAGTGAAAGTATATTCTCTATTGGCTATTGAGATTCTTTTGGCATAGTTAGATTGATTGTTTGCAGTGAAGACTAAATTTATGGATGAAATTTTGAAGTTTAAATAATGTAATGATTTTGTTTTACTTGTATTTGATGATCTCAGCAAAATTCTCACACCGCATACCTTTTCCGGCTCCCTTCAAATATATGAAAGGATTTGTGGTCCCAATTATGACCTACCATATATTTATCATATACAAGGCGTATGATAGAAAAAAGGGAAAAAAATTTGGACCATTTTTCGATTTATGCGTGTCATCCTTGGGCAGGGGCCATGCTAATCTTCTCTGTATCGTTCCAATTTTATCGGATGTCTCCGAAGAAACACCATATAGTATAATGAAAACTATTATATATAGTTGGTTGTTTCTAACATCGACCGATATGGGACTACTCTTTAATATATTATCTCTTTAGCTGAGACAGAGATTGATTTCATCTTGCATGTGCCCAAATGTCTATTTGGTTCAAAATATGGAAAATACCATCTTACAAGAAAATAGTATCTAAAGTAGTGTTTAATCATTATTTTAAATAAAATGCATGATAGATCTTCTATTAGTTATTGGAGAAAAAAATAATATATAATATAACTACAAGATATTCCGCATACCTATATATATATATATATATATATATATATATATATATATATATAGAGAGAGAGAGAGAGAGAGAGAGAGAGAGAGAGAGAGAGAGAGAGAGAGAGAGAGAGAGAGAGAGAGAGAGAGAATATGAGAATATGCTTGTTCCAATGGAAGAGAGGAAGGGTTTTAGAGGGGATGAGAAGGGTTTTGGTTCCACATTCAAGTCATGGTTGATGAGATAAAAGATAGGCTTGCAATGGAAAATTGAATTTTAGTAAACACAAATATATTAAGGACATGGTGAAAAATAAAAGATTAATAGAAGATGTATCTCATGTTATTGTTAGTGTATCTCATGTTTTTATACTAAAAAGGTAGGGAAATTACTTAGTGAGGATTAGATGGAAGGTGAAATGGAAAGGAAGGGCATCTTTTTTTTGTAGTTTATGTAGAGCTGAAAGAATCAAGAAGAGGCTTCTGAGAGGCTCGGATATTTTAACTACAACAATTTGGTAAAAGATTTAGAAAGAGAGAAAGTATATTCTCTATTGGCTATTGAAATTCTATTAGCATAGTTAGATTGGTTGTTTGAGCGAAGACTGAATTCATGGATGAAATTTTGAAGTTTAAATAATGTAATGATTTTGTTTTACCTATATTTGATTATCTCAGCAAAATTCTCACACCGCATACCATTTCTGGCTCCCTTCAAATATATGAAAGGATTTGCTGTCCTAATTATGACCTACCATATATTTATCATATACAAGATGTATGATAGAAAGAAGGGAAAAAAAATTTGGACCATTTCTCGATTTATGCGTGTCATCCTTGCGCAGGGGCCATGCTAATCTTCTCTGTATCGTTCCAATTTTATCGGATGTCTCCGAAGAGACACCATATAGTATAATGAAAACTATTATATATAGTTGGTTGTTTCTAACATCGACCAATGTGGGACTATTCTTTAATATATTATCTCTTTAGCTGAGACACAGATTGATTTCAGTTTGCATATGTCTAAATGTCTATCTGGTTCAGAATATTGAAAAAAAGTACGAAAATTACTTAGACTGAGGATTAGATGGAAGTTTAAATGGAAAGGAAGTGCATCTTTTTTTTTGTGGTTTATGTAGAGATGAAAGAATCAAGAAGAGTTTTCGGAGAGGCTCGGATATTTTAACTACAGCAATTTGGTAAAAGATTTGGAAAGAGGGAAAGCAAAAAATTCTAATTTTGAAGCGAAACTATACTCTTTATTGGCTATTGAGATTCTATTGGCGATTTGGCATAGTTAGATTGGTTGTTTGTAGTGAAGACTGAATTTGTGGATGAAATTTTGAAGTTTAAATAATGTAATGATTTTGCTTTACTTGTATTTGATGATCTCAGCAAAATTCTCACACTGTATACCATTTCTTGCTCCCTTCAAATCTATGAAAGGATTTGCTGTCCTAATTATGACCTACCATATATTAATCATATATTTCAACTGGTAATATTGCACTGCTTAAACACAACCTGTGGCCAATTCTTTGTACTTGTTTTTTAAGCTTTAGACACATTATTCAAATTGTTGGAGCTCTTAAGTATCTTAAATTTTTTTTAAAAAAACACACACACAGTTTAATGTACTTTTTCTTTTCTCAGGTCACCTAAGCCACCTGAAAAGTTTTAATGTACTTGGCTAGTGGCCTCGCCTGTTTGTTGGCATTCTTTTGGGAGGCCCAAGTTTACTGTACCGTATGCTCTTCAATGAACAATTATTATAGAATTTCTCCTTTTTAACAAATCTCATGAAGCTCTCAAGACACTAGGAACCAGTTCCCTCAGTGGAATGTTGAGCACCAAGAATATTCTGATGTGTACGTAGAGCACACAGGTGATGCCAAGATGCAGAGAATTTTGTTCTCCACCATCCCCTGGGGTTGTTCCCCGCAAGGAAAACTAATCCTTTTTAGAAACCATCTAGTGAGTGAGTGCATTAGCAAAGATGATGATGCCCAAGAACAGCATCTATCCATCATCAAGGCCACTAGGAATATCGGAGTACAAAGGATAGCCAAGAGATGCAATTCTATCTAGTTGGCTTGGGTCTAGGTCTGGTAACCAAAAATTAGATCGGGCAATGATAGAGGTGTAAATTGATTGGGCCCATTTGAGTAATGAGTTTATGTATTATTGAGATTGAATTTTGGTCAATTTTAGGTTAACAATGGTTTTGTTTGGAGTAAATAGGTTGAGTGCGAGACCGCTTCCCCGGGTTGAAGCCATTTTGTGCCATTTTTCACTAAAATGGACTGTAATGAGATCCCTGATCAGCTCCACTTCTGATCAAAATGGATGCAAATTGAGTTCGGATGTCGAGTTATGGGCAACTAAGAGGGCATTAAATCTAAATCTTGTGACTTCAGTTTGAATATCTGAACTTTTTTAATTGGGTCATAGAACATTGCTTCGAACTTTATTGGATTTGAATTCAATTCTCTAATTGGCTTGGATCCAAACTAACGAGAACTTAGCTAGCCATGTTGGTAGTTTTCTTTTAATTAGAGGAGATCATCAGTTTGTATCTTGATAGTCCGAATCTTCAAAAATGCTCAAAGATTTTCAAAATGCTAGAAACGACAAAATTTATAGCTCTCGTGATAAAGTGCAAACTTTTTACATGCTAGCGGAGTTATTTTTGGCATAGATGCAATACCTAGCTAAGTTCTACAAATTGCGGCATTTTAATGTTCATGCTTGACATTTTAAAGAGAGAGATCCAACACACTACATTTTTCTAGGTCTAAGCACTTGGAGATGCAATATCCAAGATTTAAACCCATAGTATCTGATTGTTAAGTAGAGGGGTATGATTACTAGGGCAAACCCCAACTCTTTTATGCCCGGCTTTTGTGAGCACTTTCGTAGCTAAAACGAGTCCAAACGGGCTTGTCACAAGCTTGATCCAAGCTATTTATGAATAACTAGGTTCATTAGGCCCCAAGTTTTTGTGAATAGCTCGGCTCATATGCATCCTTAGCTACTATAAAGAAAGAGGATAATTAAAAAAGAACAAAAAGGGCCGGATGAGGATAAAGTCGGACTTAGTCTCATCCAATTGCCAGGGCCAATTTGAATTGGTGCAAGGCAGAACAAGTTCTACCTAGACCTTTCATTTCCCTGACGGCTCTAGATGGAGATAATATAAACATAATGGCACAACCAAAAAATGGACAATATTCAGTAGGAAGCTATAGCAGAATATGTGAAGCATAGAATAATACTTCTAATGTCTGCATCTAAGTCATTTTATCAGCTCCTGCACTTCGTTGTCATGTTAGTGTGTTTCAGAAACCCGCACTGAAATTATGCTGGATAAACAATCATACGTAAGAGAGATATAATTTATTCTTCTCAGTCACCGAATTTCTTTCTTTTTGACTGAATGTTCAATTTTTTAAAAAATTAAGAATACTGCTGGATCTTACTAAATCATTTGATATGTGATGCTGCAATGGATGATTTTCCGGCATAAAGTTGAATATATATGACTTCAGTGTAAAGAAAGGAAAAAGGCTGGAGTATTAATTAACCTTTGGAAATAAAATGCAAATTAACTCAACATGGTAGAAACCATTGGATGAGTATTGTTGGGAGCACATTGCACACCAAAAAATAGATCTTTTGTTTTGTTTTTTCATTTTTCATGTAACACTTGGAATTACCTTGTCCATTGACATGATTGGATATAAGTGTGCATAGAAATGACTGAAATATTGTTTGCATACGCATACCATTCATCTGCATGCAAGTTTTGTCATGGTCAGGTTCTCATGCAGGAAAACAAGAAAACAAAAAGAACTAGAAGAAACTTTAGGGCATGCGACGATTAAATTGTTTCTATTTTTTATTTTTGATTTAGGCAGGGAAAAAACCATTTTTAGTCTGAAGGTCTAATTATCTAGCAAGGTCATAGATACCCTCTGTTTTCTCCGAGCTCTCTCCAAAAATACTTGAGCATAACAACTTTGTCTGCTACCATTTTATTCTAGTTCCATTTTGATCAATGCTTTTTCTCTTATCTAAATTCCCATACATGCACTTTGGTAATATATTCTCTTTTACTAAATTTTAGCATGAAACTCTTATTTCCTTCGGTAGCACAGTGATTAGATTTAAAGTTCTTGTTTATTTAAATTGTTACACTATTGTTATAAGTCAAAACATTACCATACTTTAATACTAAATTATAGATTAATAGCCTGATTCACAATAAAAATATAAAGGGCATATCAATGATTTGAAGTATGGAATGTTGTACAACTCCAAATCGCCCGATTCAGGACAATGCCGAGTTGTATTGGGGGTGAACCAGCAGAGCTCCGCCCTTAGTTTTGAAACCAGCGAGGGAGGGAGAGAGGGAGAAGGAGAGAGAAAAAGAGAAAGAGAAGAAGGGAGGGGAGAAGAGGGCCAGTGGAGGCCGGAGGAGGGTCGGAAGATTGTGCCCTTAATTCCTCTATTTTGAATGAAACAAGAATCCAAAAACGGCTTTATTTTATTTAATGGTTTTTAAATGAAATTAGCAGCCTCCTCTGCACCTCTGTTTAATTCGAAACAAGGGAACTAAGGGCAAAATTCTTCTTCCAGTCTTCCCTAGCCCTTCCTGTCCCTCTTCCTCACTCGCCCTCCCATTCTCCATCTGCTCCCTCTTCTCTCTCCTTCTCCGTCTCCCTCTCTTATCGACTCTCACTTTATTGGTACGTATTGAAACAGCACTATATCATACTATACCATACTGTTGGTCAATCAGAATATGTACCGGTACTGCATAGCTTGATTGGAAGGAATAATCCAGCAAATCAAGCAACCTTGATCTCAACTTCTAGTTTAAAAAATATCTCAAAAATCATAAGGATATATGCAAGGGGGTTCGGATCATCATGATTTTCTTATTATGTAACGGTCTATTCTAAGCAATCTTATCCACTGAACTTTCTCATAATATTTTTCTTCATACAAATCCTAGGTATTATTCCAATTTCATACTTTTATTCCATGACCATTCAGGCCCTAAACGTGGTATCTCCAAAATCCCTCTCTGTCCTCTTTGTTCTATTATTAAGCCTCTTTGTTCTATTTTGCTTTCCAGGGCAGCCAGCATTATTAACATCCAAACTCAACTTGCCTCCCAACACAAAAAATTATCCCCCCGAAGAGAACCAGAATAATTCGAGGTGGGACATCAAACCATTACGTACAAAGATGCCTTGTTTCCTCCCTTCGCTCATAATCCTACTTCCCAGTGCACACATGGACAGGCTCCATCAGCAAGCATATATTCTCGGCACCCTTCTCCACTGAGCCAACCTCCCTCGTATAAATGTAAACCCACCTTCCAAAAATCTCTAACACTTCCACCAATTCCCTTCTCCCTACTAATTTCTCGACATATCTCTCTCTCTCTCTCTCTCGCCTCTATAGCTGAAGCCCCAACACCATTTCTTCTCTCCCTCCCTCCCTCTCTCTCTCTCTTTCATTTCTTTGGGACAATGAACTAATTCTAGCCTTAATAAAACTAGCTCCAAAACTCTCCGCAGTCACTATATCTGTGTCTAACCAAAAGAAGTTACCATGAAGTACGGGGAGATCACCCACTTCAGCCACCCCCAGCACAAGCTCCGGTTAGAGTACACCGAGATACCCTTCAAGTGCGACGGCTGCAAGGAGGCCGGCATCGGGTCGCGCTTCAAGTGCAGCCTCTGCGACTACGACCTCCACAAGCAGTGCGCCCTCGCCGCGCCCTCCTCCATCCTCCGCCACCCCTTCTACCCGAAATGCACCTTCTACCTCCTCCCCGCCCCTCCTGGCAACGCCGCCCGCTTCTGCAACGCATGCGAGCGCGACGTCGCCGGCCTCGTCTACCATTGCCATTCCTGCGGCTTCGACCTCCACCCCTGCTGCGCCGCCCTCCCCCACGTCCTCGACGCCGGCAGCGGTGGAGGAGGAGGGGACCTCCGGCTGTTCCTCCACCGCAAGGTGGCGGCTCCGTGCCACCGGTGCGGCCGGAAGGGGCGGAGCTGGAGCTACCGGAGTGCGTGCAAGCGGTACAACCTCCACGTTGCATGCGTGATGGAGATGCTGGTGGAAAGCTGGTACGAGATCTACTACGGCGTCGGCGGAAGCGGAGGTGGAAAGCGGGGATTGGTGGGGATAAATGGGATGAATAGGATTCCGACCATAAAGGGGGTAGGGAAGAGCCGCCACCGGCCAAGGAAGGGGAAGGTGAAGCGGTGCTGCGAGCTGGCGGCCATGGCGGTGCAGTTCATCATCTCCGCCGTGCTTGGAGATCCGACGGCTATCATTGCCGGGGTGGTAGGGTCGTTCATATCCAGGTGAAGATGCCTTGATGGATGTACAGCTCGACTACGTATCTCGCGCTGGAACGGATAAAAAAAAAAAGGGGTTGTTTCAGTGCACGGATGATGAAGTTCCGACCACATCGTATGGGCTTTGTGGTTCTAATGAACGGTTCAGATAAAATATGCCTTTCGTACCATGGACCCACGGTGCTATGTTGGACTTCGGGGTTGGTTGTGCTGCATGTGGACTTTGTGATGCATGCCATGATCTTTGATCTTGATTCTGTTTGTTGGTTTATGGGTTCTAGGGATGTCGATGGGCCAATTGGTGTGGATTCGGACCAAAGCCTGCTAAAATACTTTATATGTGTTATTGGCTATTGGGGGCCCATTAACGTCCCTTGGTGGGCTCACTTAGGTCGTACATGATCCAATGGTGGATTCGTGCGGAAGAACGTGAATTCTTGTTTCGTGCGAAACATACTAAACCTATCTGCCGTAGGTAGGCCCTCGACGTAGATATTATTGTCTTTCTGTCTATATTGGTGTGGTTTTTTTTTTTTTTTTTAGTACACCGGTTTCTCACACCAAATTATATAAGCATAGCAAAAAAAAAAAAAAAAAAAGTTAGAAAAAAAATTTTCTTAGCCTTACAAAGGAGAAACATCCACCTCCCTTATAAAAATAATAAATAAATAGAAGCAGGAACTATTGACCACCTTGGGGAACAAATTCGTATGGGTTGGATAAGACGTGCGGCGTCCGTGGATGGGAATGAATTATAGCTCGTAGTCATTTATTTAGCCTAGGATGGGTGATTTGCAGGGTTCATTTGGTGGGGTACATGGAATTATGATATATTTTAGAAATTATTTATCTACAAAAATAATTGAAAAAAATGCTATATTTGGTTGGTGAAAAAAAAATGCTTTAAAAAATAGCGCAAAAAGAAGGCTATTATATTTCGTTGGAGAAAATCTTATACGACAACATTGCTAAATTTCTAACAATTTATTAGCCATTTATAAATTTCTTAAATAAATAATTTAAATAATTGCATTTTTTGTTCGGTCTATTTATTAGCCATTTATAGCCCACTTACATAAAGACGGTCAACTGAGCAATTTCAAATATTAAAATATCTTTATAAAAGTTAATAAATATTTTAAAATTGATTATATATGTTAGAAAATATATTTCTTATTATAAGTAAATTTTAATATATTTTTGATATATTAATAAATATATTAATTATAAACCATATAAATATAGTTCTTAATAGATAAATATATTAATTATTAAAATCCCACATTAATTTTATTAATTGTCAATAAATATTCATTAATTATTAATCAAAAATTAATATTTCTTAGTAAATACATTAATATATTATTTATGTTATTTACAACAATAATATTAATATATTAATATATCAATTATAATAAATTAATTTATTGTATTGATGATAATAGATAAGAAATATATTACTATAATAGTGAATTATTTTTAATTAAATAGTTAATAAATGTAGTAATTTTAATAAGTAATATATCTAATTAATATATTTATTCAAATTGATGTATTACTAATACATTAATTATTAATATATTTATGAAGATATTATACTTAATAGATTAATATTAAATATATAATAAATATATGTTAATATTAGTATTTATTTAGTAAAAATTCCATATAATATATTAATATATTATAAAATATTAATGTAATATATTGATATAAAATTAATAAAATTAACATATTAATTATATCATCTAATTTATAAAATATTGATATAACATAAGTAGGGGCATTTCTATCATGCGATGACTAGTAGGACTTATTATTTTTCTTCTCACTTTTATTTTCTTTACTAAATATGATAATTTGATATAAAATTTATTTTTTTAATGTTAGATTACCTCCAACCTAATTAATCCTAAGAGGAGCCAAAAGAACACCAATGTGATCATTGCTGCTTGTGTCATGTGCTAACAAGATTCTCGATTTATAATGCTTTCCATTGCCATGATTTCAGCTGTCTTCTTCTTCAAGCCCCCTAAAATTCACCGGGTCTTTACATTGGTAAGATATCTTTTATACTTCAAGCATGTCTCTAGTGGGGTGATTTGGGACCTGTGGATGCGAACTTTGTAGGTTTCTTTTAAACAAAAATCATATGGGACGAGGCTCTTGTTTTGTCTATTTTATTTAGCGCCCATTTTTTTAAAAAATAACTCAATAGTTAAATAAGAAAAAAACTCCAACTATTATGGAATCCGTCAATCTTATGACTTTAAAAAACATAAATGTGAGATGATTAATTATTTGATATATACCATCTGACTATGTAGTATATACTAATAAAAAGTATATTTTGAAACTATATATCAATTTTTCTGTAAGTGTGTATTGGATCACTGTTAACTGTTAAGTATATATCGGATAAGCTTATAGTATGCATCAAAAAGTCTACGGATGTGTATCAGTGAATATGATATTCTATAAACTATATATTAATGTGCTTGGAAGTGTGTATTGAATTGATATATAACTAATTTACTAAGTATGTATCATTTGATCGTATACGGTATACTGTGTACTAGTGAACACCATATTTTAGAAATTATATATTGATTTATCTAGATATGTGTCTTAACTTATTAAATAACTAATTTGCTCGGTATGTATTTTTGGCCATATAGTGTATACCGTAATTTTTTTTTTTTTAATTACAAAACTGACGACTTTATCGGTAGAAGGAATCTATGATATTTGGGCTTATTCTTTAAGATGCGCACTAAAAAATATCTGACAAAATAGGAAGCCTGCCTTTTTTTTTTTTTTTTTTATTTTCTTTGGTGCCCGCTCTATATAGTTTTTGTTCATTTTTTCTGATGTAAAGCACACTTGTACTCCTCAGGGCTAGACATTTAGGACAGGATACAGGAAGGATTCGATGGTGAATAGAAATGAGCCAAGGTAGGCAGAAAGCAGAGATGTCGGAGGGAAATGAAGGTCGCTCGCCGCTTCGCCGACCAATTCCAATCTCATTTATATTAACCTTTCTGGTGAAGTACGTGTTAGGAAAGGCCAATGGCAATGGCCTAGCATCTAAGCCAAGTCTATATACAGGTCGCTATATGAACATTCAAAAATTTGACCCCACACACATTCATTCCTTTCAGACCTTAAAGAGTACCGTGCACAAATCCAATAATTTATATATGACGTAAACCAAGACATGTCGTCAGGGGCCGACATCGAGTGTGGTGGCAGCAGGAGGTGTCAGCTCTTCGACACATCAGTTTCAGGCACAGAGTTACGGACGGCTTAAATGGGCTTGCGTTATGTGCGACATGTGCTGCAGGCGACTTCTATCCTCTTAGAGGGGGATTCGGCTAATGGGGCCCATACGGTGATAGAGGAGTTCATTTCTTGATCCGTAATATTTGGTTCATTTCTTGCTCCGTAATATTTGGTTGATGGTGAGGAAGGTTGTCACATTTCAAGTTGTGCATATATATCGTAAGGCTAATGGGGCCGCGGACTGGATGGCGGTATTTGTAGCACGCCACTCAGGAGGCGCCCTATGAGTTGGAGAGGATGAGATGCCTGGTGTATTCCGAAACCTTTTGTTTGCCGATTCTACTGGGTGTATTTGTATCCACATTGTATGAAACGCCTGTTATTATTTAAAAAAAAAAAAAAAAAACATGTAACTAACGTAGCTTTCTTTTATACGGCCACAATTCTCTTTGGGAAATCGGGTAAAACTATACCAACCTAGAATAAGTAGGACGTGGTCGCTGTTTTGCGAACATATTTTTTTTTATGTGCAACAATCACAACCATTCATACTTAAAAAAAAAAGATGAGAAATAGTTAGGTGCATAACGCATTTCCTCTCATCCTAAATTGCTTAGTGGGGCTTTCATTATTGCACTCACAATTACCAGCTATATGAGAGAAGACCGGAGAAGGGGAAAGTTAGTTACCAAAGCAATCCCATAGTGCAATTTTGCACTTACTAAAAGGAGATGGATGCTCGATAAATTTGATGGAGAGAATATTGGTTATTCTGACCTCAAGTTACTCTGATCTTTTTGTCCTTAGTCATCACTGAGGTGAATGACCTAATGATCTCAGTATTGGACGATGTGCTATCCAGGTCGGTCTAGCCGATCTGCCATTATTGTCAGTCCAACTTAGAAGTAACACTAAAGGTTATCTAAGGTGTTGCAATTATTGTTTTGACAACGATCGACTTAGCTCACCCATAAATACACAATCAATGTAATTAACATCGTAGATATATCGCGAGGAACCGCTACCAAGCAATTATTATGTCTCCCATCGAATATGGTAACGGACACTCACCCCATCTTATAGATAGGGGTGACTTGGGAGACCCTCAGGCAAGCATTTTCAAACTTCCTCTTTCTCCCGAGCACTTTCATTGCTTTAATTTTCTCTCTTTCTCTACTAACTTAAGCATTAGAGGGTCTTCCGTCAAAAACCTTCCTGTAAGTGGATTTTTTTGCAGGTCATGCTAGCTTTTTGAATTCGCTATGGAGAATTCCCAGCATTTTCTTGGTTGATCTGCTTTTTATCTCAATTTTGACCGATCTTGCTGTACCTCAGGTGGAGACCGACCTGAATTCTGGCACCAACAAAATCAAAGGCAGCTATATATGCATATGAACAAGGCTACCACTACAAAGATGACCCACCACTCTCACAGCAATGATGGAAGCCGTGTTGAGGTGTGCATAAAGTTATCTCACACCATTATTTTGGTCTATAATTGAGAAACGAGATAAACACCAAACAATCTCTCTCATAAGCTAGTGCATTGCCACACACAATAAAGAAAAAAAAATAAAAATAAAAAGCACTCAATCATGCTTCCTTACCTTGCAAAAGAGTCGAGATCGGCCACCTTTTTTTTCTTGTTAGAGATAGCTTTTATTTAAAGAATTTAAAGGTAATGATCAAAAGCAGAGGAATATCATGGTAGTGATTGGCCTCTTCTCTTCCCGCATCTCATGCGAACCACAAAAATCACATGGTTTTTTACCTCCTCCCCCACTACCGGCTTTCCAGCTGTCTTGCGGTCCTCATGCCCTAAAAACAACAGCAGCCATAACCCCAGCGGTAGCATCCAAGGGGCCCTGTCCAAGACCGTCCAAAACAGAGCTCAGACACTGTGGGCCCATCTGATTGAAGGGGCACACCATAACGATCAGGTGGACTGCAGATCAAGCATTCAATGACAGCATTTTCCTGTTACGACGGCTCTCCACCAAATCTATCATTGACTGTTGTAGAAATCACAGTATGACTTGTTTTTTTGAAAGTGCCAAAGATTGAACCGGTCAAAATAGTGGATATGTCTCGAGGGAGACTCCACTACGGTGATCGATTGAATACGAGAAGCTGATCGATACGGAGATGGTCACTTATTGATTCGTGAAACTTGCAGTTTGGTCAAGAGTTTAGCTTCTTTTCAGGCAGTACACGTATACCGGAAGATGCACAGAGCTGCAAACTGGGTTGCCTCCCATATGGTTCGGCACGCTGGAGAAATCTTTTGGACTAGTGTCCCTAGTTTGCAGCTAAGCTGGTAGACCAGATCTATCTAATAAAATCTTTATTATTACTTACCTAAATCATCGTCGATCAAATTAGTTCAAATAGATTATTTTATTAAATTAGCAACATAAATAGCGAACAAACACCTAATCTCCTTAATAAATAAATGCCTTGGTATGCTATGCGGTGATGCATCATGTACTCGGATTAGGTTTCTGCTGGATTGCCGGGACATAAAAAGTCCCTAATGAAACCATTTGGGTGCACCAAACTAGGTTTGATGCTTATTCTAACTATGGGAGCGGCGTTCAACGATGCCTCAAGATAAACCTGGACAAGCTTAGATCTCCACGGATTATATTATATTGCCCGTTATCACGTGGCAACAGGAAGGTTCATGGGATTTAGAAGGGTGTCGGAATAATCACGCGACGATTCGCTGGGCAGCGCCCATTGGGCTCGACAAGCGGAGAATTAAATAACATGAGGAGCACCAGAACCCACGTGGCGGTGCGCTTCACCGCCCTACACCCCTCGAGTCCCCAAGCCTCTTTGTCTCTGGTCTGCCTCCCGAGGTGCCCTCCCCACGTGGCGAGCTCCAGTCGTGCGACGAAGCTCTGTCGGACCCACGATCTCGACACGTTTCCCTTGTCCGTCCAAAATTACTGTTACGCCCCTGATCGTTTCCTTAGGGGCAGGGGTGAGTTAAATTCCGGTGAGGTCACCTCACTCGCGGTTTCTAGCTTTTACTTGCGAGCGTGGAATGATCAAAAAGCCCAACCTAATTCAAGAACCGCTTGGCTTAGTTTAGTTTGGTGCTTGAAATGAACAGAAACCATATACTTTAATTTCAGTTAGTAGTTTTTTTTATCAGAAACAACATGAATTACTGAATACATGAACAATATGATACCATTAATATACTCCAAAATACTTGAGAAAGCACATTACTAGCACTGTTACTACCATCATTACTCACCACACAAATCCAGATATCTAAGAACTAAATCCATAATCTCAGATATACTATAGAAAGCTAGGAACCGTTTCAAGAGTCATGTCAATGGATACATCCCTTTGGGCATTCAGATTGAAGAAGGTAAGAAGGAGACTTAAAGAGAGGGAGAGAACTTTATTTACACCCAAAGCAGATAGGCCGTTGATGGGAACTTGTGCAGCTACCCCACAGGCTATGCTGAAAAGACTCTGGGACGATGAGCTACGTGGCTAAAACATGAACGTTCCGGGCCTGAAATGGAGCACGTAATAAGTGCATGGTTTTCATCAAAGCACGCACGTTCACGTGATTTCCGTCTGAGGGCTGGGAGAGCAACCAATCGTGAAGGAGACACGATAGCCTTATAGCACTTCGAGGTTGCACAGCGACGACACGAGCCTTAGTTTCCAAAACTAGCACAGTTCCAATGGGTGACGCCCTCCGTGTCGTCGCCATTCTCGAGGGCAAAATAGTCTTTCCAGCGGAAACAACCGCACTGTGATTGATTGGATTGTTACTGTTAGTTCATGAGCTGAGTCCCCGACCCCGTAATTTCTTCCAAATCAAAGCCCTTTTCCCCATGTCCTCCCAGGCCTCAATAACTTACAGCCTGGCATTCGCTTGCTCGGCGACAAATCGCTTCCCCCTATATAAATCTTTCCCTCTCCTTCGAGGGCCAAACCGAAACCATTCGAAGAGGTGGGAGGAAATCGCCGATTATTATCATTTCCTCTGAGCGCCGATGGGGATCTGCACCTCGTGCGAGGCGGTCGCGGCGGCGGTGACGACGGTGGCGACGGCTAAGGTGATCTTCACGGACGGCGAGCTCCGGGAGTACGATCGCTCGGTGAGAGTCTCGCACGTGCTCCAGAAGGACCCCACGTGCTTCGTCTGCGACGCTGACGTGATGGAGATCGATGGATTCGTCTCCGCCGTCGGCGCCGGCGAGGAGCTCCGGCCGGGGAACCTCTACTTCCTCCTCCCGAGGACAATGCTGAAGCACCGGCTCCACGCGGAGGACCTGGCCGCGCTCGCCGTCCGGGCGAGCTCCGCGCTCATGAAGGCGGCCCCCGCCGGGGAACGGATCCGACGAGGGGCGACGGTGTCGCCGCTGGTGTTCAACGTCGGGTCCGGAGAGGGCACGGCGGCGGGCGGCGAGGTTCGGGCGGCGGATGAGGAGGAAGGGAAGAAACCAAATAAAAAGCGGCGTGGCATTGGGCGTAAATTTGCGGCAGAGCTTAGTGCAATTCCGGAATAGAAAATATCACGGAGGAATTCTTCTGTCTTGTTTTTTGCCTCTAACAAGGGGTGCAAAAGGCACAGGGATCATCGGCTTGGGCTGGATGATCGGGACCGTCAAAATCTACATCTTGACTTTCAACTAGGGATCATGAGATTAACGCTGATCAGGGGTCTGGGATTGGACGGACGGGATTCGGTATTGAAGATAATATGATGATGGGAAAGGCGTTGTGTTAAGCGATGGAAGTTTGGTCTTTTTCTGTAAATAAATCACTGTAATTGAGGAAGTTAATTAATTTTGGGAACAAGAGAATTAATTAGATTCATCATCCAATGGACTCCGTTATTTGACTACAAGATGTAAAACTCCGAGATGGCAGAGAACTGCATCTCCTCTTCCCGCCCCTCGTCACCCCAAGCGACGGCAGCGGCGGCAATGACGACCCCATCCCAACACCCAAACCCCAAAACTCTAATCTCCCCTCCCCCAGAGGCCTCCATCATTTTCCATCAGCGAGCTTTCCGAACTATAATAAAATATAAATATATAAATAAATCTACCCTATTCTATTAGCTTAAGCTTTTGAAATAAATAATGATTTTAATATAAAAAATATAAATATATAAATAAATCTACCTCATTCTATTAGCTTAAGCTTTTAGAACAAGTTATGATTTCAACACGAACCTCGGTTGCTTCACTCCTCCATCCATGGTCGGTGGCCAAGAGAGGCGAGGCAGATGCCGGCTCGAGGCCTTTGTTTTTATCAATTTGGAAAGGATTTTATCCCCCTTCCTTCCATCCCACCCGTCCTCCTGTGGGCTTCAGGTGAGCATTTTGCGCCCAAAATTCTAATTAAAGAAGAGACCTTTTCCCTTTAACCTCACTCACGATTCATTTGTTGGTCTAGTAATTTGCCCCAGCTTTCATCTTTTACGTGCTTTCTGGTTGAGTTAAATCTTCCCATAATTTTGTGTAATGGATAAGCAAGAGAATCTGTTGCAGGTGATGTTGCCCATCGACTAAAACAGCAGCAGCGGCATCTCTTTGTTTTTGCCCCCATTGCATAATCTTGCATTGGCTCCTCCTATCTCTTCACTCATCCAAATCCTAGTGTTTCTTTACATTGCCCTGTTTTGGTTATGTCCGATCTCTTTTTGGATCTTTTTGGGATTAGATTTGGTCCCTCCCATTTCTTCTTGGGATAAGATCACCATTGTAGTTTGCCATTGTAGCTGGCTAAATTTCCAAACCTCGGCAAAACAAAGATTTTTGGAAGCCCATTATATTTGTTGATTTGTGGATCATTACTCTCCATTATAGAAGATCACCAGTAATACGATTGGTAGGTGGAATAAAGTGGGTTGTGGTGGGCCCAGAACTTACAAGAGGACCATCCCCACTAAGGTCTTGTTTGGGGGAGCTTTTGAAGGGCCATAAAGCACTTTCTAGCCCTCCAAAAGTATTTTTAGATAAAAAATGGTGTTTGGTAAAATTTTCAAAAAGCTGTTTCAGCTTTTGCGGGAAGCTGAAAACAGTTTTTGGGGAGAAGCTCCAATTTGGAACTTTTCGAAAATGCTGTTTTCAGCTTTGTCGGAAAGCTGTATTTTTAACCAAAATGCCCACATTAAAATATAATAATAACATAATTTGTTCTTTTATAAACCTAAAAATCTGCTGGAGCCAAGAACCCTAGCCGTCAGACTCCCTTCCGCAAGAAAAATTGATAGAGAGATAAATGGTCATTCGGAGGATGAAAAATTAATATACACTAATAATTAAAATATTTTATATCTTTATTATTGTATTATACTATAAATATAATATTATATGACATTACATCATAATACATTAATATGTTATTTTAAATAATTTAATATTATGTTATATTATGAAAAATTAATTTATACTAATAATTATAATATTTTATACCTTTATTATTGTATTATACTATAAATATAATATTATAATATGTTATATCATAATACATTAATATGTTATGTTAAATAATTTAATATTATGTTATATTATGAAAAATTTATTTATACTAATAATTATAATATTTTATATCTTTATTATTGTATTATACTATAAATATTACATTACATTACATTACATCATAATACATTAATATGTTATTTTAAATAATTTAATATTATGTTATATTATGAAAAATTAATTTATACTAATAATTATAATATTTTATACCTTTATTATTGTATTATACTATAAATATAATATCATAATACGTTATATCATAATACATTAATATGTTATTTTAAATAATTTAATATTATGTTATATTGTGGAAAATTATTTTTTTTCTAATAATTATAATATTGTATACCTTTATTATTGTATTATACTATATATATATTACATTATATCATAATACATTAATATATTATGTTAAATAATTTAATATTATGTTATATTATCAAAAATTAATTTACTCTAATAATTATATTACTATTATGCTATATTATAATAATATTATTTTATATTACAATAATATTATACTATATCATAAATTTATGTATTAATATATATTATGTTTTATTATGTTCTGTTGTATAATACTATGCAATGTCTTTTATGGTAATTTTGTCATACCAAAGTACTTTCTCAGTTTGTTTACCCAAACATATGTTAAAGTGCAACAACACTTTACAAATGTATTTACCAAACATCAAATAGCTTTTTATAACAGCTCTACTTCAGACAGCTCTACTTTCAACAGCTCTACTGCCCACAGCTCCTCCAAACAGGGCCAAAGTAAAATGAGCTCCACTGCAGGATCACTCTTTTTTTTTTTACTATTTTTACTATTATTATTATTATTATTTAAAGACGGACGCCTCACGGTACTCAAGTACGGACATATTTAATAATAATTTAAAAACAAAATATTGTGAAGAGCCGTAGGCAGCTCTCTTTCTAAATCTACATGATACTACTTGAGTGACTAGCCACGTAACGAGATGAATTTTGTGTTACATATCCTGGTTTCTTCTGCTTCGGTCGTTGGTGCAACCATTATTGTGGAAGTCCTATGGTTTAAATTTTAGGTTCGGACGCACAAGCTTTGGCTTGCGATGGAGTAGCTCCTGGCGACGAATCATGCCTTTATGTGCATTACATTGCCCGTACCTATCCCAATTACATATTATTCCACTTTTAGCCTCTGAATATATTATTAATAGGTCCTCAGTTGAAAGGTTTACATCTGCGGGGATAGCTCAGTTGGGAGAGCGTCAGACTGAAGATCTGAAGGTCGCGTGTTCGATCCACGCTCACCGCATAAATTTTTATATTTACATAATAAAGTATATTTTTTTTATTAAATAAGTTATACACTTTATAAATATAATATAATTTATTTTTTATTGCTCTCATATAAAAAATATTTTTTCCTTGTCCCAATAAGATAAATGATTATTTTTTTCTTGTCTCATCTAGATAAATGTTGCTGATCGTTGAACTTGAAAAATGATATTTTTGTTGCAGCTACAATAGTTTCTAAAATGTATGCTTTTATGCCCAGGATTGTAGGGTCAGGTTTCCATCATTATAAATCTAATCATACTTTGTAGGCTTTCAAATGGCTGTTGGTGAAGAGTTTCTGTGGTGAGAAAAGATATCATCTGTTAACGATCAGTGCCATGTTTACCTGAAGATGTGGAAGTTGTTTGGCCGAGTCTCTACCGGCCACCGTATTTTTCTTTTTTCTTTTTTGGTACAACGGTAGTTCACACTATACGAATGTGAATGCAGCCAATAAAATCAGAAAACAACAAAGCAGATAAAGAACGTGGCACTCTGGCACGCTCCAGCCAAACGAAGTCTCAGGAGTGGTAGGCCGCATAGGAGGCAACCCAATCCGTTGTTACTTAGCTTCCCGATAGGTGTGCATGGCCTGAAGGGAGCTATACTCATGCCGTAGTCTGCGAATGTCGAGGAGCAACGACCTACCCTCGCGAGCACGACCCCAACTCCGGATCCAATCGATCACCGTAGCCAAGTCACCCTCAAGAATGAGCCGATCCGTACCCAGTATCCGACAAAGGAGATGCCCTCTCAAGCGGCTCTGAACTCAGCATACATCACCGATAACTCGAAAATCCGCTGACCCCGCTGTGTTTGGTACCCATCCTGGGTGGACTGAGCCGTGTTAATTAGCATGTGATCAGTACTATCTCTTCCAATGTAGCTTCATTACTTTTAATTAGCTCACGAATAATTGCTAAACCTGGCCCAACTAATTGCACATTGCAATGTACCAAACTGGGAATTAGTGGAGCCCAGATTCTTCAAGGTTGTCTCCCTCACAGTAACTTCACCAGCTTTCCGCAGTTAACGCTGCTGATTCACAGGTCTGCACCCAAAATGTAATCAGAAACGCCAAAATTTAGTGAAGATGGAAGAGGATACAGATCTTGTGGAAGAGCTAAAAGCCCATAACATAATGGATTTTGTAGTTCTTGTGAGCAAAAATTGACCCCCATAAGAATTGTCGTCTTAGTACCATTACATTGTAGTGTCAGTAGGTAGTATGATATGAAATAGCTTAATATATCGAATATTGATACGGTACAAGACTGCATACGGATTCGGTATCAGTATGGTATATTCGATATGGCACGATACTAGCTAATATGGCGAATCTTAAGCCCTCATGTTAGATAGCCTCCATACAGAATTGACATCTCAGAAAGCCTAATAGTTGGCAAAAGAAAGCAAATAGGTAAAAATTTTCGTCATCGTCATTTTTTTTCCCCAATATTTACCACACTTATATTAGCTTCTTGGTTAAGGTCGGGGGCATTTTTTTAATATTACTAAAACTCTATAAAAATTTTTGAAATACAGAAAATGGATATGCATCTTTTAATATTACGGACTTATTTAATATATATCAACATATTGAATCAACCATGTGGACCATATATTATCTTGAGAATGCCTATTAACCTTCTTTGTTTTCTACAACTTTGTTGGATATTTTTTAGAGATTTAATTCAAGATTTTTTTCATGTGAAGCATGAGACAATCCAAAAACTTATTAAAGTATAATGAAATTTTTCTCTCTTTCTTTAAGAGTTGAGTTCCACCGAGCTGGTTAAGGACTCATCCTAAGATTACTTCTTGACGCATGCGTTGCGCTTCCCTGCGCCAATAAATTGCGCTGTGATAGCACTAAAAATCGTGCTCCTTCTGCCACTCGCTAGAGAGAATACGCCAAACGACCTCGTTTGCGATGGATTACACTGCCTCCGCTTGAGGAGGTTGTAGGCAAACCTTCCATGCCAACTCCCTACAAGTGGTTGGTTTTTGAGTTTTTTTCTTCTTCTAATTTTCCAACTTAAACCCTAAAAATGAACGGGGATGAAAATGGGCCAGACCATGCTGACCTGTACCCAAGCAATGTAGAATTAGGCTCTTGGGCTGGCCCAATTCCATCACTAAAATTGGTTCGCAATGGACTCCGCCCATTGGTCCCCAACATGACCCAACTCTAATAGGGTAGGTTTTATTTGATTTGCAGCGGATCCGATGTGGGTATAGGTAACGGTAAAATCTGTCCGAACCCAATCCAGATATACAACTCTTCACAAATTCTTTCTTCTAATCAACGGGCTTTCCGAACCGTAACAAAATATAAATATATAAATAAATTTGTCTCATCCTATTAGCTTAAGCTTTTGGAACAAATAATAATTTCAATATAAAAAAATATAAATATATAAATAAATCTACTTCTTCCTATTAGCTTAAGCTTTTAGGACAAGTTGTAATTTCAACACGAACATCTGTTGTGATTTCCGTGTACTCTCCCCGACTCATAGGCTCAACACCTATGTGTGAGTACGTCACCCCAATGCCATCTCGATACCGGCAGATCAGATAGCAACTCTACCGGATGAGCCAGACGGGAGCATTCGGTTTTTACATTAAATCGACGTCCGTGCGTTTCGAATCTGGGCCACTACGGTGAAATTAAAGTTACGTTTCCACCGTGCTACCACCTCAGTGGCTTTTGTGGGTGATTTTTGCCGCAGGCTGCCTGTTGGGATCGGCCACTGCTCGCGGTCCCCTGACCCAGACCCCACCCGTAGATCATCTCTCTCCTTCTCTTACTTACTTAGAGAAAGATTCTTTGTTCTCTCTCTCTCTCTTCTCTCTTTCCCACTGGTATCGCATCAAAGCCTTACCTTCCTCCTCCTCGCCTTCTGTCCATCAAGAGCTCCAGAATTTGCAGAAAAGAAGGCAAAGATGGAGAGCCGCCTTCACCTCGGCTTTCACTTCAAGCCTACTGATCAAGAGATACTGGTCTGCCTCTTTTGTCGTGCTAATAGTCTGCCTTCTCCCGGGGAATTCCTCATAGAAGAAGACCTCAGGTGTTTTCGGATTGATCGACCTCCAGGTAATCCACTCAAATCTCGCGTTCACCCATATTCATTTGATTCACAATCCCTTTATCCTTGTTTGATGTGGCTTTCATAGATATTAGGAAGGATGGTTGTTTGGGGAGATTATATTGGTACATAGATTGCTACTACAAACAGGTGTCAGGCCGATTTACTCGAGATCGCAAACACCTCTCGCCGCCTCCTTAACATCTTCCAAACCAGCCCCCACTTTTCTACTCCCCATCCACCACCGTCATCACCTCACCACCACCGCCACCACACAATCAGACCAACAAAACCTCGATACCTCTCGGAAATACAAACCCAGATCCCAAACCAACCACACGAAACCCAGAACAAAACCTGAATCTAATCCGATCAGATCCGAGTTGAAGTCTTTCAAGAACGAACAAAGCACCCAAGAATCCGACCACCCGAAACAATCCAAACCACCAACCCCCTCCAATCCTTGGGATCGAAGCAAAACCCTAACGACCCCAACCGCTGCAACCCAGCCGACGGAGAACCGAGGAGGAAGCCGAGTTCGTAAACCTAATTCCGGCGCTGATCGATCCCCCGAGGCCGCGACCCGGCCCGTAAATTAATCCCCTGGAAGCTCGGCGAGCTCGCTCCCTTGGAGCTCCGAGCGATCGATGGGGTCCGGATACCGCCGCCCCCACCCCTTACCCATCTCTCTGTCTCTCTCTAATAAATTTCTTTCAATTTTTCATTCTGTAGAAAAAGAATTCCAACTTTCCACCAGCCTCGAATTCCGAATAATTTTTTAATCTGGGGAAGCGGGTGACCTTTAGACTATTGTGATGACAGATAATGTTTAGCTTTATCTAAAGACTTGTGGCCTGGTTCTGTGCAGCATTAGCAATTGTTTTATTTGTCGATGTTCTTTTTTTCTTTTTGACTGTAGATTTCTGGATTGGTTGATAACTAAGAATGCGTTTTTCACCTCTTTTTCCACCCATCATGCTCTTCGTAAGAAAATTAAAATATTTAAATAAATCTATCTCATCCTATCGACTTAAGTTTTTAGGACAAGTGGTGATTCCAATAATCTTCAAATAACACCTTGATGTGCTGACCAACTCTTCTGAGGGAAGCAAAGGTATTTTTAACTAGTTTCCAAATAAATCCTAATGTCAAGAGTGATGCAGGGAGAACCCAATTCATGGGTGATATCAACTGATCTAAATCTGCTCAATGGCACATACTCAGTCTATGTGTAGCCCATACAGACTTGATTGTCAAAATTTTTATCATCCCTTCTAGAGTTGCAGGTGGATGGGATCAACACATTTCTAGTGATGCATATCGACGGGCTCGGCCCAAGGTTGTCTCAAGATCCAACCTAGTTACTAGATAATTTGTCCATCCTTAGTCCAGCATGTATTCAGCCCAACATTTGGAGAGCGCAAATTCGGGGCATAATTTCTAAGGAACTTGAGGATGGTCCAAATTGGCCTTGGCACTTGGCTTTCGGTAACTAATAAAAATGTTTGAGGAATCCTCTCATAGAATCTTTGGTACCTTTAAGGGCTCGTTTGGTTCACATGAAGCATTTTTCCTCCTATGAATATAATTCCTGGGAAGCAGATTCCTAGGAAGAGGATGCTTGGAAAAATACTTTTGGCATATTTGGTTGACCATGGAAAAGTGACAGATTTACAGAGTGCTTATGTTTGGTTGACCATCCACTTTCTTAGAAAAGTTATGTGTAATTCCTATTATACCCTTAATAAAAATTAGGTCTTTAATGCCTCTTTAATGCTGAAGAGTCTTTTTGGAAAAAATAGAAATGGAGTGATTCCTGGCTCATGGAAAAATAACTTTTCCATGTTTCTCATGGAAAAGGCTTTCTCATGAAATGTGGAAATCATATTCTCATGGGAATAACTTTTTCATCTCTCTCCTTGAAAACTCCAACCAAACAAGAGGCATCTCATTACTTTTTTGTTGACCACACTTTCTTCCCTTCTTTTTCCACGAACCAAATGAGCCCTAAGTTGCACACATTTCTGACCGTCGGCTGAGTGCATGGTGCGCTTTCATTGCCTAAAGTTGATGTCATACTTTTCCTCCATTTAAAGTCACTTTCTAATGCCATGTTCCATGAGGTCTGCGGTCTGGAATTTGCACCAAGCAGCAAGTATCTGCCCCATATGTGATAAAAATTTTCTACGAGGATTGTTAATTTAAATGCTATTTCTCAACTTGGCACCGAAAGGGAAGCAATCACGGTTTAGAACATTCTGAGTGGGGCAATTTACTCCTCATCTTATCTCACGATAGAGGTGGGCAACGGGCCGTGCCGGGCCGGCCCGGCCCAGGCCCCCCGGGCCCAAAGACTAAACGGGCCGTGCCTGGCACGGCCCGTCCAGCACGGAAGGCCAGCCCGGCCCGGCCCCAGGCCCCTCTATTGGTGGGCCGGGCCGGGCACGGCACGCCACGGGCCGTGCCAGGCACGGCCCGTAACGGGCGCAAACGGGCCGTGCCAGGCACGGCCCGCAACGTCTCCAAACGGGCCGTGCCTGGCACGGCCCGTAACGGCTCCAGACGGGCCGTGCCAGGCACGGCCCGTCTGGAGAGGGGGGAGGAAAATAGCCGTTTCCAACGGCTATTTTCGTGAAAATGACCCTTTTACCCCTCCCAACAGTCCAATAACGGCTGAATTGAGGGGTATTTTGGGAAAAAAAATTTTTTGGGCTTCTATAAATAGCCCATTCCTCCCTCATTCTCACCACACCAAACCTCTCATTCTCTCCTTCTCTACTGCTATTATTTCTCTCTTCTAAAGTGCTCTTCTAGCAATTTAATTTTTAGTTTGTTCAAGTGCTACACAAGAGGAGGTTCCTGTTGAGAAGAGAAGGTCGCTTCTGTTGAGAGCACAAGAGGAAGCTCGGAATCTCGGCTCTGCCTCTGCCCTCCGACCCTCTACTCAATTCCTCCTTGCGGTTAGTTTTTATTTTTTGAATTAATCATAGATATGTCATCTTTTGAGGAAAGTCAGTTTGGCATTCCTGTTTCTGAGGGAGAAGAAACTAATCCCCAACCCCCTGTTCCTAGTTCCTCTAGAACTGGTGAACCGAGTGAAGGTCAAACCTCTTCTCGTAAGAGGACTAGTACTGTATGGAATGAATTTGATAGAGTTATGGTTGAGGGAGTCTGGAAAGCTAAATGTAAAAAATGTGCCAAACTTTATAGTTGTAGTAGTAGTGGGGGAACAGGGCATTTAAAAAGACATCAAGAGAGTCATAGGATGCATGATTCTCATGCTCAAACTCAAAGTACCCTTAATATACAAGGGGGATTACTTGTAGGTAATTTTGCATATAATCATGAAAATCAAAGAAAAGCACTTGTAAAATGGATAGTTAAGGATGAATTACCTTTTAGTTTATGTGAATCTTTTAATTTTGAAGAATATGTTCAATTAAACCTACAACCTGCTTACAAAAGAACTAGTAGGCGTACATTTAGAAGAGTAGCTATGACCAATTTTTTAGCAATGAAACAAAATTTAATTGAAACACTTTCTACTTTAAATGTAAAAATTTCATTAACTTCTGATATTTGGTCAGCATCTGTAGGTAGTAATTGTTTTATTGCCATTACTGCTCATTATATTGATAATGATTGGCAATTAAATAAACGTATTCTTGCTTTTCGTGCTTTTGATTTTTCACATTCTGGGCAACAAATTTCAAATATAATTTATCAAACTGCATGTTCATATAATATTAATGATAAAATTATGTCTATTACTTTTGATAATGCATCTAATAATAATTCTGCTGTTGTATTATTAAAAGACTCATTGCATCCCATATTAGATGGAAATTTACTGCATATTAGATGTGCATGTCATATCTTAAATCTTTCTGTTTAAGCTGGCATGGGCATGATTCAAGATGTGATTTCAAAAATTAGAAATGCAGTTTCTTTTATTCATGCTTCTAGATCAAGACTTCAAGAATTTAAGGAATTATGCATAAATCATGGTAAACATTTTAAAAAATTTAAACTTGATGTAATTACTCGTTGGAACTCCACATATAGCATGATACATGATGCATACCCATATAAAAATTTATTAAGTGCATATATTAATGATCGTGGATTAGGATTTACATTGACTGAAACTGATTGGAATAAAGGAAAAATTTTGGAAGATTTTTTGCTTAGTTTTTATAATGCTACCAATGTTCTTTCTGGTATTTATTACCCTACTTCATGTTCATTTTTACAACAAGCATATATAATTAGTCAAAAATTTGCAGAACATAGATATGATGATGTTTTAATGCCTATTATTGACCTAATGGAATCTAAATGGAATGAGTATTGGGACAGGATATGTCCTATGCATAACTTAGCTGCTGTATTTGATCCTAGAGTTAAATTAAATGGCGTGCTAATTTTACTTGATGCATACTCTAAAAATATGAATCAAGATGCTGAATCTGCTAAAGATGAGGTAAAAAAACTTCTTTATGATATTTATGCTATATATGATGAAAAAATTCGTGGATCTAGAACACAAATACAAACCTCTATTTCTCCTTCTAGTAGTTCTCGTTCGTCATCTATTTTTTCATTCATTGCACAGAGAAGACACACACATGCTTCAAGTTCCTCTTCATCTTCTTCATCTTTAAGTAGTGAACTAGAATTTTATTTACGAAATGATCTTCATTCTGCATATGATGAAAATCAAATAGAGAATCTAGATGTATTATCTTGGTGGAAGAGTGTTAGAAATCAATATCCTGTTATGTCTGCAATTGCACGCGATATTTTAGCTGTGCCGATGTCCACGGTAGCATCGGAATCCGCTTTTAGTGCAGGTCGGCGTGTTCTTGACGAAAAGAAAAGTAGGATGACGGGCGAAACGGTGGAGATGCTTCTCTGCTTCAAGGATTGGCTGGATGCTGAGGCAAGACTTCAAGATAAAGGTGGACATAATACAACATCCTCTGATGATGATGATACAAACACTACTGAAGACTGAAGACTGAAGACTGAAGAGTGAATACTGATTCACTGAATCACTGATGATTAGTAAGATTTCTTAATTTTTTATAATTGTACATTTTTATTGTATTCTGGAGGTCCGACCAAGGTCCAAACCTCGGCCCTTTCTTAGTTTCTTATTGTATTCTAGAGGTCAGACCAAGGTCCAAACCTCCCTTCATGTACCATTTTGATTTAAATTAATAAACTGCTAGGGGTCTATGCCAAACCCCCCACCATTAAGGTGGCTTTATATTCATAAATCATAAATTCTTAGTGTTCAATATTTATTAATTTATTAAAAAAATTTATGAAGCATTAATTTTTATCGGGCCGAGCTGGGCCCAGGCCCGGACCGTGCCAGGCCCGCGTGCCAGCCCGGCCCAGGCCCTTATGGGCCGTGCCGTGCTGGCCCGCGGGCCGTGCCGTGCTGGCCCGCGGGCCGTGCCGTGCTTGGCCCGCGGGCCTAGACCGGGCCGTGCCGGCCCAGGCCCGAAGCGGGCCGTGCCAGGCGCGGCCCGCTGGCCAGGACCCTCTAGCCCAGCACGGCCCTCTCAAAGGGGCCGTGCCAGGCACGGCCCGGCACTGTAGCTGGCGGGCCGTGCCAAGCACGGCCCGCTTCGTGCCCACGGCCCGGCCCAGTGCCCATCTCTATCTCACGAAGTTCCTCGTAGATCATATACGTACTATTAACAGAGAGAGGATCAATGTTTTATTCTGCAGATGAGATAATGCAAGCATTATGAGGATTCTTGTTGCAGCATGGCAAATCCCATTGTAACAACTCAGGATTTTATCCAAAATGGCTAGCCGGAAAGTATTATTCGGGTTCCTTGATCCTGTATAAGTACTCAAGATCTGCCCAGCGAATAATCAATGTGGGATTAAACACAAGCCCGCACGAGTCCTCCCAATCTTCTCCCATTCTAGCCCTGACGTCCTAGTCAAGCTAAGGGTTTAAATCCATTCAAATCTATTCACAAACACCACGATCGGCCCGTGGTCAGCCCCAATAGATCTATGCTATAGTGTCTCCTAGTCCACATAGGTTATGGGCCGGGTCCGCTCTGATACCATTTGTAACAACTTAGGACCTCACCCAAAATGGCTAGCCGGAAGGTATTATTTGGATTACTTGATCCTGTATAAGTACCCAAGATCTACCCAGTGAATAACGGATGTGAGACTAAACATACACCCGTACGAGTTCTCACACCCATATTATCCCAAAGGTTATATAAAATTAGAGCATCACTATTAGCTGGTTCTTTTCCACTTCAGGGCACAAGGTAAAGAGGGCCAACCAAGCAGGTTGCGGAAATAGGCAAACTTGTGGAAGAGATGTATGTTTTGTTGGCTTATGACCAAAGGAGATTTGAATCAAAATGATCAAGATAAACTAAGCTCTATGGTTTTAAACATGAAATTAAATACGGCATAGGGCAAATCACAGTTAAACATGTCACAACTTTTTTTTTTGTTTTGTTTTCTTTAGCAATTTAGAATTTATGTTGGACACCGCCTCATCAGTTATGAATGCAATTGTTTTGGAATTAAATTTAAAAGGATTTGAATGCATTTTCCAGTATTGATCCTTCCAATTGCCATAATGTTGTGAAAAGTTGAATAATTAGGATTCTTTGTTCTCTGTATGTGATCTTCCTTAGGGGGTTGTCTGATAGATGACTAAACTAAGTGCATGAGGTGACCACGAAGAGCCTATCATTGTTAAAAAGAGTTTAGTATGTCAAAAGTCAATGACTACCATATACATACACAAGTGCTGCTTTGGGAGCAGAGGAAATAAAATGCGGTTCTTTTTTGATGTTTCGGTGGTGAGACAGTTTTGTTTCTTTCTTCTAACCATTTGCAGCAGACATGATTAATTCCGAATGAATGTCTAAAATCTCTCACCATCGCTGTGGTTGATCTGAATGAGCTATTCTTCGAATCAAAGAAATTTTGATGGTAGTTATATACAAAAAACAGTGCCCTCTGGAGTAAATGGGAGGAGCTGTCTGGAGTGGATGAGAGGATTCTTTTCTTCTCAGATTTGACAGTTGATATCTTCAGCATTTCTAAGATATGACAATGCTTTAGAAGTTACCAAGGGAGGCATTAGTGTTTATTGCTGTTTGTAAGATTTACCAGGTGACCTGTGATTAGTAACACATATCCATTAGGATAGCTGATGCTACAAATTATGGCATGGGGAACATTATGTTTGATCCGGTATGATTGTACATGGTTACTTACAGAGCCGCATAGCTCACATCACTCAATTTATTTTCTTACAGATAAATAAGATTGCTAGGAGCAGGGAGCTCGATGTACTTCATGGGTTAGGAAAAATTGTAATTTCAAAATGTTCAAATTTGTAGAGCTCGTATTGAAAACATTCTATGAATGAAATGACATTTTGTATAAATTGCTAATGTGGCTTCGTATTATTGTGGGCAAAGGCTTGCAATAGGATGGCCGTGTCACGAGCCGGATCGGGGCGTAACAAGTACAACCTATAGCTATTTCTATTGTTGTACTTAACCAAACAAGGAATTGAGTATTTATCCCAAAGGTACATCCAGACTAGCTTTTTGCCCCAAGATGCTCTGTATTGCTTATGATCTCTTAGAGATCAATATGAGAACGTTAATCCATTGATTCTGAATGGCCTAACACCTTTTCCAAAAATCTCCTCGACCTGCAAACATCTTGCAAAACTAAGCCCTTAAACAAGTGCATAGGAACTCTACCGAAAAAACAAGTGCATTCACGCACTACACCAAAAAGCCTTGAATGGGTGATTCCTGACTGGCTGTATCATTGTTGTTACAATTGCTGCATAATTGTGATTCTAGTGAATAATGATCACCCACTACACGACAAAGCCATGAATTCTGGATCAAAAAGGTAGAGTTTCATGTTATTAGCTAGTTTGTAGCTTTAACATGTCAGCTAATTGTCCACCATGAAGGCTGGCAAAATCTTGTGGTATTTAAGCGAATGGCCAATATTTATATCCATCCTTCATTAGTAGCAGAGGATTGGGCAGACGGAGGGAAGAAGTACATATAATACCCAACATGGAATAGAAAGCAAACTTATTTTTGGAAAACTCACGTTCTTACTGATAAAGTAATCTTGTACATACCAGACTACCAGGGCACAAAATTAAAATGTAAAGCAGAATATAAATGCAATCCGATATGGGACATCTAGGTGACTAGGTCATCTGTAAAGACCCTTTGTATCAAAAAGGAGGCCAATCCATGTCTTTGAATTCAAGAGGAGGCAATTCGTAGTCCACACCCAAATCAGCGCTTAATCTCATAAGGATGTCAGGAAAATTTGGATAATTTGGAAGCAGTTGGTTTTCCGCATCCGAAGTGCTGGCCTGATCTATCTCGTTCTCTTGGTTCCCTGCTGTCATACGGATTACACAGAGGGCTTTCTGCACCCGTGAACAAAAAAGAATGGGACAAAAAGCCAAGAGAAAATATGATCAATCGTAAATTATAATTAGCTACAGATAGAGCTTTATAGGTTTGGTTCGTGTATCTAATGAAGGCATTTAGCTGTGTAAGTTTGGTTCATGGGGTAACGTACTTACACGAGTACCATGGCTTGTATCAGGAGGAAGAGTGTACTCTGTCATAACCCATTTCGTGGAGTTCGAGTTCGAGTGACTTGGTCCTTCATAAAATCTGAAATATTGCTTATACCCAATGACGGTCCCGCCATCCTCAAGAATGGGCCTTTTATCCTTAGCTTTCCAAAAGCCACTGCCATCAAGAGTACGCCGACTTCGAGGTCTCAGGTCTGTGTAGTAGCACGAGCCATTCCTACTGACATCTGCAAGCCAAAGTCATATCAAGCTGGTTAACGGAAATACGTGAAGAGTTATTCTAAATCCAATCTATACTTTGTGATGACAGATGCATGAATAAATCGATTGAATGAATGAAAGAATGGACAGAAAGGTAGAGGTAGTGCATGAGGGAACAAACTTGGGAGTTGGTCAGGTCGGGAACTGTAGGCGTCAATTTCTTCATTGATGGCTCCAAAAGAGGGTGTGCGGCCAGCGACGTGGTGGTGCAAGCGCTCCACCAGTTCTTGATCATTTGGCACAGTGCGCAGACCAAGGGCCGCCATGTTAGTGTATTTACTCTCATGTTTCATTCTGCCGAACATGGCGAAACTCCCTAAGCTCTAGTTGGAAACGAGGATGGAAAAGCTCTGACATGGTGGTAGATTTATAGAAACTTTGTGATATATGTACTTAGCGCTGACGATTTTGATCACAAGGATAGCCTCATGAGATGGCTGCACACGGGACTTCTCGGGGAGAAAAGGACTTCGCCAATCGGCGAAGTCCTTTTCCATTCTCCCCGAGATCCGAGTTGGGTCTTTTTCTCCCCCATTCTCCCCGAGATCCGAGTTGGGTCCTTTTCTCCCCCATTCTCCCCGAGATCCTTCGGGGTCAACCCAGCGGCTTCTATGAGGAAGGCAGCACAAAGGAGGCTCTCATCAAAAAAGTCACCTAGCTGTAGCGAGCCGGCTGGGATGAATGCATTTAAAGCAAACGGGACCATACAGGGTGGGCCTGCCTTACCGGTCACGATTCCATCGCCCACGAAGATCAACGATGCACGGACGGTCAAAAAATCCACAATTGAAGATATGAAGGAATGGGCCGAGTTGTTGGACGAAGTCCTTTTCTCCCGTGTGGGCCAGCCTACTAAATCAATCAAGACGTGTGTTATTACTCCATGTGGGACTATAAACTAGCCTTCACTTGTTTTTGTTTTAAAAAAAATTCCAATACGCTGGTCTCGCTCTCAGTCGAGGGAGAGGGATTGAGGGAAGTGGTGGTCCGCTGCTTAATAGGAAGAGGGAGGGGAGCCCACATGTGGGGAGAGTGGGTCGGCCTTCAAAACTCCCTTCTCAAAAATAAAATCAAAATAATAATAATAATAATAATTTCTCATCAAAAGGGTGGGCTATACTTCGCTCCAGAGGAGTTCGAGAAGGATACGGGAATGTGATCAACTCGGTTAGTTGACTACCTCGCCTTCCCTCACCATAGGGAGAGCGAGAACCACTAATTTCTCACTCCATGCCTCCCTCTATTCACCATGGGAAGAGCGGAAGTCACTAATTCTCACTCCATGCCTCCCTTCATTCACCATGGGGGGATCGGAAGCCACTAATTCTCTTCCTTATCTATGAATCCACCACCAACTTCTCCAATCGATTGCATCTCAGAGCTTTTCCATCCTCGTTTCCACATAATTTATTTTATATAAAATGAATAGTAAGTAATTAATTTTATATGGCTTTGATAGGTATAGTTGAGTTGCCCAAGAGAACTTAGGAATCTTTGGACGAATAGAGGTAAGTGACTCTGGCACAAACCTTATTAGTTTTAAAAATTATTGAATAATTTTTAGTGTAGAAAAATTATAAATTATATTTGACATGATGGATCCTTTCTTAAAATGTAGGATCAAGCATGCATTTGACAAAGATCCTTGTTTTGGCCAAATAGCATCTTTACAGAATTCTTGTTGCAAATGATTTACATATGATTTATGAAAAATTGCATGAAATGATATATGTGATATGATTAAAATACTTCAGTAAAAATTGCATATTTCGCATAATTATGCATATTAAACTTTTAATATGCCATTTAGCATTTTTAACCTACTTATTAAGGTATGATTTATGAAAAATTACGAAATATTTTAAGAGCTCTCATATAGCTATGATCGACTCTAAAAATAGAGACCAATCGACATCCTCGAGCTAGCATCCAACGAAAATAGCCTTCTACCAACGGGTTAAAGTTGGTAGCGAATATGAATTATGAATCTTGTCGATTATAAAGACGACCCTATCACGGGATTATAGTGACCATAGCAGCACGTAAATCTATGAGCAAAGTTTTAAACTGTGATATGGCTAAATGCCAGAAAAAAAAGAGTTATGCATTTATTTGCAAAATAAACTTAAAACAATATTTGTAGAAATTAAATGACTTATAAATGCATGATTTGCTTCATGACATGTTTTTAAAATATGTGTTATGAAATGCTTATTTTGGAATATCTGTTATTTTTCTTAAATGATACATTAACATGAAAAAACTCATGCCTGATCCGGTAAGATGGTGCATGGTTACTTACTGAGCCGCAAAGCTTATATGCCTCTTCTTGTTTTTATTTCAAATAAGTAAGATTGCTAGGAGCGGGGAAGAGTAAAAGAAAATGGAGTTTGAAGCGTAGTTGCAAGAATTCATAGATGTAGCTATACCACTATAGCAAAAAAAGGTTTTGCCGACCTTTTTCTGTCGATGCAAGGAAGAAACGTTGGCGATTTGGTCACTGCGCCAAAATTTGCCAACGCTTCTCAATGGCATCGGAAGGTTTTAGATTAGACGACGCTTATAAGCATCGTGAGAAAATTTTGGATTAGACGACGCTTATAAGTGTCGGAAGCCAAGTGAAACAATACGACGCTTTCTAAAAGTGTCGTTGGGCTGAAGTGAGACGATGCTTTAGAAAACGTCACCGGAGTGTCTCCCCCGCCCATTCCACAGCCTTCCCCACCCCCCAAATAAATCTCTTACCCCTCTCCCCCCCACCGCCCAAATAAATTCCTAACCCCTCTCGCCCCCTGGCGGCGACAGTGCATGGAGTCTCTCCTCCGGCAGTCAGGCCCCAACATCGTTGCCTCCATTGTTAGAGAGCTGTTCTGGTTCAAGAAACCGGTGGAGACCCGGGCTTCGATCCCACGACGGGTGATCCCCATGGCTTCCCGTCTCACCGTGAAGGGCACCGAGGGTTTCAACTCCATCAGCCGCTCCATCGTCCAGCACTCCCACCGAGGGTTACCAACTCCGAGAAGGAGAAGGAGGAGAGGATCAACTCCATCAGCCACCCCATCGTCCAGCACTCCCGCTCTGTCACCAACTTCGAGGGTTTCTTCTCCTTTCTTTCTTTCTTTCTTGGGTGTGCTTCTCTTGATTGTGGTGGCAAGAAGCCATGGGGAATTGATGTATCAGACATATAGTCGCTGGATTTCTCTGGTGTTATTTACTACGATGCTGATGGGAGAATGTTGTCGGAGGTGCCCACACCACAGTCGTCGCTCTGGAGCCCACTGCCTTTCTTCCTGCATCCGGTCACCGTCGGTTATGATACAAAGAAGGAGTTGTCTGAGCACTTCGTTAATCCTCCCTTCTCTCTCTCTCTCTCTCTCTCTATTTTGTTAAACAATCCCTCCCTCTTTATGAAGTGCTATTGTAAATATTTTCTCCTTTCTCTGATTGCTATTGTAATTTGGCAGTGCTGGAAAACGATGTATGGATCGATGTGTAGAAATCAATGTAATTTTTTTCTCCTTATAAATTATCACATGCTTCACTCCTTGCTTTGCATTCTCTGATTTATGTGTTCAATTCTTCAGATCTATATTGCATGATCATTAATGAGATGTGCAAATGGGTATACATTTAGCAATTCTTTGCAGAACTATCTAGCAGAATTATCCAGCAAAAACTGGGCATACATTTCAAATAATAATAATAATAATAATAATAATAATAATAATAATAATAATAATAATGCTTTAAAGTGTCGCTATGTTTTCGCTAATTAGCGATGCTTAAAAGCGTCGGCAAAGCATCGTTAATTGTCGACACTTTTAAAAATGCCAGAAATTATTTTTTCAACTCTTACATAGACGACGCTTTAGCGACGCTTTAGAAAGCATCAGAAAGCTTTTTACCAACGCTTATAAGCGTCGGTAAAGACCTTAAAAAGCGTCGCTAATGCCCCTTTTTCTTGTAGTGTACTAATAAATTTGGATTGCAATCTTGCAAACTCAAATAGTTGATTTAGATACTCTATAACTGCTTCCTTTGATTTGAAAATAAAAATGATCAAATATTATTTTGCTATATGAAAGAATTATCGTTATCATGGGCTTCGTGTTATTGTGGGCAAAACCCTACAGTAGCACGCCCGTGTCACGGGCCAGATCTAGGGTGCGACAAATCATGTCCGGATTCAGGTCATGATAGACATGGTATCGGAGTAATAGATTTGATCATAGGTAAAACTTAAAATTTAACAATGGATAGTTAGGTCTCGTTTAGTTAGGTTCCATATAGTTGAATAAGGAAAGGTAGATTTTTTTGATTTTACTGTTGGTCAACTATAGAAGTTGATTAATATCAGTATTTTGATAGGTGACAATGGGCAATGGAGAGAAAGAAGTGTCGGAAAATTTTAGGAATAGAGAAGCAAGAGTGACTACGAAAGTAGGTGGTTGAGCAAGCTCCTAACACGGCAGTCACTCAGGCAGACATTGCTGGAGTGTGCCAGATGGTAACTCGGCTCTTTCAGCAGCAACAATAGATGCAGGCGGCTTTCCGACCTGCAACACCTATGGAGTCTTATTATGAGAGATTCAAGAGGCTCAACCCACCCATGTTTGATGGTGGACCTAATTCCCTAGCCGTAGAGACCTGGATTAGGGAGATGGAGAAGATGTTCGATGCACTGCAGTATCCCAAGAGTGTGAAGGTCAGGTTGGCTATTCCAATGTTGAGAGGAAATGCAAAGTTTTGGTGGATAGCCATAAAAGCTGCAAATGAGAATGAAGATGATAAATTGACATGGGATGAGTTCAAGAGAATATTTTATGATCAATATTTTCCTAAGTCAGTAAAATTAGCAAAAGAGAACGAGTTCTTGTCTTTGAGGCAGACAGATGATATGATGGCACTAGAGTATGCAAATAAATTCAATGAGTTAGGTCAATTCTATCACCAGCTCATGGAGGTTAAAAGAAGCAAAGCAAATAGATTTGAACAGGGTCTGAGATAAGAGATTCAATCTTGTATGTCATCTCACCTCTTCAGTAGCTAAAAAGATGTGTTGGAAAGAGCTCCAAAGGTCGAAGCAGAATGGAAAAGATTAGAGAAGGAAAGGGGTGACAAGAAGAGACCCAAAGTGACAGAAAATCAGAATAGCGAATCGAGGAACTCTGGAGGCAATCCAAACAAGAAGAAGAAATTTGAAGTCTGTGACTACTGTGGCAAGTTTCATGCTGGGCCTTGTCTGAAGAAGATACTGTGGCAATCCAAAGTGACTCCAGCTTGGAGCTACAAAACAGTTTGAGAGAGGGAGGAAGAGGGAGACGCCAAGAGTCACACGGAGCAGCTCCCTTCTCCCCGTTAAGAGGAAAGGCCATTATTGGTCACCAAAAGCGGAGAGCAGCACCCTTCTCCCCATGGAACTGCGCTATACTTACAGTGTTCAAGAGGAGTTCGGGAGGGATACCGGAGTGGGGAGGCCATCTTTTTCTCATGTTTTGAATGTGAAGTTGGAGAGCACTCCATCACCAAGGAACGGGGAAGCCTTTAAATTCATCACCTCTATAAATTCATCCACTACTCCTCCCACTGGTATCGCGTCAAAGCCTTACCTTACTCCTCCCCTTCTGTCCATCAAGAGCTCGAGAATTTGCAGAAAAGAAAGCAAAGATGGGCCCCTTCATTTATTGGTCTTGCAATTCGCCCCAGCTTTCATCTTTTACGTGTTTTCTGGTGGAGTTAAATCTTCCAATAATTTTGTGTACTGGATAAGCAAGAGAATCTGTTGCAGGTGATGTTGCCCATCGACTAAAACAGCAGCAGCGGCATCTCTTTGTTTTTGCCTCCATTGCGTAATCCTGCATTGGCTCCATCTCTCTCTTCGCTCATCCAAATCCTAGTGTTTCTTTACATTGCCCTGTTTTGGTTATGTCCAATCTCTTTTTTGGATCTTTTTGGGATTAGATTTGGCCTTCCCATTTCTTCTTGGGATAAGATCACCATTGTAGTTTGCCATTGTAGCTGGCTAAATTTCCAAACCTCGGCAAAACAAAGTTTTTTGGAAGCCCATTATATTTGTTGATTTGTGGATCATTATAGAGCTGATCACGGGCCTTCTGGCCCGCCCAGCCCGCTCAGCCCAGCCCATGGGTCGGGCCTGGGCAAGAAAAGCGTCCCGACCAAAAAAATCGGGCCGGGCTTGGTCGGGCCATTCTGGCCCATTTTCAGATTCCAAACAAAGAAAAAATCGGGCCTATCGGATCGGGCCAGGCTAGATGGGCCTAGAACCAGATTTATAAAGTCAGGTCGGGCCGGGCCTGGACATAGCCATCGGGCCTAATTTCTGCTGTAGAGTCCGGCCCGGCCCGAGTTTTGATCTGCTCTAGATCATTACTCTCCATTATAGAAGATCACCAGTAATACGATTGGCATGTGGAATAAAGTGGGTTGTGGTGGGCCCAAGACTTATAAGAGGACCATCCCCACTAAGTAGAATGAGCTCCACTGCAGGATCACTCTTTTTTTTTTACTATTTTTACTATTATTATTATTATTATTTAAAGACGGATGCCTCACGGTACTCAAGTACGGACATATTTAATAATAATCTAAAAATAAAATATTGTGGAAAGCTGTGAGCAACTTTTTTTTCTCCATTTAGAGAATACTATCTGAGTGACTAGGCACGTAACGAGATGATCACAATGATTTCATGTTACATATTCTGGTTCTCTTCTGCTTCTGTCATTAGTGCAGCCATTATTGTGGAATTCCTGCTGTTTAAATTTTAGGTTCGGACGCACAAGCTTGGGCTTGGGATGGAGTAGCTACTGGGGAAGAATCATGCCATATTGCCCGGACCTGTCCCAATTATTCCACTTTTAGCATATGTATATATTATTTATAATTGCTCAGTAAAAAGTTTGCATCTGCGGGGATAGCTCAGTTGGGAGAGCGTCAGACTGAAGATCTGAAGGTCGCGTGTTCGATCCACGCTCACCGCATAAAGTTTTATATTTACATTATAATCCAATTACTTTTTAATTAAACTATAGTACAAATTTCATGAAAATTATTTTTTTCCTTTTCTCAATTGGGCCTTCAAAAATAATATTTCGTTGCAACCATAACAGTTCCACACTCTCCATAAAAATAATAAAGTATAATTTTTTATTAAATAAGTTATACACTTTATAAATATAATATAATTTATTTTTTATTGCTCTCATATAAAAATTATTTTTTCCTTGTCCCAATTAGATAAATGATTATTTTTTTCTTGTCTCATCTAGATAAATGTTGTTGATTGTTGAACTTGAAAAATTATAATTCATTGCAACTACAATAGTTTCTAAAATGTATGCTTTTATACCAAGGATTTCAGGGTCAGGTTTCCATCATTATAAATCTATTCATACTTTGTAGGCTTTCAGATGGCTGTTGGTGAAGAGTTTCTGTGGCGAGAAAAGATATCATCTGTTAACGATCAGTGCCGTGTTTACCTAAAGATGTGGAAGTTGTTTGGCAGAGTTTTTGCCGGTGTTTTTTTTTTTTTTTTTGTTACAACGGCAGTTCACACCCTATGGATGTGGATATGGCCAACAAAATCAGAAAACAATAAAACAGATAAAGAACCCGGCACTCTGGCATGTTCCAGCCAAACGAAGCCTCCGGAGTGGTGGGCCGTATAGGAAGCAACTCAATCCATTGCACCATTCGCTTTCCGATAGTTGTGTGTGGCCTGAAAGGTGCCACACTCCTGCTGTAGTCTGCGAATATCGAGGAGCAACGGCCTAACCTCGCTAGTACGATCCCGACTCCAGATCCAATTGATCACCGTGGCTGAGTCGCCCTCAAGAATGAGCCGATCCACACCCAGTGTCCGGCAAAGGAGATGTCCTCCCAAGCGGCTCTGAGCTCAACATACATTACCGATAATTCGAAAATCCGCTGACCGCTGCCATGTTTGGTACCAATCCTGGGTGTACTGAGCCGTGTTAATTAGCATGTGATCGGTAGTATCTCTTCCAATGTAGCTTCGTTACTTTTAATTAGCTCATGAATAATTGCTAAATCTAGCCCAACTAATTGCACATTGCAATGTACCAAACCGGGAATTAGTGGAGCCCAGCTTCTTCAAGGTTGTCTCCCTCACAGTAACTTCACCAGCTTCCCGCAGTTAACGCTGCTGATTCACTGCACCCAAAATGTAATCAGAAACACCAGAATTTAGGGAAGATGGGAGAGGATACAGATCTTGTGGAAGAGCTAAAAGCCTAAAACAGAATGGATTTTGTTGTTCTTGCGAGCAATAATTGACCCCCATAAGAATTGTCGTCTCAGTACCATTACATTGTAGTGTCGGTAGGTAGTATGATATGAAATAGCTTAATATATCGAATATTGATATGGTACAAAATTGCGTACGGATTCGGTATCAGTATGGTACATTCGATATGGCACGATACTAACTATATGGCGAATCTTAAGCCCTCATGTTAGATAGCCTACATACGGAATTGACAGCTCAGAAAGCCTAATAGTTGGCAAAAGAAAGCAAATAGGTAAAAATTTTCGTCATCGTTGTTTTTTTTTATTTTTCAATATTTACCACACTTATATTAGCTTTTTGGTTAAGATCAGGGGCATTTTTTTAATATTACTAAAACTCTATAAAAATTTTTGAAATACAGAAAATGGATATGCATCTTTTAATATTATGGACTTAATATATATCAACATATTGAATCAACCCTGTGGACCATATATTATCTTCAGAATGCCTATTAACCTTCTTTGTTTTCTACAACTTTGTTGGATATTCTTTAGAGATTTAATTCAAGATTTTTTTCATATGAAACATGAGACAATCCAAAAACTTATTAAAATATAATGAAATTTTTCTCTCTTTCTTAAGAGTTGAGCTCCACCGAGCTGGTTAAGGACTCATCCTGAGATTACTTCGTGACGCATGCGTTGCGCTTCCCTGCGCCAATAAATTGTGCTCTGATAGCACTAAAAATCGTGCTCCTTATGCCACTCACACTAGAGAGAATACGCCAAACGACCTCGTTTGTAATGGATTACACTGCCTCCGCTTCAGGAGGTTGTAGGCCAACCTTCCATGCCAACTTCCTACAAGTGGTTGGTTTTTGAGTTTTTTTTTTTTTTTTTTTTCCAACTTAAAACCTAAAAGCGAACAGGGATGAAAATGGGCCGGACCATGCACCTGTACCCAAGCAATGTAGAACTAGGCTCTTGGGCTGGCCCAATTCCATCACTAAAATCGGTTACGTAATGGACCCCACCCCATTGGTCCCCAACATGACCCAACTCTAATAGGGTAGGTTTTATCTGATTTGCAGCGGATCCGATGTGGATATAGCCATATAGGTAATGGTAAAACCTGCCCGAACCCAATCTGGATATATAATTCTTCACAAATTCTTTCTTCTAGGTTGAAAAAAAATTTTTTTTGTAGTTTTACTTGAATCGATCGATCTAACCTACCCCATCTAACTCTATCTATCCCGTCCGTTCCTAAACTCTACCTGTTACACCCTGCTCCGAGGCAAGTACTGGGCGGGTAATAGCCTACTTGACCCAGTGAAAAGTTGGCATGGTGCACCGGCTCAACACATAGAGAGCTCCTTGGGCCAGTGATCTTGGGGTTGCAACTCGGGATTCAAACCAAACTCCTTGTGTTGAACAAAAGAAATCCCCTACCACAACCCCTCCCGTCAGGAGACGTGTTAGGGGGAACTTTTGGTATGATGGAATGTCTGGCCCCCGGTGTTACTCTTTCTTAGTGGCCCTCACGATTTCAATGCAAGACAGCTCATAAGAAAGCATATTGAGATTTTTTTATAAGCAATATTTGTTTTTGATTTACTAATTTTTACCTCTTTCAGAAAAAAAATAATATAAAAAATAAATTTACTGTATAAAAAAGTATTTTATATGTCATAGATCATGGTCAATTGTGCTTTGCTGATTTTCATTTTATGAGATTTTTCCTAATTGTTGCTACGAAGCATTGGGAGCCATGCACTCTCATAAGCATTTCAGCCAGACTTAATTTTTATATCCCAATGTTGTACTATGTTAGAGACCATCCAAACGCACTCTCCTTAATTTCTAGATATTTTTACTGCCATACATCATAACCAATAGTATAAATGTTAATTTGAATGCTCTATTATTAATTTGGAGTTGAAAAGAGTAGGCACACAGGACGAAAAAAAACATTGAAGTGGTTGAGAAAATAATAAAATCAATAATAGTAAGTAAATATTAATATAATTATTAATTCCTTATCATTCCCATTTTCATCATTCCAAACCTTTGTCTTCTGTTAGGAACTTATGGCGTGATTTTACTGAGTCCAGTTTTATTTTTGTTGAGTTCAATGCCAACTAGGCCAAAGCTGAATAATTGGCGCTTTCCAAAATTTTTTTAATTATTATTTTTTAAGGACCAGGAGGGTCCAATTTCCCCGGGCTTCCAAGCTTAGGCCCCCAATTAAAATGACCCCTCATGAAACCAGAGCTTTGCTCATTGGCATCACGGGCAATACCCAAAGTCTAACCTCATTCTCATGCCTAAATGGCAAAAGAAGATATCATCCGAACTAAAGTTCGACCGTAGATTGCCACATATACTTTCCCATCACAAAATACACATGCTAACAACATACCTTATTCGCGTTAACCATTGTTCGTTATCATATTTGCTATCAGATTAGTAGTTCATACATCCTTCCATTTCATTAGATTACTTCAACAAAAAAATATAATAAAATCAAAAGCCATGCAATTTCAGATTATTTGAATTTTCAATTATTGACCTTAATATGGTGTTTGCAGCGCCGCCTTATATTGAAGCGATTCATACTCAATGTACAATCTCTAGGAGTCCAACAAATTCAGATCCAAAATGCCACAGCCAGCATACGAATTTCATCACACCGATAAAAATTTCAAGAGACAAGTCCACCAGTTCTTAGATCTATGTTACAGGTCAATCTAAAAAGAGTAGGCAACAAGAAAACAAATAAACAAGCATATCTATCTACCTTCATCGAGTAGCACCACTATTTTTCGTATGTAGTGAGAAATTATATCCTACATAGCACACATATAGCCTCGCACACTGCCAATCATAGTCACCCGTTTCTGTTGATCCCATTCATCAAGCGCTCATCTCAATGCGTCACCACAGGAATGAACAGGCGTGATTGGCGGCGTGCATAACTACGTGGTGCACCCGTGTAAGATATAATTTCTTCAGATTACCATAGAGTTATCTAAATTTGCAATGCTACTAAAGACCCGGGGAAGTTCACAATCCAGCATACATAATCACAGTAGAGCCCTCCGGGCCTCGTAACAACCAGATAAAGGCCAAGCGAAAAGTAAAAAGTTCTGCTTGCCAAGAAGATCAACTAAAGAGGCATAAGATAACAAAATGAACTTCTATCTACTGATCCAGAGAATTTACAAGTGGGGTATGCAACACTCTCATCCAAATCCATAACTTATTTTTGGAGCAGTAACATCTAACTCAAATGGCATTTCAACTCGCTCTTTAACAAGACAACGCGGCTTCCCGTCCTCAATCACAAGAACTTTCCCAGGTGGGCACTGAAGGGAACTCTGTCTTTCCTCGCATGCCGGCTTGATAAACAACTCCCGGACCTTGAACAGAATGTCTCCTTTTCTAGGCATTGGCTTGTAACCAGCTAATCTTAGAATAGATATGACACTAGCAAACGTTATCAATGATTTAGCTACCAATCCAAAGAGATATGTTATTCCTCTTGGTGAGTTTCGGTTCCCCTGGTGCGAGCTCTGGTTCTTTTCTGATTCAACCATGCTTTGCTTCTGAGATTGCTTGTACTTACTAGTGAAGTCTGAAGAAGGATAGAGATCATCCAGAACAAATAAGTCAGGCAGGTGACTTGGGTATGGAGGGAGGACGAGTCCGTCATCATGCTCAACAGTTTCACCAGCAAAGGCCGCCGCTTCATGAATCACTTCCAAGTCCTCCCCTTTATACTCCTTAAGTTTGCTAAGTAATACCATTCGGCTGTGATCAATCTGGGCTAGAGTTGCTTCTGTTTCATATCTTTGTTGCTGTTGCAGAGCCTGTGCACAGAGGGGAAAAAGAAATCCGATTCTAAACTAGATGTGAAGGGAATGTTGTTTTATTTTTCAGTTTCCAAGGGTATGCATGCTGTATTTTAAGTCATTAGAGACCATCACAAACAAATTTGGACTGACGGTTTCAAGGGAGGCTCGTGTTAGAAGAAGCTTGCATTAGAATCAAGAAAGTCTTCCCCAGTGCCGGAGCCCCTTAGTGTGCAAAATGGATGATACAATGAGTTATAAGTAGGATATTGAGACAGGACATACGTGATATGCTAATTCAGTATACATTCAGCATTTAGAAAGGGAACAACATGCTGCAAAACCACCAAACATAAACATAAACATATTGTAGTTAAAAAGATCAAAATAGCAAATGGCATAATCATGCAGTCATGCTCTAAGAAACTATTCAAGAATCCCTAAATGCCTAATGAACGGACCACAAAAGATGAACATAAGTATTAAAAAATTGTTACATACATCAAGCAATGATGCTCACTCAAGTGAGGCATCTTCCTATGCAAACAAAACATATCTTAAAAAGTTGACATCAGGGGCATACTTCTATGTTAGGGTGGATAATATTAGCAAATAATTCCAATGCCTTCAACAAAGCCATATAATTGATCGTCTCATGAATATAATGTGATGAGCCGAAAATTATCCCATGAGAAAGGAAGCTGACCTCAAAGATTGAGAGGTCATCATAACTGGAAGGATAAGACTTGAAGCAAGGATAAATAAAATTTTATCTAGACAAAGGGCCTTTTGTGCTCCACATTTTTTAGTTGGTTACCTTTCTAATATGTAAAAAAGTTTGTCAAGCAGAAGTCATTTCAATATTTCATGAAGTGACTGTAACTTCCAAAATTCTTGAACAACTACTTGAGCATACTATAATAGCAAACAAAAGAGATGGTAGGTAATACATTTGACCCGTAATCTGCATGACGCCAAGTTTGATCAAAATGAACAACTTCTGCAATTAAATAGGTGCATATTATATTCAGGTACAACAAAAAGCATGGCATTATAACCTGATTTGGCCTAACATATGAAGTTCAATCCATTCCTCCAATTGCCAAAATATCCACGGAAGAGTCATGGATTGCTATATGTGAATTCGTGGATTAGCATAATCTTATTTTTTTCATGCCATTGAGGTTTGATAAGCCAGATTAGTTCACAGTCCATGCATAAAACATGTTACACTTTATTTTCTTCCGAGGGAAATGATAACTTGGAATAAGCCTGAGCAATTGCAGAAAACTATTCTTCATCTATAGACGAATTTGATAATTTAAAGTTCATTGTGACAAGGATAAGTTCCTAACCAAGAAATAAATTTAGACTTAAGAAATGCTAGAAACATAATATCAAAGAATTTATAGTTGAAGAAGCAAAAACAGAAGCAGGTTTACGTGCAGCACCAAGAAAACTGCAAGCTTGACGAAAGGAGATAGAAACACTGATAAGCATTATGAAATACTTTAAAGCTGATAAACCACAATATCTAATTGGCCGTATACAGACAATTACTAGATAGATTTAATGGGAGGAATATGGAAACGAAGTAACCAAATATGACAAAGATTAGAAGCACTGGGAAGCAGGAGACTCGATCAGTTTGCAAAGCAGCAGTATCATCCACTAACCTCCAACTAACAGAGGATTACAATTGTGAAAGTGATCTATACAAACTCTTCTCAAAGAAACAAAAAAAGTAAGTCTCCATTGTCTTTACTAATGCTAAAGAATGGCATTCTTTAGGTGTGATGCAAGCCACAGAGTTCTAAAGTCTGATGGAACAAAGAAAAACAATTTTACTCATACTTTTGGAATTTCGGGCCTTCTGGTCATAAACAAGTCCTTGAAGTTCTTGTATCAATGAGGAGTTAGAATTCTTTTCCTTTTAACCTAAAAATGAACACGGGAGGCCTGATAGCATTAGAAGGGGACTCCCATATTCCTCTAAGTTTGGAAGAGGAAGTTTTCTCATGTAGGTTCAACCAATGCCTTTATTTGTTTTATTTTAAAGTGGTGGGTATCGATGACCTTGAGTGGCTGCTAAGAAATTTAATGAAATGCAGCTCCCACTAATACAGTAATATTTACATTTCATCAGCCGTTTCTAACATTTTACGAACCCTATTATAGAAGGCAGGGAAGGAAGATTAAAAAAAATAAAGTGGACACGAGGATTATTTTGGAGCCTATTAGTATGATTCAGCAGGACTGCTCTATGATAGTTGTGACTATCTTAAAAATTTTCTGTTTTTAACCTTTACTAATTGTAACTATCTGCTAGCATGGTATCTCATTTATCCCTTTTTGATGTACTCTACTCTCAACTTTTTTGCTTTATGGTTTCAAAGAAGATTTATAAATTATGAACATACTTAGTTTTGTCATATAGATGACACATAGGTCTAGTACTCCGGACATATAAATTCTTCATCTTTATTTCAAAGCAATTCTTTTTATTTGCTTTTCCATTGTTGTCATCCAGCAATTATTATGCTTCAGATTTTGGGTCTTAACAGTTGGATCTCTTTATTTTCTTTCCTTATCAAAATTCTAAACTTACAAACCAGCTCAGATATATTAGGCCAATATTCTGTACTTTACCCAACTTTAAATAGCTTTAAGAAATTAAAATGTTAATCTGTCAGAGATTGTACCAAGTGCAAAGTCAGTATCAGACCTAATTCTATCTCCATCATGACCAAACTAAATGTCTAGATCTTCATTTGCAGAATTGAGGACAGACAAGTGATCAACAAGGTGACTATTGATTTGGTAATTTTACAGCACCACTGAATAAGCATGTTAGGAAGTCATGTGTTGTCAAGCTACCAACAAACATTGAAGGTACATGAAGTGCGGCGACATCATGCTACTCGGTAATAAGAGTTGAAAAAAGAAGCATCAAATGCAATGGTACATGAATAAGAGTTGTGATATATGAACATTAGACACAACAATTGGTCTGTCCCAATTCTGCCCCTCCCAGGAGCCCATACTGCAGGGACCATAACTGGATAATGGCCCTTTTACAAAGCAATTGGACACCATTTCAGTAAGTATAACATAAAGCAGTTTATATCACCTGGAAAAACCTAACCCTAGGAAAAAGCCCATACATGCAAAAGTTGATAATTCAACATTGATGAAATAGTTTTGAGATAATATTAATCAGTAACATATGGGGCAGAAAGACAGTTTCAATGAG